>NW_012117611.1:1854815-1895423 GCF_000951035.1 Colobus angolensis palliatus
GTCATTAGCAGTGGGTGATAGTTTTTTTGGATGTAGTGTGGAAAGAACAGGGAGCTGTTTTGGAATGCCTTTGAAGTTTTTTCTTTCAGTTCTAAATTTCTGAGATTCTTTACAATTTTCACAGAAGAATGGTCCATAACCCAATATTTCTGTTGGGTTCTAAAATGTCGCATATACTTTTCAATTGTGGAGTTTCGGGGTATGTGTAAACCAGACTTCAAAAAGGGAAACATAAGTTAAAAGAAGAATTCAAAGGTAATTCTAAACTACAAGTCTTTAAAATCTGCTTTCAACATGAGAACAAAAAAAAATCTAAATGATAAGACTAAGCAAATGATGTGATGTTATTTGTTTATTGATTAGAAACGTATGATCCGAAATGGTTTAAAATGAAGAAGAAAGGAGTGAGATAGGAAGGAAGGGAGAATGGAAGAAATTAAATCAAGTTACTGAGCACACCCAATGTGCCAAGCATGAGTGTTAGAATCTTGAAATGTTAGGAAAACCAAAGATTTGCAAATTAAAAGAAGGTTCGCTGAGCTTATACTGTAGCACTAAAATGTTAAAAATGCAGCTTGTCATCATAAGGCATGACTGGGATCTGGGAAAACAGCAGTAACGTCGGGGTTGTGAAGCAGTATCACATAGTTAAGGAGACAAAACCAGAGCTCCAAGAAGTTTGTGTTCTAGCCCCATAATGGCAAAAAGTTGACCAATGTTTGTGCTCATCAGAAACATCCATATGACAGATTATGGATGAAACTGTGAAGCGCAAGCCTATTTAAATAGTTTAGGCACAGTTCAAAGGGAGACATTTCATATTAATTAATTAATTCAGAAATCACTTATTATCTGTAATGCACAGAAGCCTAGTAGCGAAATGTGTCATGGACATAAGAACTATAATATATAGTAGAAAGTGAGCTATGCCATAAGAAAGTATAGATAGATTTGTGGTTGTTCAGAGGGAAAGAGCAGAGAGCACCAGTGAAAATAAGGTTGAAAATACAGCCTTTGAGATGGGCTTTACAGGGTTGGCATGCGTGCCTCATAGAAGGAATCCCTTAGTCTCCAGGCCTACAACAACATCATCCGTACTGGGAAGTGTGAGGACCTTTACTTGTTGGTGGTCTACAGACTGTTTCTTCTATTCCTCTTTACTTGTGGCATACATTGCCATCAGCAAAAAAGGGCTCCTCATGAACTGAACTGGTAATCAGGAAGGTCACTGGAAAGTGTCAGAATTTGGCAAGAATGGGAAGTAGCGGGTCAGGTGTGTTTACAGTCTGGAAAATCTGTCAGTTGATTCTCATATGGTCTTATGTGGCCATATCCCAGCTTCATCTGCTTGGAAATGATTGCTCATAGATGACATGAGATGTTAAGACATCGAAACTAAGTGCAACATTATCTAGTAATAATGAGGAACACGAAAATTTATAGAGGGAAATATAATAAAGTGATATGTAAAATATGAATAGAGTATATGTGTTTGTGTGTGTGTGTGTGTGTGTGTGTGAGTGAGTGAAAAAAAGTTCTCAAAGTAAACATTTTCCCAGAGGCCGTCCTTTTGAACCTAACCAACTTATAAGTGTAATTCTAGAGTTTAATGTATCGATTAAAATGACAAAACAAAAGATTTTTTGCAAGTTTACTATGTATCAGGCATTTGTCTATGTGATCTATATATATAATCTCATTTAAAATACACAGAAATCCTATATAGTGGTCATGATTCTTTTCCCTTCTTTGAAGATGAGGAAATTTAACCTTAACTATTTGAAATAATTTTCTGGTATGAATAACATACCTTGTTAGATGAGGAGCTGGGATTCCAACCAAACCAGAGTTCATGCTCTTTATTCTCTACCAGACAAGGCTGCTTAATCATTGAAAGGCACATAAACTTAATATTTAATCATTTGAACTTAACAGTCCATATGTGTAATGTAGGTAAGTTAATTAACCAAACGTCAATATTAGCAAATCTGTTAATTGTTTTTTCCTTCATTTCCATTTACAAAGCAAATTTTCAATCTAAATACATGCTCTTTGCTTCAAAGCAAATAGATATCTGTCCTCAGTTCTTAAGTCTGACATTTTAGACAGAGAATACTTGGTCTCAGTCAAGGTATGTTGTAGTAACCACTCCTGACCAGAACAGGAGACTGCACTCAATTTAACAGATGTTTAACAGCAGTAACATTTATCTCCATCCTCTGACCTGATTTTATTTGGGGTAAACAGCATGACTTTATGATGTCAATGGCTAAGATAAGTTTATCTTTGTCCTATGTTAATTGAACCTTGACTTCACTGGTATGCTGTTCTAACAGAGCTGAGTGGTCCACAATCTCTTCTAGGCAGAAGATGTGGTAATTGTGCATGCTTTTCATCTAGCTAGCATTTTAAGATACTACAAAATAACCCTTGGAAACCATTGCTAACCACTTTGCTTTTTAATTAATATATTCTGGCTATTACATTTAAAATCTTAATATACTGATAAAAGCCGAGATGATGAAAACACAATGCCATCCCTATAATTTTCAAT
The DNA here is from genome assembly GCF_000951035.1 of Colobus angolensis palliatus. Lineage (NCBI taxonomy): Eukaryota > Metazoa > Chordata > Mammalia > Primates > Cercopithecidae > Colobus > Colobus angolensis. The sequence continues at coordinate 1,857,370 of NW_012117611.1, forward strand.
GAATCCAAAAAAGTGTACTTGGCATTTTTATCTTGCACATTAGCATTTTAAGTAGTGATAAATACTGAATATTCATGGCTCAGCATGTTACCTCATTTCTATTATAACTAATTGCCTAATGAGGTCCTTAACAATATTTAAATGTCATGAAAAATATTTTTAAATGTCATGATTGAGGGTTAAAGAAAATACTTTTAGGAAGCATGTGCAGTTTTATGCCAACACACTAATCTTTAAAACAGCCCAAGTATTTTTAAGCTTCAATAATGGAAAAAACAACAATATTTGGCGGGAATGAAACTGGAAATGTTTAAATTGGTATTGCCCTAGGCAGCAACTTATCCAAATAATAATGTTAAAAGCTATATGGTATTTCAGCTCTTAACATTGCCTAAATCGTTGAGTTATATTCTTGTGTTATGTATTTTCCTCTTTTGTATAGCTTTCACATTGAAGCTAATTTAATTTTTATTGGCATAAAATATTTTCCTTTCAACTCCCAGATCAGCTCTCTAAAACAATATTTATCAGTTTCAACTCTCCTGAAGGAAATCACCGACATCCGTGGAACCTAGAAAAAATAATCCTGTTTAGAAGCAAAACAATGTCATTTGAGTCAATGTCAAATGGGAAAATGGAATGTTTATTTTGAGGTGATAGCTCAAGGCATAAGCTATTTACTCTAAATAATTTGTTTTACTGTTGTTTTTCTATCAATAAAAAGCTGACTTTAGGCTTATATAAACCCTGTTGAGATCTTGATATCTATATTTAGAAGAAAGTTCCTTTGTAATTCCTCATTGTCTTTTGGAAATATTTGTATTTCTGTATTTTCAGTAAATGATGTTAAGAAGTAAAACAACTTTTCTTTTTGCCTGCATAAGGCTTAAATGCTGAGAAAAGTATGATCAATCACTTTCCAGAAGATAGAAACTCATTTAGTCACACTGAATGCTCGACCATCACATTATGCATTTCCAAACATAATTATAGTGTGGCTCAACATGGTCTAAAATTCCATTTTCTACAGCCAATAATAACAATTTCTGGCCCAGATCCAAAGTATGCCAAGTTTAACTTGTGTATCTCAGTACTGTTTTAGCATATAAAACCCCAGAGGATTAGCTATCTTTTCCACTCTTTTTCCTTGTTCTATTCAAAAAGAAGAATAAGAGTACTAAATTAAGTACTGAAGTATGTTGTTTTGGGAAACATAAGTTATTCAGCTACATATGCATACAAGTGTGGATAGATGGAGATTTCTTTTTTAGTGGATAATGATATGTAGAAGCTAAGGTCTTGGTGCTAGGTATGCCCATGGCTACTGAGCTGTCATTATTTCTAAGCCTTCTCAGAGGTCTGAGCAAGAAAGAGAGAGAGAAAGAGATATATATCTGTATAGATATATAGATACATAGATAGATTTCTCTTCAAACTCAAAATTCATAAGTAGCATTTTCCTCAAGTACAATATAGATATGCATTTATTAATTGCCAAGCTACTTTATATAAGACAGTATTAAAGAAAAGTATGGAATACAAAAATGAGTTATTCCCTCAATACTGTACAAAATACGACAGGAAAGTTATAGTTAATGATTAATGAAAAGAAGTTAAGTGCTATTGTAATCATGCTACAGATGATTTGAAACTGGAAGTAAACATACACAGCCACAAAGAAGGGACATCTGTCTCAGATTTCATTCTCAAGGAAGACTTCTAGAAGCAAGACATACTCATACTGAGGGTTAAACATTAAGCCAGAAATGGCTGGGGGAAGAATTTGAAGGAAGCATATTCTAGGCAAAGGAACTAGAAACTTCTTGGAGGGAAAAATATAGTGATTTAGGTGAACTGAAAGTCGTCCAATATTACCAAAGCCTGGACCGTGTGTCTATTTAGTGAAGGAGTGGGTGGTGAGATTTTGAGAGACCTAGCCTATATTAGGCTATTCTCACACTGCTATACATAACTACCTGAGACCAGTTAGAATGGCGATCATTAAAATGTCAGGAAACAGCAGGTGTTGGAGAGGATGTGGAGAAATAGGAACACTTTTACACTGTTGGTGGGACTGTAAACTAGTTCAACCACTGTGGAAGATAGTGTGGCGATTCCTCAGGGATCTAGAACTAGAAATACCATTTGACCCAGCCATTCCATTACTGGATATATACCCAAAGGATTATAAATCATGCTGCTATAAAGACACATGCACACATATGTTTATTGCAGCACTATTCACAATAGCAAAGACTTGGAACCAACCCAAATGTCCATCAATGATAGACTGGATTAAGGAAATGTGGCACATACACACCATGGAATACTATGCGGCTATAAAAAAGGATGAGTTCATGTCCTTTGTAGGGACATGGATGCAGCTGGAAACCCTCATTCTCAACAAACTTATCATAAGAACAGAAAACCAAACACCGCATATTCTCACTCCCAGGTGGGATTTGAACAATGAGAGCACTTGGACACAGGAAGGGGAACATCACACACCAGGGCCTGTTGTGGGGTCGGGGTAGTAGAGAGGGATAGCATTAGGAGATATACCTAATGTAAACGATGAGTTAATGGGTGCAGCACACCAACATGGCATATGTATACATATGTAATAAACCTGCACATTGTGCACATGGACCCTAGAACATAAAGTATAATAAAAAAAAAAAAAAAAAAAAAAGAAAAAAAAAAAAGAAGTTTGGCCGGGTGCAGTGGCTCATGCCTGAAATCCCAGCATTTTGGGAGGCCAAGGCGGGCAGATCACCTGAGGTCAGGAGTTCGAGACCAGCCTGACCAACATGGAGAAACTTTGTCTCTACTAAAAATACAAAATTAGCTGGGCGTGGTGGCACATGCCTGTAATCCCAGCTACTTGGGAGGCTGAGGCAGGAGAATTGCTTGAATCCAGGAGGCGGAGGTTTCAGTGAGCCGAGATCACACCATTAAACTCCAGCCTGGGCAACAAGAGTGAAACTCTGCCTCAAAAATAAAAAAAATAAAAAAAATAAAAAGAAAAAAGAAAAAAGAAATAAAAGAAGTTTAATTGACTCACAGTTGCACAGGTTGTAGAGGAGGCATGACTGGGGAGGCCTTAAGAAACTCACAATCATGGCAAAAGGTGAAGGGGAAGCAAACACATCTTCACATGTGGACAGGAGAGAGAGAGAGAGCAAAGGAGGAAGTGTCACACACTTTTAAACCATCATATATGAGAACTGACTCACTATCTCGAGACCAGCAAGGGGGAGATCCGCCCCCATGATCCAATAACCTCCCACCAGGTACCTCCTCCAGCAATGAGAATTACAATTCAACCTGAGATTTGAGTGGTGACACAGAGCCAAGCCACATCATAGCCAGACTGTATTTTTATATATATATATGTGATTTATGAAGCTTAAATATAGTATATAATATTTTGTGTAATGTAAATTAAACAGTTTGACTATCTTAAGGGCATCTGGGAGCCACCGAAAGATTTTTAAGCAAATAGGAGTTCTATGCTTAAGGAGTTTTTTTAGTTGATTCTCAAAGATAATGTGTGTATATGTAATTATTATCCAAGGTAGAAAGTTTTATATGTCCTAGGAAAATTAGAAAAACAATAGTATGTGAGTTGAGTTGTATGATTAGTTCTACTTGAAGAATTCAGGTAAACCTTAGAAGGGGGATTTACCTGAACCCCCTTCAGGGTGAAGGGGGAAGATTTTGGTTGGGCTTAATACTCAACATATTCACAGATTACCCATCTTACTTATTACTGATTGTTTTGTTTTGTTTGTAAATCACTATAAATAGAGACAATACACAGATGTCATTCTCCCAGAGTTGTTAACCTTGCTTCCGAAATATGGCATCACAAAGTTTTGATGTAGCAAAATAACATTTCAAGATAATGCTAAATTATACGTTTCCTTTGACCTTTTAAAATCTATAATTTCCATATGATTTAAAAATTAAAGTTGCAACAGGTTTTTAAAAAATTTTCAAATTTAATATAATTTTAAAGTTGCAAGAATAGTACAAGGAACTCCAGGAGCAATTGTTTATGTTTTGCCCCATTTATCATTGTCTTTTATTCTCTTTATTCATGTATAATTAAACATGCATATAGATATGAAGTTTATTATATGACTAGAATCAAATTAAATATGTATTACATAATGCATATAATTTTTATCACACCTTTGCACATATAGAGCACAATTGAAATCAAAGAATTTAATACAGATAAAATGCTGTTTAATGTGTAGTTCTTTTTCAAGTTTTGTCTTTGTCCCAATAATCTTTTATATCCATGTAATTCCTAATGTATAAGCAAATCTAAGATAATACATTACATTTACTTGTCAGTTCTCTTGGGTCTTTTAATTTGGAGTGGTTCTTCAACCTTTCCTTGTGTTTTTTGACCTTGACATTTTTAGAGTACAGGCCAATTATTTATAGACTTTCCCTTACTTTGGTTATGTTTGGTATTTCCACCAAAAGAATTAGACATTTTTATTTCTACTAAAATGAGTTGACTTGTTTTTGTGATATTGGGTCAGAAGGTACATAATTAATCCTAGTTTGTCCTAATAGTGATGCAATACCAGTAATATTCCCATTTTTAATTTTTTGAATTAATTAGAAATTTATAGAATGATATTTTGAGACTGTATAAATATCCTGCTTCCTTCTCACCAAATTTTCACCCAATGGTTTTACTATTTACTGGTTTTATAGTTCTATCATTCCTTTGGTATTTATCAGTTGGTGTTTTCCAGTAGGAAGACCTTTATTCCTAATGTATTCATTCATTTATTTTTATCAGTAATGACTCATGGATTCTGATTTTATTCAGTGGGCAATAAGACATAAAACATTGCTATCATTATTTATTTAGATGCTCAAATTGTCCCAGATTTGATAAATGAAGTCTCTTCAAGCTCATTTGCATGTTCTTTTGATATGCTCCCATAATTCTTTGAATGCATCCTTACTTTCCAGTGTGAGGTATTCCAGATTTATCTTGCACTTTCTCTCTCCCCAGCCCTGGATTCAGCCTGTTTTATAAAGAATCTTGATCACTTTTAGTAGCGAATCATATATAGAAACTAAAACGTGGGTGCTAAGTGTGCCAATTGCTACTGTTGTGTCGTTTCTTGCTCCTCTCACTGGACATAGCTGGGGTTGTATATATTATATTTATAAAACCTGTGGTTTATACCAGTACCCCTAACTTCTAGGCAATGCCATAGTACCTATTTTAGTTCTTCCCCTTTCCGTATGTGAAATTCCATCTCCAATTATGAGCCACCTGACTCCTATTATCCTCAGTATTCTTTTGCTCAAATTAATAGATTTATACATATACAATGATTATATATAAAAATAAATTTATGGAGAAGAATAAACATGCTGATATGGTTTGGCTTTGTCCCCACCCAAATCTCACCTTGAATTGTGATAATCCCCACGTGTCGAGGATGCGGCCAGGTGGAGATAATTGAATCATGGGGTGGCCCATACAGTTCTTGTGTAGTGAATAAGTCCCGTGAGAGCTGATAGGTTTATAAATGGGAGTTCTCCTGCACAAGCCATTTTGCCTGCTGCCATGTAAGATGACCCTTGGCTCTTCCTTTGTCTTCTGCCATGATTATGACGACTCCCCAGCCATGTGGAACTGTGAGTCCATTAAACCTCTTTCCTTTGTAAATTACCCAGTCTAAGATATGTCTTTATTAGTAGCACGAGAATGGACTAGTACACATGCATTAGTATCCAAAAAAGTTTTGTGGTAAGGGGAAAAATAAACTGAAGGAAGACTGTTATTATTCAATGTTTAGGCATACAAAAAGCTACAGTAGTTAAACCAGATTGGTGCTTGAGCAGAAAAATCAACAGAAAAGAAGAGAAAGAAAGCAAAAAAAAAAAAAAAAACCCATGAAAATTAAATATATAATAAAAGTAACATTTTAAAGTAGAAGAGAAAATAAAGAATATTTTGAACACATAATATTGGTATAATAAGCATTTTGGATAATTTGGAAAAATCCAATTTTAATATTGAGAATACGCCTTAAGTTTTATGTACTGTTAATTCATTTCTTAATAGAAAAGTATTTTATTTAGAATATATCTTGTTTTAATAATGCAGAAATATGTCAAGCATTTATTATTTCTTTTTTATAAATGCAAACACAATAGGCATTTACTGCAGTTGAGTGGAAGTATATGATGTCTGCATATAGTCAGGAAGAATAGATAGCTATGTGGTATGATTTAAAGGCATGCTTATAACTAAATAGTATCCCATTGACCTGCCACAGTTACTTTCTATTAGAGTTTTTGATAATTATGTCCCAGAATGTAAGAAGAGAAATTTGTCATCTCCTAATATATTAGCAGATTTCATGTCTTGCTCGGGTCGGCTGGCTCAGAGTACCATTTTGAGCCAATGAAACACAGAATATGCGAGTTTCTATAGAAATCAGAATGGGAAGAAAATATGTAGACTATTAACCCTAGATGATTGCTTCAGTTTGAGACTTGAACTTCCAGAAATTGAAATGAGACAACTGGGATTCTGGAAATGAATCCTGAAAGGAAGAGGAGGATATATGAGATAATCTGTGTTTGCTTAAATTATATGCTCTGGGACAACAGTGTCACCCTTTCTACATATACCATAACCAAAAAAAGATTATTCAAGTGATTTCCAACTGAGGAAGACACAATTAGGGCAACTTTTCTTTTGGTTTATATTTCTGTTGTGTTCCTATACATGTCCTCCCCAAAGGGGAAATATCCTCAGAAACTTTAAATCAAGGCGTTAAAGGTAGAAAACAACAACTTCCTCAAAGTAAAATATTGTCATGTAAACAGATAGTCATATGTACTTTTTCTGTGACTTCAAATATTTGTACAGTTAGCCCATATCTTCCTTTCATATTTATTTCCATAGAAACAATTTGCTTGTTTTGTGTGCCTAATCAGAAAAATTCTCCCAACTTTAAAGATTTTCTTGGTTTCAGAACTTTTTGTCTTACTGAATATGGGATTGTTCCAGCACAGAAACTGCCTTAATTAAGGCCACCAGTGACTTCCATGCTACCAACTTTACTGGAAATGTTTAGTGGAAATGTTCCACTAATCTCTCTGACTGCTCTGCAGCTTTGGTACCAGTGACATCTTTCTTCCACTCGATGCCCTCTCCGCTTCTGTTGTAGGACAAACTTCTCCTCCTGACTCCCAATTCTCTCTGACATCTTTGCTGAATACTCTTCCCTGCCCATCTCCTCAATCGCCAGAGTTTTGTTCTTGGGACTTTTCTTCTGTAATCTAAATGTTCTCTCTGAGCAAGACCATCCACATTCATAATTTTATATTTATGCAACTCTCCTCCCCCACATTTTATCTCCATAATGATCTTCTTTCCTCTTTCATCACACTACCCCCCTGCACCATTCAAATATCCAATTGCCTATTAAATATCTTCACTTGAACCATCTTTTGGCATCACAAACTCAGTATGTGTCACCAGTAAACTTACCACTATGCTTCTTTCTTCTTATTACCAACCTGGGTTGTCTTACACCATCCTCCCAGATAACAAATGAGAAATCTCATTATTATCCTAGAATCCTTTTTCTTTTTCATTCAGTACACCTTATTATGCACTACGACCTATGCCCTATCCCTGTTAATATCTCTTGAGTACACTCTCATTTGCAGTTAATGCCTTTGCCTTACTTCAGGCCACAGCCATCTTTCACCTAGACTACTCTAACATGCTTTTTACTGATATCCCTGTACCCATACTTGTAATCCTCAAAAATATTTTCTATACTTTTCAGTGAGATCTTCCAAAACTGCAAAGTAGAAGGTATCATTTCTCTGATGGTAGCCCACTAGTGGCTCCCCATTGCCTATTGGAGATAATCTCAGCTCTTCAGTATGGCATATATAATTCAGTCTCTCTAATTTTTCAGATTCATCTCCTGTAATTTCTCCTCATATTTTTACCTTTAAGTCACACCAGGATACCTTCCTGAATACTATGGCATTTCATGCTTCTGCATTATTTTCTACCATTTTTTGGCTGAACTTTCTTTCTCTACATTGTATTTCTAGTAAATAATTTTCCCTTGATGAACTTCCAAGCACTAGCTAAACCTTGCTAAAACAGCATAATTTCCTCTATGAGTCTTCCTTTCTCTCCCTTCTTTGCCTCTTTTGTTCCTTTTATTTTATGAATGCACTTCCTTATTGTACTAAAATTACTTTTAAAAATAGATTATCTTTCAAAATTTAAAAATTAAAACCAAAATTTACCTTTCCATATGCCTTAGAAGTGGCCCCATTGGAGACCAACAGAGGACTTCTTAGTAAGCTGAACACAGCCAGTTTTCCCTCCATTCTTGGAGCAGATTGTGGTTTTTTGATTGTGTATTGGCTAAATAACTTGGTATAAGAAGTCTCTATCTTTAAATACAAGTAGTATTCAACAAGATGAAATGCTCATATTATGAGAAGTCTTAAATTTGGAGATCAAGGGAACAGTAGATTTACTTTTACTAGCTCAGGGATACTTGAGAGGTAAGTGTGCTCTGAGAGAAAAAATAAGAGAAATTCTGTAATGGCTAGGAGGGTGAATAACTTGACCTTGAAAATCCCTTCAGATTCCAGAAGTCTGTGATGCTATTTGTAACAAATAACTCATTACCTCAAGGTCAAAAAATTGATGTTCATGAACTATACTGAAACAATGTGTACATTCAAAACAATAGCATTGTTCTGTAGTTGCAGAACAACCAAGAGAAGTGAGTTCAGAATCTCCATAAACTTAAGGTAAGAATTAGTTAATCATACACTTGATGTTTATCACTGGAAAAGAAAATTATTTATGAAACAGAGCAAAAGAAAAGAGTGAAGATAAAAATATAAAATGATTGTAAGAAACAGAGAGAAAGAATCAAAGTGAATCATATTAGATAGACCCAACCCTACAAGTAATTAAAGCACTAGTAATTAATTCTGTGGACTCTGGTGAAAAGCAGTCCCAGGTTCAAATCTTTGCTTTGTCAGTCCCAGCTGTACAATATTAGCTATCTCTAAAGTTAGATACTAATATTGTCCCATATTGTCATCTGGGGAATTCAGTGTAATAGGTTCTGTAGAATCCTCGGTGGTGCCTGGTATGTATGTGCTCTGTAATGGCAACAGCTCTTTTATTGGATATAGGGGCTAGGTAATCTCATAGGTAACTCTGAGCTTTACAAGTCTATGAATGGAGCCTATCTAGCCTTTTCAGTGAAGGTGAAACATCTTACGAAGTGATTTAGAAAAAAAGTAAGAGAATTTTTTTTTTTTTTTTTTTTTTTTTGAGACGGAGTCTTACTCTGTCGCCCAGGCTGGAGTGCTGTGGCCGGATCTCAGCTCACTGCAAGCTCCCCCTCCCGGGTTCACGCCATTCTCCTGCCTCAGCCTCCCGGGTAGCTGGGACTACAGGTGCCGCCACCTCGCCCGGCTAGTGTTTTTTTGTAGTTTTTAGTGGAGACGGGGTTTCACCGTGTTAGCCAGGATGGTCTCGATCTCCTGACCTCGTGATCCGCCCGTCTCGGCCTCCCAAAGTGCTGGGATTACAGGCTTGAGCCACCGCGCCCGGCCGAGAATTTTTTTTTTTTTTTGAGACGGAGTCTTGCTCTGTCGCCCAGGCTGGAGTGCTGTGGCACAATCTCGGCTCACTGCAAGCTCTGGTTCCTGGGTTCACACCATTCTCCTGCCTCAGCCTCCCAAGAAACTGGGACTACAGGCACCCGCCACCACGCCCAGCTAATTTTTTGTATGTTTTAGTAGCGACGAGGTTTCACCATGTTAGCCAGGATGGGCTCGATCTCCTGACCTCGTGATCCACCCACCTGGGCCTCCCAAAGGGCTGGGATTACAGGTGTGAGCCAGTGTGCCCGGTCTAAAGGTAGAGAATTTTAACTAATCAATTAATTTTTTTTACAGTTTGAGTGGCTGCAAACATGATTTCAAAGAGAAAATTACCTTACAGACACACCTTTGTGTTGGAGACCCATTCTGTATGTTGGGGATATATATCACAACTTCATTTGCACATTTACTAACTTGATTTTTTTCCCCAAGAGTTTCTCAGTGATGTTTTGACCAGAAGTTTTGTTTATACACTTTTATTCAAGGAAGATTATACAGCAAACAAATGGCAAAATTTGAACTTTAAAGACTCCAAATATTTAGTCTTCTGCTTTTCATGGTTCATTGATCCATCCACATGCAAGGCTTGTATTGTGAGATTGACCCAAACCAGTTAATGTGTCTCTGAAATCAAGTCTCAATTCCTGCTAGAATTCAACTTAATTTAAATCATCAGAGAATCATAATTTTAAAAATATGGTTGGCCAAGGTGTTTTTTTCTTTCAGGCTGCTATTAAAACTAAGAATATGATCATGGAGAGGCAGTGCAATATGTTAGTCAGAACAAAGATGTCAGCATCAGAAAGACTGCATTCAAAACCTATTACTGTAATATACCAACTATACAGTCTGTGGCAAATTATATAACTTTTCTTAAGTCTAGTTGTCTTGAGTGTGAAATGAAGATATGAGATTCTACCTTTCCGGTGTGTTATGTAGAATTAACTGAAACAGGGCGTATAAAGTATAGTACCTGACACATAGTAAATGACTGCCAAACACATGCCAACTTTCCTCCCTCCACACTTTCCATTGGGTCATGTAGAGAAAAGAGCAGATGAGGGAAAATTATTATTTTCTAGTACCTTAGAGCAAGATGAAGGTTCATAGTGTTGAAAAAGATGCAGCATTTCTAAGATAGACTTGATTTCCAGTATTCTATTCTGGTATTAAGCCATGCAATAGATGATACGGTAAATAATGTGTCCAGTATGGGGCTTAGGAAAGCACTACTGACCAGTTTAAATCCCATATGGAATTTGAATTTTGAATTTAATAAAATAAAATTACAAAAAATTATGGTAACTATGGCATATCGCAGAACAGTTAATGGTAATAATACATTGATATTCAAAAGAAGATAGTAATTCCAAAGATGAGATTGCCAAGGATAGATTATTACAGTGTACTTGGGGTGGAGGGAGTATTCTGTAGAAGCAAAGAGAAAAGCTGAAACTAGAATGAATTTTTTAAGGAGTGAGGGTATAAATACATGTGATATTTATTAGAAAGGTAATAAGGGTTGTAATCTATATCTATACATTTGGGTTATTTACACAGAACCTTACCAAACACACTATTGGAAGTCTGGCAAAGTCAGTGGATGCTTCTACTCAGTATGAGTCATGATTAAATCTATTGCTGTCTAATTCTCAAAGCTTAGAGAAGTCAATAGGTTAGCATTTAGAAATTTTCCATTACGGACATTGATTCAATTCATTTCTTGGTTGTAGCTCTGCACATTTATTCATAAGCATTACTGAAAGCTTAAGCAGACTTAAAAAATTACTAATCCAATTTAGCATCATATTGAAGCCAAACTTAAAATATGGAAGAAAGCTGGTAAGGAGGACTCAATATTGAAGTTAGGTTGTTGATTTAGTGATGGACTTCAGAGTTTCAGAGAAGCTAACCAAGTCTCAGTATGCAGCTACTTTTGAACAGCTTTACACTGACTGAAGAATTGCAGATAAGAATATCTTTGGCATGTTTGAGGAGTAAACCTCTGAATCACATGCTTTTAAACTTTGATATCACATGGATCACTTCCCTAATTACAACCCCTCTTTTTATGTGATGGTGTGAGCCTCTGTAACTCTGTAGGCGAATGCCGCATGAGTGACACCACACTGTTTCACCCACCATGTGCACTTGAAATCATGTATTATTGCATGACACTTAGGGCTTATGAAACACTCTGCTTGCTCTTCTTATCCTGCTTGTTGAATATCTATTCATCCTTCAAACCCCTGTTCAGCCATCTCCTTTTTAGACCTCTGACTCAAGACAATTTTATATTAAGGAGACTTGTTTTTGCAATGTTCCTTTAACTGTCTACTATACAAAAGCCATTACTTTTAATAGTAGATTTATATATTGGTTGATTACACACTGAGCAATGGATGTTTGGCTATGATAATCTGTTTTAAATTATTTCCTTTGTTGTTGTTGTCATCAATGTTTTCTTTTTTTTATTTTATTTTTATTTTTTTTTTAATGTTTTCATAGAATGTTACACTACTTATAGGAAGGTTTTTGACGGGCAGCACTTAAGGCTGTCAGAACTGGTGGGAGTGCTAATTGGAACCAATCAAACTTTAACTGATCTGCTTCTACACTTCAGTGACAAAGAGGAATTTCTTCTACTTTTGACGCAGAAAGCCTTGTTTCTGATGGATTTAAATGACCGGGGAGTTAGCCAATTTGGGGAACAGCTTTTCTTTGTCATTAGAAACTATAAATATGAACTTTATTATTAATTAATCTAAGAAAATAATAATTCTGGTGTATTTTGTTATTGAATTTGTGGTCAATAAACTGAGTCTGATACACAAGTCAAGGGAATCTAGTATAAAGCTACTGAATGAATAGAAAATTTTCCCCTGAGATAGAAAACATTTCTGGTGAGGTTGAGAACCATTTTCAAAGTGATTGTCAGTTGTATTGTTAATTTTACAATTCTCTTTTGCTGTGGTTTGAATGTGTCCTCTCCAAAATTCAGGTGATTTCAGTGTGGTAGTAGAGGTAGGGACTTTTCAGAGGTGATTAGGCCGGGGGGCTGCTCCCCACTGAATGGGATTAAGGCTCTTTCAGGAAAAAAAAAAAATAAAATAAAAGGCTTTATTTTCAATTAGCTTTCCTTTCTGCCTTCTGCCTATTTGAGGATGTAGCAAAAAGGCCCTCACTAAACCAGAGGCTGACACCTTGATATTGAACTTCCCAGCTTCTATAATTGTGAGGAAATGAATTTCTATTCTTTATAAATTACCTAGTCTCAAGTATTCTGTTACAGCAGCACAACATGGGCTAAGATGCCATTGTATTTGCTCTCATTTGTGTAAAGCTCCAGATTTGAAGAAGTGTAATGGCAAATATGAAACACGAATATAAGTTTTACAAAATGTTTTGAAGCATTGTAAGAGATCAGTGAGTCTATTTTTAGGGTGTTACAGTCACATATATGAGAAAAATATATTTTTGGTATAACTTGATTAGGTTTATTTTTATAGTAGTCACGGTAAATTACATGTTCTGATCTTTTCCTCAGTAATTGCATCCTGCAGAATGGATTTATTCATGCATTGAACAGATACATTTGTGAATAAAAAATTAAACAGATTATGATGCACACAGATTATGATACTTGCTGAGGGAGGAAAAACAGTGCAGGTACAGGTACATGAAATAAAAATAGGGTTGTCAGGAGTCACATCTCTGAAGAGGGACACTGCAATGATATCTGAGCAATGAACAGGATGAAAAGCATTTCAAACAGAAGGAACAGTATTTACAGAAGAGGCAGGATAAGAGCATGAAGTGTTCAAGGCACAAAATGCCAGCACAGCTAGTGGGGAATGATCCAAAGGTCAGGGTTGTGAGATGAGGGCTACAAGTACATGAGGGCTGAATGAGGCAGAACGTGGATGTTGTAGTATGCCGTCCTCATTATGCACCCAGTGAAATGAGTAAAAAAGCTTCATCATATATGGGGATAATATCTTTGTCTCTCTTCCATTTTGATGTGTATGACCAGAAGCACAGGTGTGGACCAGTTTTGAAAACCTAAATGGAAATTCTGAGCCCCTTTAAGACAATATTTCTGAAAGCCAGACTTTGTTCACACGAAACATTATTTCTCAGATCCTTGAAGCTCTACCTGATATACATGATCAAGGCCTGTAGACTTGAACATTGGGTCTGTTATAGATGGATGAAAGGCATGCAAGAGATAAATTAAGATATTTTCTGCCTCATAGGATAGGGAAAGCATCTCTTCTGCCCTGATGAATTATAGAAAAGGGAACCCCCAATAGAAGGTGTTTTGTGCAAATGGTCAAAGTATTTTGACTTCTTTCCTAAAAGCTGAAATCCCAGAGAGGAGCAGGTTTGGTTGAAAGTGAAAAGCTAAAGCAGAGTGAATTTTGCCGTGATTTAGTGAGTTAGCTATGACAGAGTAAAAATGGAGGTATGGCGTGGCCAATCCTAAGTCTTCCTCAGTACCTGTGTGGGATGGAGGCTCAGGAAGTTCTGTTAGCCCTGTGAGGATGTCAAAAGCTAGCTGAGATGGGGCAGTCTATCTGTCATGAGCCTGTCATGACCACAGCAAGAAGCTAGGGGGTCCTAGACAGATGCCAAAAGTTTGATAGCCTCAATAGAGATCCAAGTGGAGGGTGTGGATGAGACTTAGAGGATATTGAAGCAGTAAGGAAGGCTGAGATTGACTCAAGGCCCCATGACAAATGACTAAGGTTCCCAAACTGAGGCAATTGATCAGAGAAGCCATGAATTTTAGCTCTAGATGTGTGCAGGAAACCAAGTGACAAGACAGACAAGGGACATAGTTGCAGAGACACAAAGGAGGACACAAAGGAGATCAGGGACCTGCAGGTTTGGGGCTGAGACCACCTCTTTCCTGCCACCTCAAGGTCATAGAAACCCACTTCCTTATAAACTCAGGTGTCTCCTTGAAGAGAAACAATGGGCTGGAGGAAATATGAAAAATTACACATTTAACAGATATGACTGAGGTTTTAGAAAAAGAATATGTATTTATATAAAAAGATGATGAGATAGCATTAATGATCACTTTGTTCATGTATCCGTTCACTTAACAAATAACCAGTGAGCGTGTTTTATATACCACGTACAGGGAATACAACAGACACTAATCCCTGACTTTCCAGAGCTTAGTGAGGGTTGAAGCCACAAGGAAAACAACAACAACAAAAAGCAACAGCTCAATTAAAAAAAAGATGCTGTAACTTATTTTCACATTTGAGTCATGTGCTGTATTTTTAATCCTACGACAATGGAGGTGAGAAGTATTCCGGTGGTATGCATGACCTTGTTGTGGTTAAGGAAAGTTAAAAGTGACTACAGAGTTTATTCTTGCTGGGACACTAAATCTAAAGAACCTGACATTTTATCATAGGGTTAGTCAGAGAGTCACAGAATTTTAGAGCTGGAAAGGATCTTAGAGGTCATCTGGTCCAACCTCTTAGTTTGACTAGTGAGGAAACTGACTAGGGAGTTGAAGGGAAACTTGCCGCTAAAGCTGGGGTTTAAATATATGCTCTTTGACTTTAGTCTAGGGATCTTTATAATAGAACAGAACTTTCATTCATATCTTAGCAGGAGATAATCTATAAGCCTGTTCAATTCACCATGGTATGAAGTGAATCAGGGCCCTTTGGAAGTGTTTCTAGGGCTGGCTGGTGTTTATAGGTATTGGGAACATAATTGGTGATGTTATGACACTTGAGTAGGTCAGGCGGTTAGAAGAAGAACAGAAACTCTCTAGAGTGGTTAGTTATTTCTTCTCCCACTAGAATGTTAAACACAGCCCAGAAAGATCCTGAGTGACCCCAGAGACAGAGTGCTTGCCAAGATGACAGTCTACTGTAAGGAGTAATAGCTTGGGCTCAGGAATGAGACATCTTAGTTCAAATCCCAGCTCTATCATGTATCTACTACTTCTTAGTCAGTTGTAAAACTTGTAGCAAGAAATGTGTTATAAAGAATGAACAAAATGCTGAAAGCTGTGAATGACTTACCTTGGAAGGATAAGTCAGATTTAAGTTATTTCAAAAATAATTCTACTCTCACTCACTTATATGCAGTAGTTTTTCTTCTAGAGGTAAAGGGGTAGAGTTATGGTTAGTTTATGAGGAAGAATTTACACCCTGCCATTTATCTCATGGTATAGTTGACCAAGTGGTGTTCCACTTTATTGATGTGATATTTCTAGTTATGATAAATGAAAACTATAGTAGTGTTTGCACTTAATGCCCATGTTTTGCTTTTCATGATTTTAGCAAGACCTTGGAACTTTCCTGGGAGAGGATCACATGTACACTTCATCTTTCATGTATGATATGTCAAAAAAAGAGAAAAGATTGGCAACAACTAAACTGGGGTTCAGGTGTGTGAGGTACTCTAATCATACACAAGGCTAGCTTTAATTTTGGTGAATGGTAGAGAAGGAAGAGTAAAAGAAGCAGTGTTGTGTTTTTTTTTTTAATTAAGATAATATCATATATGTGTCATGATAAAACCTAAAATGCCATCTAATCCTTTCTTTCTTGCATTTTCTTTCCCCTCCTGCACTTAATTTAAAGCTCATTAAAATATATAACTTGTAACATTGTGTTGAATTAAATGTTGTTTAACAAAAAGAACACACATGTGGTCTCACGTGCTATTTGACTAGACTTACGTGGTTAAACTGAGAACCTGCAGACCCATGCATTTTCCAGTGCTTGTGATGGCATAATATCAAATGACCTTTTTGCCATTGCATGCTTTGGCACTTGCGTATTACAAACACAGCCAGACAATAACAATGAAGGAAATTAGGAAAAGAAAAGCTTACCTTTTGTCCATGATGCTTAATGGAAAATACCACGACACTCTTAGGGTCCTTTTGGTTGGAAAGGTTACATGGGTTAATCTATGCGTTTTGTCACACAAAATGAGTTGGTTAGATGGAATTCTTGGTGTGTTTCAACTGAGTGTTTTAGCAAATTAGCATATGTATTGAGCACCAGTTAGGACAGTTTCTAACAGCACTGAGTTGGGTAGGGTATGTGTGTGAACGTGTTAGACAAAGTCAGCCTGACTTTGTTTTTCCACAACGGGAAAAATAAAAACACCTTTTCTGACCCCCCCTCAGGAAAAAAATTATTCATAATGAATTATAGTCTATTGTATAAGAGACTTGGCCTTTTTATTTATGCATATATTTTAGTATTTTGCACACTACAGTTGTGTTAATGTAGGGAATATATTTTTGTAATTTAATTAATAATCATGAAATCTTTCTGTCTTATTGAATACTACATTAAAATTGAATAAGTTGATAAAGTCAACTTTTTTCCAATGTTAAATTTAAATGTTCTTTGAGAAAAAGCTAATAAAAACATTTAAGAAATACGTATTTTTCTTTGTGGCCAGTGAATATTTAATTTACTGGTGTCATCTGAATGCTCTATAGGGTCTAAGATTGGTTTTAAATATAGTGCTTTCCATAAAGTGAATCTAAACTTTCTAACGTAATCACAGAAAAAAAAAAAAAAAGAATATAAACCTAAGGTAATGAAGTATGTTATAGATTTCCTATGATTAAAAACTTTCAGATTCTTCCGCTGGTAATCAAACCTTTGGGCTTCAAGTTATATTTCATACTTGCTTGCCGTTTGAACTGTACCTTGGCTAGATGTTTATTAGTATTTGTCTTGAGTTCCCTCTATTGTGTTCATGTAGAAATTGTCTCACATTTCCAATTCAAAAGAAGACAAAATGAAAGTTAATTTTTAAAAGTTGATGGGCTAATTATTTTCTTGAATTGTCCCTCAGGAGGAATATTTATGCTATATTAATGATAATATAGGTAAACCATGGCTACAGAAATTGAATGCTACCCACAAATGCAAAAACCCTTCCAGAAGACCTGTCCAGTGTGTTATTACTTATGTGCTTTCCTAAATACAAATAAAGCCAAAGCATATGGTAATAATAAAGCATCTGCTTCAAAGGTCTGCATCTAAGTTTGTTTATAGATGGTCTGTGTATTTAACTGCTATATAGCACACATGTGAATTTATCATTGGATACTTATTGATCATAAAGAGAACAGTGGCATAGATGTCACTATATAACTATGTAATATCTGTATAAATATGTTATATATAATATAAAATCATCCTTTTATTTATAGCTTCCTTATTTATTTATAACGGTACATAATAAGTGTAGTTTTTTAAGTATCAGGCGTCATAACTTCTATGACAGTTTCTTGGCAAGAAGCAGACTAATCATATTTAGAAATAACATGATAGTACCATTAAAGCTGGAAGGAAATACAGAATTCAATTAATATTATAATTTCATTTTACAAACAAGAAAATGGGCTCAGACAGGTCAAGAAATTTGCCCTCAATGGCCGAGAACTAGGACTAGAACCCATTTATTTTATTTTTAGTTTAATGCTCTCAGACTGATTACATTTCCTAGTTTGGATTAGAACGGCTCAATAAAATCCATGATTCCCTTATAAATCTCTTCTCCTTCCTTATCTCTCCTCAGGGAGGAAAATAAAAAGGTGATCTTTCTCCCTGGAAGTATTTGGAGAGTGCCAATAACTACAGATTGTATCCTCCTTCGTGACATTTGATCTTTATTTTTATGGATCATTCAACTAAAGGCATGCACGTTACTCATTTTCCCCCTCTTATTACACGCATATATTTAAAACATTCTAATCATGCTTTGAAATGATCTAGTTTATTACAAATCTCTGATCTGGAATCTTATGACGTTATTGACTGAACAGGAGCTTTGTTAGTAATTCAGATACAGGAAGGTCTCCAAAATAAGTTACATTAAAATACGAGCATTCCCTTTATCTGGAACTAGAATAAGAGTTCCCGCAGTGTAAATCTGTCTTCTAAAAGAAAACAATTTTTATTATCATTTATTTTCAGTTGTTCACAAATTCTTTTACACATGCTTTGCTTTCCTTTTACTTTTTTAAATCCAAATTTCATCATATAATATATAAACCATAGGCTCCCGGGCACTTTGGAGGGACTTTTTGTTAAAAAAAACATGTGGCTGTGTGTGTGTGTTTCCATCTCTTTTTTGCAAGAGATATTTCCTCTTAGTTGGAATGCCACATTTGGGTACAGACATCTGGGTATAATGTCACCAGTAGAAATTAGCATTTTTTGTTTTTCTAACTTTTGAAGCTCTGGTCAGCTTCACATGGGCTTCTATCAGTTGATATGGCATCTTCAACTTCAGTCAAGAGGAGGCTATTAGATTATAAGTGCTAAAAATGATGAGTCGTCTTCACACTTCAGGCAGTATGAATGCAAGCAAGATTGTAAAATAATTATAATCTGAAGCAGAGCCAGCCATGCAACCCCAGCCTATCTTTCTTCATTAATTTGTATACAGTTCTTCTTTTAAGAGAACAAACTTTCAGAGGGTACTCACATGGGGCTGCTGAACCAGCTGTACAACTTTTATTTTGAAGAAAAAAAGTTGAGCCTCAGAACAGTCTGTTTTAAAGACAGGGAGGGACTTAGCCTTTCGGAGCTTGACCAGCATGTGGAAGGAGAGCTCTCATGGCTGCAATAACTTAGGGCGTTTCTACCTGGATGACACTGGGGCAGGAAGTTTTCTGTTTGTTTTGTTCTGTTTCGGAGGGTCCCGTGCACTTCTCTTGCCTGGATCAACGTGACTCTTGGTGGTTTTTGCACACCCTGCTCTGTGGGGGAGTGCCCCAACGTGCCTGTCTTATGTGGCCTCTATGGACACACTGCTCAGCTGGCAGAGAGCAGGGAAGTTTTCTCCCAGCACCCAAAAAGAGAAAGAGGAAACTACTTTTTCTTTCTGGGCTCCTTGCAGCACAATAGATCAGAATAAGCTTCCACATTTCCTCTCTGGAGTTTCTGGAGTGGTTTCCAGGAAGAAGTTAAACCTTCACCTTTAAATGGATGACCATGTCACAATCAGGAAGAAACATCTCCAAAGACCCATCTTTAGGTAAGTAATGCTGCATCCCAGGTGGCTCTAGGGCTGTCAGGAACAATAGTTTCTCCCTTCATCCTTAATTTGGGGTTTCTGCCACTAATCAAGAGCAATCAAGAGTGCTTAAAGTTTAACTTCAGGCATACCGAGGAAGCCTTTTTATTTTTCATTTTCTGAAACTTTGTGTACAAACTCTTATCAACTCCTGAAAATACATTTAAAGAACATCTTAACTATTCAAGCACATAAATGACATAGTACTGGAAAAACTTTGGAAACGTTATGCAATCTGTAGCTGTTTCTGTGGGCTGTTGCACAGCCCTCTAAATAGGAAACGTTGTGCTTAGTTCTTTCAACTGATTACAGGCAAGAGCAGTGTTTCAGTGCTGTGAATACTACACCTTTCTGGAGTTAAGTGTCAGGAGATAAATTTGAACTTGATAGCTACTTTACTAGAGTACACATTTTACAGCTTGTTCAGGAATATCAGACCAGCAGTTAAAGAAACAACAGGGTAATAGGAAAAATTTTATACTGCGGTGGAATCTATGACCAGGCGAAATGTAGATACAGTGTAATGGATTGAGCTAAAGTTTAATTTTGGAGGGAGGTACACCCTTTCTCTAAGAAAGCAGCCGTTTCTTCACTGACCCTTTAATTCTGGATTGTTTAGTTACCTATTATGTACTTTAGAATTTATAATAAAAAATTAGTAATTTAAAAATATCTAGAAATAGAACACTATTTTTTGCCCCTTAGAAGATTTTTAAGAAAGTCAGTTCTGTATCAGTTTTGTTCTTTACACAAAATAATATTATAAATAAAGCAGAGATACTACATGTTAGCAATGTTAAAGTCAAGTTGCAACCACTGGTTTTGGTCTGGAATTAAATACAGGATGATAAAACGTATGAGCAAAATTTCTCTGTGGTTTCTACATAATGAATGAGTAGACCTCAAGGAATATAATTATATAAAATGTGGCCATTTTTATGTATTGATTAAACATTAGTACTGAATTATTAATAGCAGCATTATACTTTTGTAATGCTTAAAACAAGATGTTAGCTTAAATCTGTTTTAAAGTCTTCCTTTGAACATAAATTATATTTAAATTCACATATATGGATTTAGTATTATAATCCCCATCTACTTAAATATGTTTTCATAAGTCTTATGCAATGATGTTGGTAAATAACCAAAAATGTAAAATGACCCCCAAAATATATTCACCTACCATATTTCCTGAAAAGTTCTTCCAATTGTATGTAGTATCTATATTTTCCCAAGTGCACGTGCAACTTCAAAAAGGCATGATAGTTGCCCAGATGATTCTAAACTCAACACCAGTGAGGCACAACACCAATGAGGGCACCCGCAGCAGTTTGGAAAGGCGAGGTTGTGTTGGATAAAATCAGATCCACCTAGCCATCATCTTTATTGTATTACCCCTTTGGAGAGCTGTGGGGATTGAAGCAGGTGGTTTTCACCACTGATTTATGCCAAATCCTCATTTCTTCCTAATTAGTTAATTATGTGCTTAGGTGCTACGGGCAGGTGGATTGCAACTTAACTGCATGTCTGTGCTTATTTATGTAAAGAATAGAACTTTGTGGAAGCTGAGATTCTTTGCCCAGATAATTAGAATGAAATTTGTCAAATTCAAGTGATTTGCTTCATGATCCTGGTGCTCTCATACTTTCACCAGGGAATTGTTGCAAATAAGTCTAGAAATGGGTCTTTGACAACAGATTAAAGCTATATGTGGGAGCAGGGTTTACTGGTCATCTGGCATATTGACAGTTGGCATTGCTTTTACCAGGGTATGATTGTGATGAGGGAAAAGGGAGATGGAGAATATCTTAAAAGATTCAAATAACTAGGCTTAATTGCACAGAGAAAGTTTGAAGCTGATTTCCATAACACAGACTTCCCAATAGCTAGTTGTACTTTTAGGGAAGCTGGCAGTGAGTTAAGCTTGCTTTTGATGCATTGCTTCTTATCTCATGCCTCACTTCATTTTCTTTGTCAGCTTCCTTTCTTAGGCACCTTGTTCTCTGAGGCTTTCCCTGGGCTGTCTGGCCTCTCACATTGAGACGTCTTTCTCAAGACTGACTTTTCAGAGACCCATGTACCAGAACTTTCCTTCTCAATATGTACTTGTAACTGCACCCTACTTCCTAGGGGCCTTGCACACTAGATCTCAATCCACTTTACAGGCAAATCTGTGCCAATGTATTTTATGTGTGCTAGTGGGGCCAGTTATAAGCTTAATGGACATTTTATGAAAATGGTATCTTGGCTGTTTAAAAGCAATTCATTTAAAATTTCAGTCATTAAGAAATATTTGACCAGGTGCCATGGCCAAATATTCGTAATCATGCTTGTAATCCCAGCACTTTGGGAGGCCAAGGTGAGTGGATTGCCTGAATTCAGGAGTTCGAGACCACCCTGGGTAACATGGTGAAACCCCGTTTCTACTAAAATACAAAAAATTAGCCAGGTGTGGTGGTGTGTACCTATAGTTCCAGCTACTTGGGAGACTGAGGCATGAGAATCGCTTGAGTCCTGGAGGCGGAGGTTGCAGTGAGCTGAGATTGCACCACTGCACTCCATATTGGGCTGTAGAGTGAGACCCCAACTTAAAAGAAAAGAAAAAAGACAGCTTAATCTAGGATTTTTTTTTTAAATATTTGGCTCATTGACATAGTTTCAAATTTCTATATACAGGTTAATTTCTCCTATAATTGAAGCTCCAGCTTTAATTCTAGTCACCTGGCCTTCACTAATTGACTACCAGTGTCCACTTCTGAGTCCATGGTGCTTGAGAGTTCAGATATGGGGGAAAAAAAAACTTACGGGACCTCACATGACATATCATTGAGGATATACCTAGATAAATGTGGTACAGGCAAGCGATGGGTGCCATAAAGGAGGTGATAACATCCTGGGAGATTGAAATGGAAGTGACAGATTTCAGGAATGACTCATTCTAAACACCTAAGTGACTGGAAAGATATGAGAGCAAGAGTTTTTTTTTTCCAATTTAATTTTCAAGATTTAATTAAAATCAGTTTTTCATCAGCACAGTCATCCTAAATTTCGGAAAGTAAGAGTCACCCATCAAGTGGAAAAAGTTACTGAGAGGTTTTGGAGTAGATGGTGAACACTGAAATTTTTTAGCTGGCTACGATATTAGGAGGCTTGGGAGGAATCTTGCATATCATTTAGATCCTGCCTTTAAGAATGTCTGGGGCTCCTACAGTAAAGATTCCGAATCATTTCCTATAGGTAGGTTATCAAATCTATTTTTTAAAAAATTTCCTTGGAAATTTTAGATATATATTTTCATATCATGTCAATGAGGCAAGGAACACAAGCTAAGTTTCTTTCATGGCCAAGGCAGGAGTTTATATTATCTCCTTTATGGCTATCATGTGGAAGTGTGGCATCAATGAGACTATCCAGCCCTGAGCATATGTGCACGGTGAGTGCCTTTTAGGCACACTGTGATTCTGCCTGCACAGGCTCTTCCAGCTCCGACTGATGTTGAGAAAACACGATGCTCCTTTACCTCAAGAGAAACACTTTGAGTTTTATAATTTTCTGGAAAGAAAACACAATCACAAAAGTATATTAATATGTTTTCAATCAATACTACTAAGTTCCTCAGCATGTAACAAATTACTGTACATATATTTTTAAAATCCAAGATATGAATCAACACTTCATATATGAGACCTCACATAGATACATTCCTTTAGGCTTTTGAAAACCTTTGTTTCTATATTCCCAGAGATCTTTATCTCTGGTAATTATAATAATTTATCTCTTTATATGACTATATTCATTAATTTGCATTTTAATATTAAATGATGTAACACATTCAAATGAAGGATCTTTGTGTAACTTTAGTAAAATAATTGTTGAAGACATTTACACCTTATAGCATACTCATCTTGATTAGTAAACTTTCTGTATTCCCATGTGATAAATCAACCTTAGACTATAATACCAAGAAAAATCTGTTTCTTCTAATAAAATTGCACCAATAAAGTATTTGTCTGAATTTCACTGCCTCAAAGCATTTAAGCCTGGGCTTTTGTTATAATTATTTTCTCTTACTTGATATTTTGTTTTATCAAATTCTATTATATGTGCATTTTCCCCATTTGTTTCTCCAAATTCTTTCTAGAAGTAGGCAGTGAAAAAACGAATTTAAAAAGTAAATTGAAATGATTCTTACATGTTAAATTTTAGTGTTATTTGGAGCCGACAACCTTTTGAAGCTCTTTCATGGTTCAAAAGTGGTTAGGTCACTTTTGTGGTAATTTTCCATTAGAAATGTAACTGAAAAGCCACAAACAAAATCATGCAGATAGTTCCTTATTAGGCCTGTAATTGAGAACAAGTCTATACATCCAGGATCAAAGATACTAAAGACAGCCAGGTTTCCAGACTAGTGAACATCATATTGGGATCTCGCAGCATTTAGACCACACGGTTTCTTCTCTTTATGTCTTCTCAGAAGCTCTATTTTCACAAGTATCTGTTAGCATTGGAATTCTGAGTGTGTATTTGGCAGGCGTATTTTCTTCATATAATAATGGAGAAAGCAGTGGGATGAAATAAGAAAGCCTAGAAAAAGAAAAGCACATCCTAATTTTGTTTGTGGACCTAATGGCTATGGTTAATACCTATTGCTATTAGTGATTTAACTGATTTTTGAAATGTATTCCAAAGATCAAAGCAAAAAAGATAAACACATTTGAATGTAAGGCAGATAATGTTTACCATGAAAGAAAATTTCAGACATTACAGTGCCTTGTTATTTTTCCAGTTGTGATAAAAGTAGCTCTAATTTTTAAGTGGTCATCACTAATAGATAAACTATGATTTGTTATACATTTTAATAGCAGGCAGTAAATTTAATGCCAGGCATTTATTCCTGCTGGTATTATTTCACCCACAGTCAGCACAATTTAAATGATCTCCAGTAAGCTAGCATCATAATTATCAGCAACAGTAGCAAGTATTGATATTAACACCAAGAGGGAAAATTCATAGAAAACTTGGTGTATTTTTAGGCAAGCTATATGCATGTAATCTTTTGGATAACTCCATGAGGCAGTATTAAATCTACAATTAATAATTTTGGGTAGAGTCAGGAAAAGGGTACGATTGAAATGTGGGGAGGTGTCTCCCACTTTGGAGCTACCCAAATGTCATTTTCTCAGCTAGAGCAGCTTGATGAAATGTACATTTATCTTAGACATTGGTAAGATTTAGAAATGGCTTTTCAGAGATTTGGAATGAGCAAAAGAAGGAAAATTAAGATTATGCAGGTAAAACAATTTCCTGGGATTATTAATGATTTTATACTATCTGGAAAATTTTACATTTGTAGTAGTCAGCCTATTTCACATAGTGTTTAGGTAAAAACAATGAAAAAAAAAAACAGTCATACTGGTGGATACTTGTTTAAAAGACAACCTGTAGGTATGTAGAGATGGAATAAATTTAAAGAAGTCTGTAGTATTTTTGAACCTAGTCTCCTCAGTTCTGTGACTGGACATAATGTAGTTTTGACAGTTAGTTCTCATGGGAAAGCTTCAGTTTATTTATGTATTTGATTATGGCCACTTGGACACGAGCTATAATTGAGGAAAATTCAACATTTCCTGAGTTGGAGCTGCTGGAAGTGTACGGGGCAAGTTCCAGTGCATTTGAAGGAATAGATGATAATACTTCCAGATTTATTATCTTTGTAATAGCCGAGCCAGCTGCACTGAAGCCTTACTTTTTGTTATATAGAAGCGTTAGTTCTGGGTCAAGTTGGCATCCACGTTTAGTGTTTTGGTGTCTCCAGCCTTTAGGATTTTAGGATATTATTTTTAGAAGAGTTTTTACATTAAACCAGAACAGATATTTAAATATTAATTGTTTATGTATTAACCAGCGGCTTATAGGCTTGAAAAGTTATGTGCTTTTATTATGAAAACCATCACTTTAGCCTTAAAATATTAATACTTAATTTGACTTTTTTAAGGATCAGAGAGCTTGGAACAAATTGATTAGAAACCAATGGTAATGAAAAACAGTAGGGCTGTATCTTCGTCATATAAAAGTGGCAGTTATGTCAGTTCTAACTGAGGTAGGAAAAGAAAATCCCCACATGGTCAAGTCACTATTAAATTATATCATTAAATTAAATTTGGATGAAAATAGGGATATGTGATGATCTGGGCCCACCTGTTTGTTAGAGATCGCTAACAAAGATGCCAATGACTTATATCTATTCCAGTAGTGATGTCTCTGTGGAAAAAAAAAAGAAAAACAAAAGAGGAAACAGAAAAAAAGAGACTCTTGCTAATTTTTGGACCCATTGGGCATTTACTGCCCAGTCCAGCTGCATCCAGTTATTTCTAACAGCGCAGTGGCATTTTAGCCGCACGTCTTCTACTGTGCATCTCTTTCATTCCATTATAATTAAGTAATTAATTAGTATTAATTAATTCTAGTATAATTCTATTATAATTATTATGGTTCTATTATATTTAATTAAGTAAGGGGATCAGCTCCCCTACGAAACTATAAGATCCCTGAGGCTAGAATCAATACTGAATTCATCTTTGTATTTCTCATAACTTTTAGTAGAATGTGTTTTATAAGTAAGCATTCACCTAATTCTTCAACTTAAATACCTACAGGGACCACGCTGGTATTGTAAATGTGTGAAGTAGGATATGGTGGGAACGTAGTAGGTGCAAAACAAAAGGCATTTAGTTTGACATCTTTAAAAACACAAACACTAAACAGGATCTAGCTGCAGACTGCTAGCTGGTGCCCCTTGAAATGAATGAATGATAGAATGAAGAGTTTGTTTTGTTAGGTCCACACAGTGGTCTTGTCTCCATTGTTAGGGGGAACAAATGAGTAGAGCTTAGCTGAAAATTCTGGCAGTTACATCCAAGAGGTATACTAGGAGGATGAGTACTTGGTTCTTGTTTCTAATCCTTATTAAAGAATGAGAAAATCATATTAGCCGGGTGTGGTGGCAGGTACCTGTAGTCCCAGCTACTTGGGAGGCTGGGGCAGGAGAACTGTTTGAATCTGGGAGGTGGAGGTTGCAGTGCAATCACGCCACTGCACTCCAGCCTGGGTGACAGAGTGAGACTCCATCTCAAAAAAAAAAAGAATGAATATACCTTACAGCATAACTATACTGATAACTTCTATATAATTTTGTAGCATTAAAGGAATAGTTGAATTATATAATTCTTGAATGAATAAAATGCATTTGTATTAGCACCACCTTGAATTATTCCAGTTTCAGGAAATTCAGTGCCTATAGGCATTTCAAGTTTGAACTTAACTTGTTAGAAAATATTTTCTTAAATTGATATCTGTCTTCCTATCAGTACAATGTTTTTTCTCTTTTTTGGTGGAACTGGAAGAAGAAGGATTTAAACTCTCTCTTCCATAGGTTAGCTCTTTAAACATTGAAGACAATTGTATCAGCGATTGCTGTTTGTACATCTTCCCAAAGCTTAGTGGCTTAAAATGATGTGTGCCTGTGGGTCAATTGAATGTTTCTGCTGATTTGTGCCAGGCTTGGTTGATGTCAGTGGGGCTTTTCCATGCGTCTGTGGCCAGATGGTGGGTTTTCTGTGGGCCAGCTTAAGAGGAAGAGGAAACACGAACTTTTTCAAGGTTCTGATTAAGTTTGATTGAGTTTTGTTACTGTCCCATTGAAAAAACAATAAAAAAGCCACATGGCCAAGCCCAGCGTTGGTGTGGGAGGGCATAACCAAAGGGTGTAGATATAAGGAAGCATTTACATTTGGTTCAGTTAATGCGATTATTCTGCTCTTAAAACTCTTATACCTTTTTTGATTCTTCTTTCCCTTACTCTATCTGCAGTCCATTCCGCCGTTGAAGAAAAAGCACATAGTATGATCTTTATTTCATGTTGTTAAGTGGTGTAAGTGACTGGTGAGGTTAAGAAAAAAATATATAGGAACAAAGCAGTGTAGTGCAGATGACTCTCATGTGACCCAAGGGTCAAACATGGCTCACTTGACTCCGGGGTTATAGCATGCCTGAGATTCCTGGTTTAAGAAGTTTTAAAAAGTTAAAAGGGAAAAATGTTCACTTAATTGCCTAAAAACATGAGCTATTACACACATAATGACTGCCCACATTTTCCCAGTTCTTTTTCAATAATTGATTTTTACTAAGTGTCATGCTAGCCGACTTGATGAAATTAGTTATTTTAATAGAAGCTGAACATAATTAATTACATAATTTTGGGCAATTCCATTCCAAATACACTAAAACTATGACATGGAAAGGAGGCTTTGGAAATACTAATAATGAAACAAAGCTTCCTTATGCATTTGAATCTAATTTGAATTCTAGCCATAATGTATATTCTCTTGGGAGTTAAATTTATTATCTTAAAATTTTTTTATGGGATAGATTTATGATAACGTTTCTATCATTGAACCCTCCTAAACACCACTATAATAGGTAAATATTTTTGTAAAACCTGCAAATTATATAACATTTATTTTGAAACAGTGATTCACAAAATAATTTTTTTTAAATTGACATTAGACTTGCAGTTTATAAAACAAAAACAAAACACAACAAACTTTTTCATTTGTGACTAGAGATTTTGATTCAGTAGGTCTGGGGGTAGAAAGGTTTGATGTATTTCTACAAGCTCTCCAGTTTATGCTGATTCATTGCTAGATTTGGGACCCATTTCCTTAATGATATAATTTATATACACTAGAAATGGAAAGACAAAATAATTTGTAAAACATTTTGATAAGATCAACATCATAATTGGAAATATAAGCCATTTTTTTCTTTCATTTTTCATGAAAAATCTCTGTTGGGTACAGTGAACTTCTGAATATGAGGAGGGATAAATTTCTCCCCTAAAAAATCTTCAATGCTTTTTTAGGATATAAAACAGAGAGAAACTACTGTGAACTTCGAAGCAGTGGTTCTCAATATTGGCTGTGTCTTGCACTCACTGGGGAATTTAAAAAAATCCCAAAACTCAGGTGGTGTTTCAGACCTACTATATCAAAATCACTGGGTGAGACCCAGGAATCAGTGTTTTTCTTAAATTCCCTAAGCCACACCGAAAAACCACAGACCTAAAGAGAAGCACACATAAAGTACAGTGACAGAAGAGGGGAAAACACTTGCAGGTGAACACTGAAGGGTCAATAGGATTCTGACAGGCAACTGGAAGAAGGAAAGAAGATTAGCAAAGTGGTATAGCATCAGCTAATGTATGGGAATCTAAAAGTGCATAAAATGTTTGGGAAAGGTTCAGGAATAGGGAGAATTCTTCACTGGCCATCCAAGTGCTGAGCATCTACATGTGGAGGGATGCGTGGCTCAGTTTGGTTTGGGCTAGAGAGTCCAGGGGCATACAATGTCTATTTTGTGACTGTGTATCGTCACCTATGTGGCATGATGTTGAAACTGACAAATCCGATGAACTGAACTCTTGAGCTCAGCGTTTCCAAAATGCAATTTTGTCTTAGGACACCATTCCCCTGAGATACTCTGAACAAAAGCATCAAATAAGTTTGGGAATTACTTCCAGTCATACTCGTTTCCCTCTCAGAGATTTACAAAGCATATTAGAAGTTTTGTAGTAAAACTCATTCACTCTAGTATTTTCCTAAACACTCTATTTATGTATAATGCTTATTAATATCCCCCAGAAAGTAGTGTTCCGAAGAAAGATATTTTAGTTTTCCTAAATTTCTCCAAAACATGCCTTCTTTATTTTTCTGAAACTCACTGTGCTTCAGCTAGTCTTTTCTCCTCCTTTAATTATTTCTTTTCTTATTTATATTTTCTGGAAGATAGCCTGTCCTCAAGAAACTTCTCCGTAGTTAACATTTTTCATCTCTTAGAGAAGTCAGGCAAAAAATGTTGCATAGTTGAGGGAATAGTTAATGTTTTATTACATAACTGTGATGATGTGAGTTTAAAAAAAGGAAGAAGAAATATTTTGAAAAGATTGGGAGAGGATGAACAATGTCACATTATTGAAACAGCTGAGTGTAAATTAAGAAATAACAGATGGAAGTTATGTGTGGATTATCACACCCAGGTGTCACTGTACACCCATTTGGCAGCATTTTACCTCGCCTTTGTGCCTTTTCCCTTGCTTCATCCTGAAGAGATTTTTAAAAAATCATTGCCCTGAAATTCACACTTAGTGAGAAATAGACAGTTCAAAATCTACAAATAACGCCTTGTTGAATAATGATAGTTTGCAGGTGTGTAGAATCCCATATTTAGTTTATATTTTTAATTTTATACAGCTGTTATACTATTTGCTCACACATTTGCTCTGTAAAATGAAACTGTATAGCTCCTCATTTCATAGATGAAGAAATTGAAGTTCAAATGGTCACAGGAAGTTAGAGAAAGAGACACAGGACACAGACATTAAGAACAAGCAGATTAAGTGTGGCTTGCCATTACAGATTTCATTTTTGTAACAAATATGTTAGGAGAACTTGGTGTGTATGTCAGGCCAGCCATATGGTTCTTCTTTGAGGTATAACCCATTCTTAGTAGCCAAGGAAGTGATTTGAATGTCCTTAAACATTGTTTTTAGCTACTTAGGGTTATTTAATACCCATGATTTCCATGCAAGTTTTCTTTTCTAGACATGGAGAGAGAAAAAAGTTGAGATAAGTAAATTATGTATTTTCTGTGTCATATGATTTACTGTGATGACTACACAAATATAGATTTGACATATCACATATGATACACTTACTAGAACATTTAGGACATAAAGAACTGTCTAGAAGAAGTAAAGACAGGAGGGAAAAAAAGAAAGTTCAGGCAGTTGCTTTGAAAGTGTTTCTAAACAGAAGAGATTTGTTGCTATCATAATATAAATAACATTTTCCTAGGCAGCAGAAAGATGTAGATCTTGAAGGATATGGCTTCTAGGTTGTACAAGACTAAAACTTGATTTCATTATGATTTCATTAATAGAAATGATTAAAATATATTTTGGCAGCCATCCTATTAATCTATATTTTCAGACATTGTTTTCCATCAGTTTCCTAGTATCCAAAATGCTAAAAATTCCTTGTTTTAATTATCTTTTATTTTAATGTATTTGAGACCATTCATGGGTGCTATGAAGCTTGCATGTTTTGTTATTTTAAAATATTTTACTTATTGTAATTTTCTGAAATATACCAAAAATTTATTTTCTAAAGAGAAAACGTATTCCACAGTTGGCTAGGCAAAAACAGTACAAAGCCTTCAGAAGGCTATTTTCTCTCTTTTAGGAATGAAATATTTAGAAAGTCTTACTGAAGGCAATATCTTTTATGTGGGACAGAGTGGTAAAGACAGATTTTTAAAAAAAATGCTTCCATCTCTAGTGTAGAACTATTATTTCATGATATTTACTTCAATAATAATCTATCCCAAATTGATGCTTACTTAAAAAATGGAAAATACTTTCCGAGTCTTCTAAGGAGCTGAACAGTTGTACCAAATGACCACTGAGCTAAACATTACATAAAATTTCTTTTCAATTATTCTGTACCAGCTTTTAGACAAATTGATATAGAATTTGAGCTTCTAAAGTTGAAAAATTTTGATCCGTGTGTTTAATCTGGATAATTTGTTCTGCTTTATCCTTCTTCCTGCCTACCAACACATCATTTCCCACTCTCCATATTAGCTCAGTTGGAATTTAGCTCACTCATCCATTTAATGGAAGCAATGTCAACACTGAGCTAATAAACGACCTTCACTTGAATTTTTCTTTTTTCCTCATTTAGATGCCTAGATAACAATATGATGCTGCCCCTTCCCACTGTCCTCTCTTTTCTTTCATCCTTTCTCCCTTGACAGAAACCAGAATGCCTACTATTTTCTATGTGAGAACAACTTGCTACATATCTAGAAAACAAGCGGTTATGCCAAGTTACTATTTTATCCTGAGGAGTTTTACCTACCTCTGTAAACAAACATTAGGACATTGAAAGCCACCTTAGATCTGTGAGTTTTATCTGAGCAGATAGTGACCTTAGGACTCCTAGGTAGATGTTGTTTCTGGGTTTTCCCTTAAAGAATGAGACCCCTGGGGGGTTTGGAATTCCGCATTTAAGACTCAGACTATAATGCTTAGGTGACATCTTCATAACTTATTGAGTTACTTGCAGATGTTCATTCTATCCACTCTAAAATAATTTCCTCTTCTCTACTCCATCTGGTTACAATTCAGTCTCTTCCTTCCATTCATTTATCTTCAAAATGTAGACCGGGAATTGTCCTCTGCTTCCATGTCTTCCCATTAACTTCTTCAGTCCTTTGTGAATACACCTCTTCTCGTAATCTCAGTTGTCTTCTGTTAGGTGATCCTCAAATTTACATGTGCAGATCTCAACTTTATTCTGAGTGACAACTCACATTTCTTTACATTTCTTAAGCATGTCCACCTGATGACCTCCTGATACCCAATACTAATCTATCTGAAAGAGATTTATAATGCATGTATAATAACAATAATAATAAGTTCAGAAGCACGTGTGTGAATATCTCTCCAAACCTTGTCCCTTGTAACACTAGTGTGCCATGAGATTTAATAGATTTATCACACACGTATACGCACACAAACATAAACAGACAGACACATACAGGCAGACACAGGGTTACAAGAGGATTTCCCAGAACTTTATAATGTTTATGTTAAATCTAAATATTTAAGGCAAAGATATGATATTTAGTGTTTCCTAAATTGACAGTGGAACTTTCTTGGTGCCAAATATCTATAAACAGATGAAAGTCTTCAGTAAATTGTTGTTTAAGAAATACTGCTTAGAGGAACAGCTTAGTCTAGCTGCTTTCAGCCTTTTTGTTGATGGCTATTAAGGAAAACATAAAACACTTCCCTGTACTTTTAATCCTCTTGTCATTTAGATTTCAAATCTCTGTTATTTTTCATGCTTCTCTACTTCTTATCATTCATAACAAAACAATTATCAAGTCCTTTCATTTATGTCCTTAGAAAATTTCTTTCTCTACTCTTTTCTTCATTCTTCTCCACTTCAAAGCCCCCTACACTCCCATTTAAAATTTTATGATAATTTAAAAATTAATCTTCTAATCTTCAGCCCCTCTTCCACAGTTCCTTGGTTCTCAAGTTAACAGATTAGTCTTTAAACTTTGTCATGGTTATGTCACTCCTTTTTGTAATTTGCAATGGCCCTTTATTTTCTACCAAGTGAAACATGGATTCTTCTGAGATTGCAAGCACTTTATACCTACTCTCCATATATTCCATCTCTTTCCTCCTTTCACAACTCATGCTACAGTCATTCTGGGTAACTTATTGCTCCTAGGACCTGTCTTATGCTTCCCTTCCTGAACCTTAGTCCACTCTGCTTTGTCTGCTTTTATGCTTCTCTCTGTTTTGTCTGAACTGGTCTCTGTCCTTGGTGATACTTCAAGTCCTAGTTCAAATGCCACTGTCTTTATGAAGGTCTCCCTGATTCTTCCAACCAGAATAAGCTTTTATGCCTTTGAACTTGTCATGGCAGTAGTACTTTAGTTGTAGCTCTGAATTTCTGAGTATATTTCTCAGAAATTTGTGTCATTATTTAAAGCATGTCCTATTTCCCCTTCTTAGTGTAAACTTGATGGCTAAGACCTTGTCGTATCCATAGAATTATAGAATAATCAAGTAAGAAAGACCTTGTATCCAGTGTAACTGTCTTATTTCATAGATAAATGAAAAACTCTAAGACATTAAATATTTTGACTAAGTCCTCACAGGTAGTTAGTGATAGAGTCAGTACTAGAACACACATCAACTCTCAATCCCATGCTGCTTCTAGTCTAATTTATTTGTGCCTCTTGTTCTTATAGCCCATGGCAGTAATAGCCATTGAGCATCCACTATGTGCCAGGGATCTTACCTACATTATATCTAATTACAAAGTAATACTGAAGTGTGGGCTTTAGTATCCCCATATTGTGGGTAAAGAAACTGAATTTCAGTGAGCTGAAATAAATTTGCTGGGTAGAAGAATTTGGAGTCAAAGCCAGGTCCACTTGATTTCAGCAACTATGCTCTAGAGTCAGATATTGAATGAATAAACAGAATTCTCTACTGTTTAGGGAGTAGTCATTTTGGGAAAGTAAAAATTTAGATAGCTGTCTAAGAAACAAGTCTCAGCCTTCAAAATGATTATATTTAGTTGTCAGGGAAGTGCGAATTGAAACCACAATGCAATACATTTATATGCCTGCTGAAGTGGCTAAATATAGAAGTCAAAAATTACCCAGGTTGGTGAGAGTTTAAAGCAGAATTTCTCGACTTCACATTTTTTTTTTTTTTTGAGATGGAGTCTCACTCCATTGCCCAGGCTGGAGTGCAATGGTGCAGTCTTGTTCCACTGCAGTCTCCACCTCCCAGGTTCAAGCAATTCTCCTGCCTCAGCCTCCCGAGTAGCTGGGATTACAGGCACGTGCCACCACACCTTGGTAATTTTTGTATTTTTAGTAGAGATGAGGTTTCGCTATCTTGGCCAAGCTGGTCTTGAACTCCTGAACTTGTGATCTGCCCACCTCAGCCTCCCAAAATGCTGGGATTACAGGCATGTTGTTGGGGCCGTTTTGTGCACTGTAAGATGTTGAGCAGCATCACTGGTCTCTACCTACAAGATTCCAGTAGCATCCTTTTAGTTGTAAAGACCAAAAATGTCCCCAGGGATTGCCAAATGTTCCTGGACATTTGCATGATTATGACCTATTGAGAACCATTGATTTAGAGCAATTGGAACTCTTGTACATGGTCAATGGGACTGAAAGGAGGTACAACTTGAAAAACTGTTTGTAGTATCTCCTAGAGGTGAACATAGGTATATCCAGAAATTCCAAGCCAAACAGAAGTAAATACCTACCCCATTGTCATCAAAGACATGTACAACCATGTTCTTAGAGGCACTATTCATAATAACCTCAAACAAAAATACCACCCAAATGTTCATCAACAGTAGAATAGATAAGTAAATTGTGTGGAATGCTATACATCAGTGAGAAAGGAGGGACCAAAAATACATGAAACAGTGTGTGCAAATATTACAAACACAATATTGAATGGAAGGAGGCAGACAAAAAATATATTGTGTGATTCCATTTCTTTAGGGTTCAGCAACAGACAACACTAATATAGTGAAAAGTGAAAGATTTATATAATCTGAAGAAAAACCAGAGTATGCAACACTAATGTAGGACAGTGGTTATCCTTGGAACCACTTAAAATGAACATGAAAAGTACTTCTAGGGTGTTGGCAACAAACACTCTGTTTCTTCGATCTGGCTTCTACTTACATGGATGTGTTTAATTTATGAAAATTATTATTTGTGTAGTTTTCAGTATGAATGTTACACCTTAGTAAAAAGTTAGGGAAAAAACTGGAGCAGATTCTGTTTGGGAGAAGGCACAAACTTCCCAAATTAACCAATTACAAATGAAGCTCCAGGGAAAACCTTATGGTGGTGTTAGAGTGACATTGAGGAGACACTTTGTAAATGGCCTTAGTGTGGCGTGGATAGGCACAAAGGGAATGGATGGTACTTCTTTTCTGTGTCCTGTCAATGGAAATCTGTCAAAAAATAATAACTGTGGAGAACAATTAAAGCTTGATGGGAAGACATTAATTTTTCAGTCTTCTATGTTTACCAAGATATCTTCCAAGTTTTATTATTCTACATTGCTAATGAAAGTAATTATATTATCTTGATGAGGTTGAGTTTGAGACAGAAATTCTTTGCACAGAATGACACTGATCATGTGAGCCCAGCTGTATTTTTCTATAACACAGCCATTTGTTAATTGTACTACAATTGTTGTGTGTGTATTAGAGACACTCTCACATTAAATATTTAGATTGCTTATTATTGTTATAGTTGGAAAGAATTCATACAATATGCATATTTACTTTAAAATAAGTCACACTCTAATAAATGTTCATTCATAGTTTCAAACCGTAGATACGTTTTCTTTTATTTATTTATTTATTTTGAGATAAGGTCTTACTCTGTTACCCAGCCTGGGGTGCAGCAGCATGATCATGACTCACTGCAACCTTGACTTCCTAGGCAAATTGATCCTCGTGCCTCAGCCTCTCAAGTAGCTGGGACTACAGGTGTGCACCACTATGCCTGGCTAATTTAAAAAAATATTTTTAATTGTAGAAACAGGGTCCCATTATGTTGCCCAAGCTGTTCTTGAACTCCTGGACTTAAGTGATCCTCTCGCCTCAGCCTCCCAAAGTGCTGGGATTACAAGCATGAGCCACCATGTCTGGCCTGTGGATGCATTTTAAAACAGTAAATTAGTTGAACTGTTCATTATACAATTTTTTTGAAAGTGTTAATACATTTTTCTATAAAGTATGCATTTATAAACCATTTTTAGAAGACATCTTATGAAATACCTACTCTGAAGATGGAAAAAAAGCAGTAGAACACATTTGATTTTGAGCTCTTTATATTAAAATTATTATTCTTACTATTGATTATGAATTGGCTATATAAACTATGTGATATAAATGTCTTTATCATGAAAGAAGAAACATCACATTTAACTTGTATTCATATTTTTTACTAATAGACCATATGGTACATATAATTTTAATGTTTCTGACCACTGCACTTGAATGAGATCAATGAGACTGGAGGTTCATCAATAAAAAGACTTTTTGACTTCCCTTATGCCTGTGATATACCCAGTGATCCTCCCATTCCTTCAGTTGCTATGAATGGAAGAGTCAGCAAACAGGTATCCACAGACCCATCAGGAAGTAAGAATGTGGTTATTTCATAGCACCTGTAACTTGTTTGAAGCCTTTTTCATGGTTTTTAGCTATACATTTACTATTACAATCTGCATAGTGTCTGCCCTCTCCACTAGAATGTATGTTCTGTATTCACAGAATGGAGACTCGGTTTGTACGTACTGTATCTCCAATAGTTTGCACAGTACCTCCTACCTAATAGGTGCTAGATAAATATTTGTCAAATAACAAATAACATTAAATTTCCTCAGGAGGCTTGGGACTTATTTAATTGGCTATCTAATTAAGTTTGTATCCAATATTTGAGATTAATCATTGAAGTCATTATTCCATTCAGGTAGAAATTTCTAGCAGGCTATTCACAGTCTAGGAGTGGAACTGAAGTGAGAATTAGGAGACATTGAGGAACGTGCTAGTTGAAGGGGAAAAAGGATTCGATTTTAAGGAAGAGTATGTAACAGGAGAAGGGAAGAGGATTGAAAAATGAATCAAGGGAAATGCCCAGCATTATTAGGAGAGAGAGGAATTATAGGAGAATGACGAAAGAATGGAGAGTTTCGGAGCAGCAAGTGACCAATAATGAAGCTGGAGCCCAAGGAGCTACTGTGGAGGCAGAAGACCTGTGGCTCTGGTGAGCTTTACTGGGTCCCTGCTCAGCCACTAGCTGGTGGAACAAATCGCTTCACCATACTGAGAATCAGTTTTCTCTCTGCAAAGTGGGTGGATTGGCTTCTAGCAGAGCCCCCAATTTCCATCTAGTGGATTTTGCAGTCCCTGAATTTTGTGAAAAATTTCTGTGGGAATGAACAAAGGCCATGGTGTTGATGCTTTTTTTGGTAACATTTAAGCCCCACCTTTAAAAGAATGGAAGAAAATGAGCAGTTTATGAACACTGAATAGTGATAGAGAGAGCAGTAGGTGTAGATCATTTATTTAAACAGTTTATGAGAAACTAAGTTGGTAGTGCAGAAGACATTGCATGCTAATTTAACATGATCTTTTCAGGAAAAAATTAACATCTTCATTTAGTCCACCCTGTATCACAGGTTGTTACTGCCCAAGGACCCTGAAATATTTAAGGGTCTGTAGCAGATGATAGATCAGGGCCATGGCTAAGGGATAATTATGATAGTTACCATTTAATAAGCACTTGATATGTGAAGGTGCTTTTCATTTGTTATTTATGAAATGTATGTCATTCTATGCTCATATTTATGAACTCATATTTAAGAAATTAAAAGTGAAGCTCAGAGGTGTTAGCTAACTTGTTTAAGGTAATACAGCTAGAAAGTAGCAGAGCCAAGATTCGAAACCACATCTATCAAACTACAAAATCCATGGGTAGTCCAGGTATGTCTTATCATTTCCAAATAGCTTAGAGTAATAGTGTGGGAAAATACAAGGTAGGCTTTAGGTAGCCACTGCTTTTTT
>NW_012117611.1:1897013-1917567 GCF_000951035.1 Colobus angolensis palliatus
AATTACTGTGACAGAGCAACATGAAGGTATACCTTTTTGCTTTTGTATAAATGAAATAATTTATTAATATAATTTAAAAAGTCAATGCATTTTTTCATTTCTTGTAATATCTGTAGTTTAAAAAAATTATTTGTATTTTCAAACTAGTATACTAGCACAATTTTAACTAAAGAAAATGTTTATTGCCTCCTTTTCTAGCTGTTATTATTATCTCATTTCATGATTATTTCTGATAATAATTTTTTATACATATAAAAGGAATGTTAAAAAATGATCTACTCCAGTATTGAACATGACAACTATGCCAGTAGCTAACACTAAGGGTTATTTCTGTAAATCTTCTTGGAAGATTATGGGAAATAGCTTCTTATTT
Source organism: Colobus angolensis palliatus (assembly GCF_000951035.1). Lineage (NCBI taxonomy): Eukaryota > Metazoa > Chordata > Mammalia > Primates > Cercopithecidae > Colobus > Colobus angolensis. The sequence goes on from NW_012117611.1 coordinate 1,897,387, forward strand.
CTTTGTGTCCACAAGAGTTCTGAGCACAGCAGTTAATAATATATACTTGTTGAATGAAAGAACAGATAACAAATGAATAATAAGCACACGCCTAAAATGTGTCATGCTTAGTCTGCTAGTATTACTGGAAATCTACATATTTTTTACTGTGAGCCAAAAAACCTAAAAAATAAATTGCTAATCAGACCCACAAAAACTACTCTGTTAGGTTTATGCTAAAGATGAGAATGACTAAATAAATATAGTAAATTTCAGAATGCTTAAGCCTTGGTCCCCTAAATATAATCTGTAAAAATGTTTTGTAATTTTAGGCCTGGTTTGAACTTTTATTTCATCTGTTAAATGGGAAGAATAATAATAGAGCTATATATGATTGAAGTGAGAATAAAATGAAGTAATATATAGAAAGTGTTTAACAGCAGGCTCAAAATATTCTAAGCATTTGATAAATGATAGCTGTTTGTATCAAATAGGAAATTTAAATTTTTTTGGTAAAATTTCTTTGACCTAAGATGGATCCATAAAGCTTTCAAATTGAGGAGAAAATACTTGTAGAACAATATTTTATTCTTTTTATTAGTAATATTTTATTTTAAAAATTATTTTTACTTTTAGTTGACAAATGATTATTGCATGTATTTATGGGATACAATGTGATGTTGTGATATATGTACATAATGTGGAATGATTAAATTTATTTAATTAAGATATCCATCACCTCAAATACTTATTTTTTTGTGGTGGGACTATTTGAAGTTTACTCTCAGAAATTTAGAAATACACCTTATTAACTACAGTTACCATGCTATGCAGTAGGTCTTAAAAAAATGTATTCCTTTTGTCTAACTGAAACTTTGTACTCTTTGACCAACATTTTTCCAGCAGCCCCTCCATCCAATATTTTATTCTTAAAATTTTTAGGGCACAAGGATTTGGTGAGTGTAGTTTTTGACAGAACTAAGTGAAAGCCAGAAATGATGAAAATTGAAGGAATAAAAACCACAGTGGATAAAAGGAGCAAAATATCCTATGAGATGCATATTTGTAGTTTCCTGCAAGTGAAGTTTATGTCGGGACCACTTGATAAAATCCTATTCAGACCTTAGCATTGTGAACTGCAGTTCACTGACCCTGGGGGCACCGTGCAGTATTAGACGGCAATAAGCCTCCTTTCGATAGCAGCTGTGTCTTCTTCTTCTCCTTATATAAATGACACCGGAGAAAGTAGAAGAGTAACAATAAATTTAAATCTTTGATTTCCTTTGTATTCCTCGTGTTATCCTTGAGAAGGGCTTTGCTACTGAGTCATATATGTACAATCACGTGCTATATAACATTTCAGTCAACCATGGATGGCATATACAATGATAGTGATCCCATAATATTAAAATGGAACTGAAAAATGCTATTGCTTAGTGACATTGTAGCCATCATATGTGATAGCACAATGCATTACTCACATGTTTCTGGTGATGCTGGTGTAAACAAACCTACTACACTACCAGTTGTATAAAAGTAGAGCACATATAATTATGGACAGCACATAAAACTTGATAATAAATGACTATACTACTGATATATGTATTGTTATACTATACTTTTTATTGTTATTTTACAGAGCATTCCTTTTACTTAGTAAAATTTTTAGTAAGTTAACTGTAAAACAGCCTCATGGAGATCCTTCAGGAGGTATTTCAAAAGAATGCATTGTTAACAAAGGAGATGACAGCTCCGTGCGTGGTATTGCCCCTGAAAAACCTCCATGGGGACAAGATATGGAGGAGGAAGACAGTGATATTATCCTGATCTTGTGTGGCCCTAGGGTAATGTGTGTGTGTGTGTATCTTAGTTTTTACGCAAAATGTTTAAAAAGTAAAAACAAAATACAAGTTTTTAAAATAGAGAACATCTTATAGAATAAGGACAGAAAGAAAGAAAATATTTTTGTACAACGGTGCAATGTGTTTTTGCCAAGTGTTACTGCAAAAGAGTCAAATTTTTTTTTCATTTAAAAGTTTATAAAATAAAACAGTTACAGTAAGGAAGATTTAATTTGTTTATTGAAGAAAGAAACAATTACAAAACAAATTTAGTGTAGCCTAAGTATACAGGGTTTATAAAGTACACAGTAGTGTGCAATAATGTCCTAGGCCCTCTCTCACCACTTCTTTTCAACATAGAATTGGAAGTTCTGGCCAGGGCAATCAGGCAAGAGAAAGAAATAAAGGTATTCAAATAGGAAGAGAGGAAGTCAAATTGTCTCTCTTTCCAGATGACAAGATTGCATATTTAGAAAACCTCCTCATCTCAGCCCAAAATCTCCTTAAGCTGATAAGCAACTTCAGCAAAGTCTCAGAATACAAAATCAATGTGCAAAAATCACAAGCATCCCTATACACCAACAATAGACAAGCAGAGAGTCAAATCATGAGTGAACTCCCATTCACAATTGCTACAGAGAGAATAAAATACCTAGGAACACAACTTACAGGGGATGTGAAGGACCTCATCAAGGAGAACAACAAACCACTATTCAAGGAAATAAGGGAGGACACAAACAAATGGAAAAAAATTCCATGCTCATGGATAAGAAGAATCAACATCGTGAAAATAGCCATACCACCCAAAGTAATTTATAGATTCAATGCTGTTCCCATCAAGCTACCATTGACTTTCTTTGCAGAATTAGAAAAAATACTTTAAATTTCATATGGAACCAAAAAAGAGCCCGTATAACCAAGACAATCCTAAGCAAAAAGAACAAAGCTGGAGACATCACGCTACCTGACTTCAAACTCTCCTGCAAGGCTACAGTAACCAAAACAGCCTGGTACTAGTAACAAAACAGATATATAGACTAATGGAACAGAACAGAGACCTCAGAAATAACATCAAATATCTACAACCATCTGATCTTCGACAAACCTGACAAAAACAAGCAATGGGGGAAAAGGATTCCTTATTTAATAAATGGTGTTGGGAAAACTGGCTAGCCGTATGTAGAAAACTGACACTGGACCCCTTCCTTACACCTTATACAAAAATTAACTCAAGATGGATTAAAGACTTAAATGTAAAACCCCAAACCATTAAAAACCCTGCAAGAAAACCTAGGCAATACCGTTCAGGACATAGACATGGATAAAGACTTCATGACCAAAAACATCAAAAGCAATGGCGGCAAAAACCAAAATTGACAAATGGGATCTAATTAAACTAAAGAGCTTCTGCACAGCAAAAGAAACTATCAGCAGAGTGAATAGACAACCTACAGATGGGAGAAAATTTTTGCAATCTATGCGCCTGACAAAGGTCTAATATCCAGAGTCTAGAAGGAACTTACACAAATTTACAAGAAAAAAACAACCCCATCAAAAAATGGGCAGAGGATATGAATAGACACTTCTCAAAAGGGGACTTAGCTTATTTTCACAAATAGAGCTACAAGAAGTGGTGTGCTGGCAAACTGGATCTATAAAAAGATATTGTAAAAGCCCTGATTTGTAGCATTTGCCAATTTCCATAGTGTAAATATTTGCATCATGGTCAATTTCAAGCTGTGATGTGTTGTCACCTGTCACTGGACTGGAGTTGGGAAGAGATGAACACAGTGAAATCTCAAGAGCTGACAGGAGCTGGCTAAAGCACACTACCAGAAAGCTTAGCAGAGATACCCTGACCCTTCAAATCACAGGGAAGGAAACTGGGACCAAAGCGAAAGCTAATACACACTTTTTCTACCTATAGCAATTAATTTAGTGACTTATTATAAAATACCTCAGAGGTGGGGCAGAGTAATCAATCAGAAAGAGGAGGCAGTGGTAAGAAGCAGGCAGTAACTGTAAAGAGTCTATGGGAGATGAAATAAAGCTAACATAAGTTGATAGAAGCAAAATAGATCAATGAAAAGAGGAATGTTATTCCTACCCACAGGTATTACTCTGCAACCCAAACAGGTTTAGACTGACTTTTTTCAACAATCAACTTAAAAATCATTGTACATTAGACAGGAGAGATATCTGTAGCTTCAAAAAATTTACTGCAATTCAAGTTTTATTTTTAGTGTTCAGTCAATGGGAAAGTCACCAAGTAACTTCCTCGTTGTCCATTCAGATACTAGTCCAGAAATGTTTGGTTCAGAAATTCCCCTTCCTAGGACACGTAATGTGTGAGAGAGTGTCTTCCATATTAGCCAGAATAATAAAGAATAATCATCAGATTTTTTTCTCTGCATTTTCTCACTTTCTCTTTAAATTCAATTTGTAATATATATATTCTTTTAATTGTAGTGATTCATTTATTTTTTGGATTTAAACTAAACAGGAGTCATTGACTTTTATCTTCTAAATTTAAATCTCCAAAATTAATTAGATTAACATTGTGTATGTCAAGTTTTTGTCTATATAAAAACAGGCATTTGAATGCGAAGCTCAAATAAGATTATAATTATATATCTACAAATAAGAATGAGTTGTTGAGTAACTGAATAGTATTTGCAGTTGTAGTGTATGATCAGATTTTTAATCTTTTGGACTTCGAAAACAAATTAGATATTTAAACAGTTGTCCAAATATTATTTAAACCTTAATTATTTCAGTCTTAATTGAATAATTTTTGGGGGAGAGGGGAGTTAAATAGAATCTAAAAGAAGAATTGAAAAGGCAAATCTAAGATGGCATTTTTTTTGTAGTGTATTCTAACACCTGACTGCTTGCCAGCTTCAATTCATTATGTAGATCATGTTGATTTACTGTAGCAAAGGACTTGTTGCCAGGCTCTTATATAATACCAAGGATAATAAACCTGAATTTTTATTTTTCTAAAGTAGCAGTGGTGGTTAAATTGAGATAAATTACAAGACACTAAACACCAAAATAGATGAACAACAAATGCTCAGTTTTCACATTTCAAGCTACAAATCAATTGCATAGAGAACATTTAAAAATTTGATTTTATAAATTGAGACAGACATTCTCTATTGACTACTCTTCATGTACAAGTTAAACAATCTGGCTGTGAACTGTGAACACTTTCATAGTTTGTAATGCATGCTTTAATTTTATTTTCAGACAGATTTACAGGTTTCAGAAAGGTTTTAGTTCTATTTTATTTCTCTGACTAGTTTAACAAAAAAATACCATCATGCATCACTTAATGAAGGGGATATGTTCTAATAAATGTGTTATTAGGTGATTTTGTTGTTGTGTGAACATTGTAAAGTGCACTGATACAAACCTAGATGGTGTAGCCTACAACACAGCTAGGCTATATGAAATAGCCCATTGCTCCTAGGCTACAAACCTGTGCACTGTGTTACTCTACTGAATATTGTAGGCAGTTGCAACACAATGATGAGTATTTGTGTGTCTAAACATTTCTAAACATGGAAAATACAGTACACAGTACACATGGAAACACAGTACACAGTACACATTTTCACATGGAAAAATTCTACACAGTAAAATACAGTGTTATAGTCTTATGGGATCATTGTAGTATATGTGGTAGGTTATTGGCCCATATGTTATATGGTGCATAACTATCCATAGAATCCAGGCACTACATGAAGAAACCATTCTCAAGCCAAATGAATATGCTATCTCCCAAGGTTAGTCTAAAACATACCTAAACCCTCAAACAATAATACAAGACAGCAAGACAAGAGGCATCAGAAATTAGTAGGTTACTCTTTGGTAGTAAATGATACTGAAGAAATACTATGAATTTACTGAGATGAGGGATCAGTGACTCTGAATGGCAGAGTCTAGGAAGACTTTGCAAACAAGGCAGAAAATGATTTCTGCCATGAAGGAGGATGGGAGCTACATGGTTTTTAGGTAAGGAGAATAGCATGCGGATATGCTTAATCTATATTTACACTCTTATTTCTGGATATAGGGACTTGAAAATTTGGCTATAAAGTGAATTGTTAGAAAAAATTTAGATTGCAATTGTCAGGTGAGATAAAAAGTTGGTCTTCTGTTCTCTTTTTTGATGTAGAAGGGTCGTCCTGGGATATCATTTTGAGAGCCAAAGAATGAGTCATCTCTCTTAGAAGTTGGCCTATGGAATATAAAGAATTTCATCCATTTCCTATAGTGATTTCACCTTTGCTCTTCTCGGCTCTTTGGCTAATAGGCAAAGAATATCCAAGAGAGAAAAAGGCAGAGTTGTCAGAGTTGGGGCTTGCATGAGTTTTCAGCCTTTTTGAAGCACAGAATTTTTTCATGGCTTATTTCTTATTTACCAGGACCATTTCCAAAGCATATTTTTCCTCTTGTAGGATATGGCTTTAAAAAAAAAAAAAGAATTTGTTCCTATTGACATAAGTTATACCCCAAATTAAACTGACCTTTTATTTTATTTTATTTTTTATTATACTTTAAGTTCTGGGGTACATATGTAGAATGTGTAGGTTTGTTACATAGGTATACACGTGCCATGGTGGTTTGCTGCACCCATCAACCCATGATCTACATTAGATATTTATCCTAATGCTATCCCTTGCCTAGCCCCACCACCCCCTGACAGGCCATGGTGTGTGATGTTCCTCTCCCTGTTTCCATGTGTTCTCATATTTAACTCTCACTTATAAGTGAGAACATGCAGTGTATGGTTTTCTGTTCTTATGTTAGTTTGCTGAGAATGATGATTTCCAGCTTCACCCATGTCCCTGCAAAGGACACAAACTCATCCTTTTTTATGGCTGCATAGTATTCCATGGTGTGTATGTGCCATATTTTCTTTATCCAGTCTATCATTGATGGGAATTTGGGTTGGTTCTAAGCCTTTGTGATTGTAAACAGTGTGGCCATAAACATACGTGTGCATGTGTCTTTGTAGTATAATGATTTATAATCCTTTGGGTATATACCCTGTAATGGGATTGCTGGGTCAAATGGTATTTCTGGTTCTAGATTCTTGAGGAATCGCCACACTGTCTTCCACAAAGGTTGAAATAATTTACACTCCCACCAACACTGTAAAAGCATTCCTATTTCTCCATATCCTCTCCAGCATATCTGTTGTTGCCTAACTTTTTAATGATTGCCATTCTAACTGGCATGAGATGGTATCTCATTGTGGTTTTGATTTGTATCTCTCTAATGAGCAGTGATGATGAACTTTTTTTCATGTTTGTTGGCAGCATAAATGTCTTCTTTTGAGAAGTGTCTGTTCATATCCTTCACCCACTTTTTGATGGGGTTGTTTATTGTATAAATTTGTTTTTGTAGATTCTGGATATTAGCCCTTTGTCAGATGGATAGATTGCAAAAATTTTCTCCCATTCTGTAGGTTGCCTGTTCACTCTGATGATAGTTTCTTTTGCTGTGCAGAAGCTCTTTAGTTTAATTAGATCCTGTTTGTCAAATTTGGCTTTTGTTGCAATTGCTTCTTGTGTTTTAGTCATGAAGCCTTTGCCCATGTCTATGTCCTGGATGGTATTGCCTAGGTTTTCTTCTAGGGTTTTTATGGTTTTGGATTTTACATTTAAGTCTTTAATCCTTCTTGAGTTGATTTTTATATAAGGTGTGAGGAAGGGGTCCAGTGTCAGTTTTCTACATACGGCTAGCCAGTTTTCCCAACACCATTTATTAAATAGGGAATCATTTCCCCATTGCTTGTTTTTGTCAGGTTTGTCAAAGAACAGATGGTTGTAGATGTGTGGTATTATTTCTGAGGTCTCTGTTCTGTTCCATTGGTCTATATATCTGTTTTGTTACCAGTACTAGGCTGTTTTGGTTACTGTAGCCTTGTAGTATAGTTTGAAGTCAGGTAGCATGATGCCTCCAGCTTTGTTCTTTTTGCTTAGGATTTTCTTGGCTATATGCGCTCCTTTTTGGTTCCATATGAAATTTAAAGTATTTTTTCTAATTCTATGAAGAAAGTCAATGGTAGCTGGATGGGGATAGCATTGAATCTATAAATTACTTTGGGCAGTATGGTTATTTTCACAATATTGATTCTTTCTATTCATGAGCATGGAATGTTTTTCCATTTGTTTGTGTCCTCTCTCATTTTGTTGAGCAGTGATTTGTAGTTATCCTTGAAGAGGTCCTTCTCATCCTTTCTAAGTTGTAGGTATTTTATTCTCTTTGTAGCAATTGTGAATGGGAGTTCAGTCATGATTTGGATCTCTGTTTGTCTATTGTTGGTGTATAGGGATGCTTGTGATTTTTGCACATTGATTTTGTATTCTGAGACTTTGCTGAAGTTGCTTATCAGCTTAAGGAGATTTTGGGCTGAGATGAGGAGGTTTTCTAAATATGCAATCATGTCATTTGCAAACAGAGACAATTTGACTTCCTCTCTTCCTATTTGAATACCTTTATTTCTTTCTCTTGCCTGATTGCCCTGGCCAGAACTTCCAACACTATGTTGAATAGGAGTGGTGAGAGAGGGCATCCTTGCTTGTCTTGTGCTGGTTTTCAAAGGGAATGCTTCCAGCTTTTGCCCATTCAGTATGATATTGGTGGTGGGTTTGTCATAAATAGCTCTTAACATTTTGAGATACATTCCATCAATACGTAGTTTATTGAGAGTTTTTAGCATGAAGGGCTGTTGAATTTTATCAAAGGCCTTTTCTGCATCTATTGAGATTATCGTGTTTTTTGATATTGGTTCTGTTTATTTGATGTATTACGATTTGCATATGTTGAACCAGCCTTGCATCCCAGGGATGAAGCCGACTTGTTCTTGGTGGATAAAGTTTTTGATGTTCTGCTGGATTTGGTTTGCCAGTATTTTATTGAGGGTTTTCGCATTGATGTTCATCAGGGATATTGGCCAAATATTTTCGTTTTGTGTGGTGTCTCTGCTGGGTTTTTGTATCAGGATGATGCTGGCCTCATAAAATGAGTTAGGGAGGAGTCCCTCTTTTTCTATTGTTTGGAATAGTTTCAGAAGGAAAGGTACCAGCTCCTCTTTGTACTTCTGGTAGAATTCAGCTGTGAATCTTTTATTTTCTTAAGTGGAGGGAGCCTCAGAGGATATACAGGTTATTTAGTGAATCAGAACTTTATGAAACAGAACTAGGGACTTATAATAAAAAGAGAACACCAATGGAATAATGAAAACTCCTGTCTGGTAGGAATCATTAATGTTTGGTAACTGGACTTGAAGATGAGAAATGCTCTGACATTTTGGCAAAGGTGGTATTCTCTACTAAAAGAAATCTCTGTGACAGGTTTAGAGCAGGAAATCAAGATAGTACCTGCCATTACTCACCCCAACAGGTGATCCTTCTCTTGCACTACCGTGCTTTGGCCTCGATTTCCTAATATTTTCCCCAGTCTCTCCTTCCTCCCACTGTATTAAACTCAAAAGATATCATTCCGCTTTCTCTTCGTGCCTTTAGAGAGTGGTTCCTTTGAATAAAAACACAGTTATGCTTGATTCCTTTGTTACTTAGTTGGAAAACTCCCATAAGAGTGGCTCCTGAGAGTCTTCTGGAGGACTAATTAGGGTTGCAGCATCTAAGGAGATATTGAGAGACTCCTTTGAGTAAAGATGTAAGGAGGGAAGAGAAAACAAACACATGTGTTCTAAAAGCTCTTTCTGGGGCCATATACAAAGGCATTTTATCTTGGAGAATTATCCATAAAGGATTTGTCTTGACATTATTACAGTGTAAATGGAGCAACTGTTTCTCATTTTACAGAAGTGTATTCTAATATGTGGAAGTATATTGCCACCATGTCAGAAAGGTTGCTAGCTTGAGACAACACTTGGGAAAAGATAAAGGAAAAATTTAATTCAGTTTGCTCAGGATCTGCTCTGTGTCAAGCACATATAACCTTCTTTCATCATGGGAAAAGGAAATATAGCCCAATAGAAATTTGTTTAGTGATATTGGCAAAGAATTTAGGGAAGAAAAAACCAAATAGCCAATAAATATGTAAAAATCTTAATCTTCAATAGTAGACAGTGGGAGGCAAATTAAAACATTTCATTTTTTACCTATAAAACTACTTTAAATTAAAAACTGATAGGATTCATTGTGGGCAAAGGAAAGAGTGTGAATTTTTACTATCTCTTGAGGAAACAGCCTTATAATATTTATTAAAATTATAAATACATACCTTTAGACTAGCAATCTTGTTTTAGAAGTCTTTCATGCAGAAATAAAAACACCAGTATATAGGACTATCTCTTGATTTCAGCATTGTTTATAACTGCCTAAATTAGAAACGGTCTTAATGCTTGCCATTACAGGAGACTGACTAAATTAATTATAGTATAATGAAACTATGAAACATAGGTAGCTATTAAAAGGAATGACATAGAGTTCTACATTAATCTGGAAATACTCCCTAAATATGTTAGCATGGAAAAGTTAAGATGTAAACTCTACACTAGAATGGTTTCACTTAAAAAAATAGGAGTGAGACTCTATAAGTTTAGATACATTTGTAAATACTTGTATAAGTTGAACATTGAGAAAATTGTGAAAGGATACATATCCTACTATTACAATTGATAAGCTTAGAGGGATGATATTGGTAAAAGGAATGAGAAGACTAACTTTTAAACTTATATACTAATGTATACCATTTAAAAACTTTTAACAACAAGCATGTATTAATTTCATGATGTAAAATGTGTTGAATTGTGAGCATATCAGGAGTTTCCAGGGATTAGAAGTAGAGGGGGCAGGATTTAACTAAAAGCGGTCACATAAGGGAGTAGTTTTGACTGATGGAACTGTTTTATATTCTGTTTTGATGGTGAGTAGTGACACATTAATCTCTTCATGTGTCAAAATTCATAGAATTTTATACCAAAAAAGCACATTATTTTGTAGCATATAAATTTTAAAGAAAGTATACTAGTGAAGGAACAAAAGGGGTTTAAAAAATATTAGAAATGAGTGATAAACACAGTCCTCCAAAATATTCTAATTATAGGCTAAACTGAGACAAAAAAAATTTAAAGAGAAAACTGGTTGTAATTTTGAAAACTTTAGGGTTATTTTTCATTTTCAGCCCACTTCATCCTTGACAGTCATCAAAATATCATTTAGTAGGATAGTTCAGTAGGTATTATTATTAATCTTGCTTTATAATTAACAAACTGAAGCTTAGGGGAATTTGGTAGTTTACCAAGAACTACATAGGTAAAAGAACTTCGTGTTGAAATTCAAACCCATGTAACAAACCTGCACGTTCTCCACATGTATTCTGGAACTTAAAGTAAAATAAATTTAAAAAAAGAAACTTAAGATTTCTAAAAGTAAAGTATCTACAGGATTCAAGCCATTTGTATGAATTAATTATAACAAGGCAAAAATGAAAAAACTGGTAAGATTTAAGATAGCAGTATACTCCTACATGTAAGAGTAATCAAACAGACCTAATATATAAGTAGTCACTTGTGGTTGGTACTGATCCAAGCACCCCTGGCGGTTCAGTGGACTGAGTGTTCTGTAATTATCACAATCATCTCTGTTTACAATTCCATTGAGGATGCTGAAAATCAGGTCATATATTTCTATAAGGAATCTTAATTCAACTGTGCAAAAGAACGTGGTCTATACTCTTGTAAAAGAGCTTTTAATGAAATACTATTGGATAAAGAGTCAATGGTAAATGATTTAATGTGAGTCATCATAGTACAAAAAGTATTATAAATTTAAAATATATTTGGTAACCCTATATTCACATATATGACAATGTTGAACTGTGGGTTTTTCTTGTCGATAGGAGTCAAGTGGCATAGGAGATCAGTAGTTGCATATTTAAGGTTGACAGTTTGCATTGTAATTCATGGATATGGCTATTTCCAGTATGAATATTAAATATCTGTCTACCTCTTAAGTGATCATAATTCAAGACTGCACATTTTAAATAAAAACTGATATACAAGAGTAGAATAAGAATTTCCTCACTGACTTCATCCAACTCAAGCTTTTTTGATTTCTTAAATTTTCTCTCTTTTTGTCATTTTTTTCAGTGTCCTATGATGTATTTCATTTCTTGCCTCATCTATCTAAACCATGTTCATCTGTTCTCAGCACAGTTGAAATACCAGGTCTCTCATGTAAACATCTTTAGAAAGAATTCTTTGTATTTTCTGAAATATTACTATACGTAGAATAGAATAGTCATAGTCTTAGTTTTATGCAAGTTAATTTCATCTCCCCAAATAAATGGTAAGTGCAGAGACTGTTTCAAGCTCCTTTTACATTTTTCTAGCATCCATTCATTCAATCAGGTAGATATTGATCATTTTTCTGTATGAAGCCCCATGCTACCTGGTGAAGGAGACATATAGATGACCAAAAACTGGTCCCTGATCTTAAAGAACTTATCCGGTAAAAGAGATAAGAGGCTGTACATGTGACTCCAGTACTAAACATTGTGTGACACAGCGTAATAGAAAAAAACCAAAAAGACACTGTAGTGTTGCTGCAACAGGTAGAGGACATTTCTTCTAATGGATCTTTGAAATACTCAGTGAAACTATTCTCCTTATTGGTTTTCTTATTGCAGAATATTTTCTTATGTCTGACATTAACACCAATAATTCTTAAAATCATATATAACTTTTTTTTTCTGGCAAAGGGTTAATTGAAAAATACCAATTTTAAATTCTGATTTACACATTTTTTTTCCCACATTGTAATGTCTCTGAAATCATGGGTCATATAAATGGTGTTTTACAATCACTTTTGGGGATATGGCAATCATGACATATAGGTTTAAACAATATGAAATTGCCAATATTGAACTGTTTTCAAGCTACAAAAACAGAAATATTATATAACCATAGCCAGCCCATTTGTAAATTATATTATTTCTGTTCATCTTGCCACCACCTCAATTATGTTAGGCACATTATTGTTACTGCACATTTTGAGTTTGCTGCCTCTCAAAATGTCCTAAAAATATACTATATATATCGTTGAAATGAAAGGTAATAGTGCATGCAGAAAGGCATGGGAACAGAGAAGTGAGGCCTATATTTGACATTGTAATGAATATTTCCTATGAGATAAATGACCTCAATTATCTATTTCTTGCACAGCCGTAACCAAGACTTGAAGAAACCTTAAAAGGGAAATACCCACAGGTAGATAAATCTGTGCTGTGTTGTTCCTTAAATGAATGAAAAAACACTGCTTTTCACTTCCCAGTCAATACAACCAGAGGTAAAAGCAGTTGCCAAATCACCTGGAAGTGAAGGAATACACTCAATATTAACCATCGTAAGTCCACCCCTTGTCAACGTAAACCCATACACATCTCCTGAAATCATACGTTATCTTCAAATAAAGACAATAGTAAGGTCATAATTATGCCTAACGTAATACAGCTATCCTTCGTACAACCAGAAGCATACTAATCCCTAACCTAAATGCTATTACATAAAGATAACAACACTTAAATAATGATATGAAGTCAATGAATCTTAAGTTACATGATAAAGGAAAAAGAAAGGAAATAAAATGAAGATATTTTCTTAGTATAAGTGTATATATGCATGAACATGTTCTTAGCAAAATAAGGAGAAAATACTCATGACAATTACAGTTCTCATTTCTGCAACTGGTCTTGTAGTTGTAGCTGATATCTGCTACCCATCTGTAGTCTAATTTTCCAATCATGCTTCTTCCAAGTCCCTGACCACCCAGCCAAACCATTGCCTATATCCCATGAAACAGTATATAGTTACACATCTGGCCATTTCTCCTTCCAAGCAAAGTGCACAACCAGGTGCACTACTCGAAGTTCTGCCCACTGGGAAAATTTCCCTTTACCATGGTCCTTCAGGGATGTTCTAGGAAAGGACTGTAGTGCTGCAGCTGTCCACTTTTGGGTGGTGCCTGCATGTCACGCAGAACGATCTGTGAACCAGGCCTTAGTCTTCTTTTCCTCTGTCAACTACATGAGGCCATCGGGGCAGGCTAAGGGAGAGAAGGCAGGGTGGCAGAAGTGGAGACCATGGGCATTTGAGCCACTTCTTCATGTAACTTACTTGTGCCTTCAGGACCTGCTCAAGCCTGATTACGTGTATATCACTTCCATTTGATGACAGAATGCTCCTGTGCATGACCCACTTTATGGCTAGATGGGTAAGAAAGCACCCAGTTCACTGATAGAAAGTTCAGGTCGCATGGTAACTTGATGACCAATAGTCAAACATTCAGTTTCTACCAAAGCCTAATAACAGGCCAAGAGCTGTCTCTCAAAAGGAGACTTGTTATCTGCAGAAGATGGCAGGGCCTTGATCCCAAATCCTAGAGGCCTCTGCTGTGATTCACCTATGGAGGTCTGCCAGAGGCTCCAAACAGCATCCCTATCTGCCACTGACACCTCAAGCACCATTGGATCTGCTGGATCATATGGCCCAAGTGGCAGAGCAGCTTGCACAGCAGCCTGAACCTGTTGCAGAGCCTGCTCTTGGTTCTGGACCCCACTCAAAACTGGCACCCTTCGGGTCACTTGGTAAAGGGGCTGGCATAATATACCCAAATGAGGAAGGTGTTGCCTCCAAAATCCAAATAGTTGTAGGAGGGGCCAAATGTAGCAGCTTGTCTTTCACCTTAGAAGGAATATCTCAACACGCCCCACACCACTGGACCCCTAGAAATTTCCCTGAGGTAGAAGGTCCCTGAATTTTAGTTGGATTTATTTCCCATTCCCTGGCACACAAATGTCTCACCAATAAGTCTAGTGTTTGCTACTTATTGCTCACTAGATCTCACAGCATAGTGTCATCAATATAATGGACCAGTGTGATATCTTGTAAAAGGGAAAAGCAATCAAGGGCTCTGCAAACAAGATTATGACACAAAGCCGAGAATTGACATACCCCTGAGGTAAGACAGTAAAGGTATATTGCTGTCCTTGCCAGCTGGAGGCAAATTGCTTCTAGTGGGCTTTATGAACAGGAATGGAGAAAAAGGCATTTGCCAAATCAAAGGCTGCAGAGCAGGTACCAGGAAATATGTTAATTTGTTCTAGCAATGAAACCACATCTGGTATAGCAGCTACAGCTGGAGTCACTACTTGGTCAAGCTCATAATAACCCACGGTCATTCTCAAAGATCCATCTGTCTTCTGCCCAATGAACTAGGAGAGTTGAATATGAATATGATGGAAATCACCACCCCTGCGTCCTTCAAGTCTTTGATAGTGGCACTAATCTCTGCAGCCACTCCAGGGATGCAATATTGTGTTTGATTTACTATTTTTATAGGTGGAGGCAGCTCAAATGGCTTCCATTTAACTTCTTCCACCATAGTAGCCCTCACCCTACAAGTCAGGGAGCCAAAGTGGGGATTCAGCCAGCAGCTAAGTATGTCTATGCCAATTATGCGTTCTGGCTCTGGGGAAATGACCGCAAGATGAGCCCAGCAATGTATTGGATACATTGTAAGTCAGACATGAGCTAACGCTCCATTAATTACCTGACCTCCATAAACCCTACTTTAACTGGAGGACCAATATGGATGTTTTGGGTCCCCTGGAATCAATGTCAGCTCAGAGCCAGTGTCTGGTAGCCCCTCAAAGTTCTGCTCATTCCCCTTTCCCCAGTGCAGTTACCCTGTGGTCTGGTTTGGCTGTGTCCCCTTCCAACTCTCATCTTGATTTGTAGCTCCCGTAATCCCCACATGTCATGAGAGGGACCTGGTGGGAGGTAATTGAATCATGGGGGTGGCATTTTCCCATGCTGATTTGGTGATAGTGAATAAGTCTCATGAAATCTGATGGTTTTATAAAGGGTAGTTCCCCTGCATGCTCTCTGTTGCCTGCCACCATGTAACACATGCCTTTACTTCTCCTTTACCTTCTGCCGTGATTGTGAGGCCTCCCCAACCTAACAGTTAACTGCAAGTCCATTAAACCTCTTTTTCTTTATAAATTACCCAGTTTTGGGGTATATCTTTAATAGAAGCGTGACAATGGACTGACACAGTGATTTGGCACCAATAGATTGGGATTCTACTATAAAGATACATGAAAATGAGGAAGCAACTTTGGAACTGGGTAACAGGCAGAGGTTTGGAGGACTCAGAAGAAGACTGGAAGATGTGGGAAATGTGGAACTTCCTGGAGACTTGGAGGGCTCAGAAGACAGGAAGATGTGAGAAAGATGTGTTGAATGGCTTAACCCAAATGCTGATAATGATATGGACAATAAAGTCCAGGCTGAGGTGGTCTCAGATGGAGATGAGAAATTTCTTGGGAACTGGAGCAAAGGTGACTCTTACGTTTTAGCAAAGAGACTGACGGCGTTTTGCCCCTGCCCTGGAGATCTGTGGAATTTTGAACTTAAGAGATATGATCTAGGGTATCTGGTGGAAAAAATTTCTAAGCAGCAATTTGTTCAAAGAAATGACTTGGGTGCTCTTAAAAGCATTCAGTTTTTTATTCACAAAAATATGGTTTGGAATTGTAACTTAATGTTTACAAGGGAAGCAGAGCATAAAAGTTTGAAAAATTTGCAGCCTGATGCGATAGGAAAGAAAAACCCATTTTTAGAGGAAAAGTTCAAGCTGGCTGCAAAAATTTGCATAAGCAATGAGGAGCCAAATATTAATCACCAAGACAATGGGGAAAATGTTTCCAGGGCATGTCAGAGACCTTCACAGCAGTGCCCCCATCACAGGCCCAGAGGCCTAGTAGGAAAAAAAGTGGTTCTGTGGGTAGGGTCCAGACCTTGCTGATGTGTACAGTCTGGGGACTTGGTGCCCTGCATCCCAGCTGTGGCTAAAAGGAGCCAACGTACAGCTCAGGCCATTGCTTCAGAGGGTGCAAGCCCCAAATCTTGGTGGCTTACACATGATGTTGGGCCTGTGGCTGCACAGAAGTCAAGAATTGAGGTTTGGGAACTTCTGCTTAGATTTCAGAGGATGTATGGAAATGCTTGGATGTCCAGGCAGAGGTGTGCTGCAGGGACAGAGTCCTCATGGAGAACATCTGCAAGGGCAGTGCAGAAGGGAAATGTTGGGTGGGAGCCCCCACACAGAGTCCTACTAGGGCACTACCTAGTGGAGCTGTGAGAGGAAGGCCACTGTTCTCCAGACCCCAGAATAGTAGATCCACCAACAGCTTGCACTGTGTATCTGGAAAAGCCACAGACAGAACACCAGCTTGTGAAAGTAGCCAGGAGGGAGGCTGTACCCTGCAAAGCCACAGGGGCAGAGATGCCCAAGACCATAGGAACCCTTGCATCAGCGTGAGCTGGATTGAGAAGTGGAGTCAAAGGAGATCACTTTGGAGCTTTAAGATATGACTACCCCACTGGATTTCAAACTTGCATGGAGCCTGTGGCCCCTTCATTTTGGCTAATTTCTCCCATTTGAAATAGGTGTATTTACCCAATTCCTGTGCCCTCCTTGTATCTAGGAGGTAACTACCTTGCCTTTGATTTCATAGTCTCATAGGCAGAAGGGATTGCCTTGTCACAGATGAGACTTTGGACTGTGGACTTTTGAGTTAATGCTGAAATGAGTTAAAACTTTGGGGGACTGTTGGGAAGGCTTGATTAGTTTGGAAAAGTGAGGACATGAGATTTGTGAGGAGTCAAGAGCAGAATGATATGGTTTGGCTGTGCCCACCGACATCTCATCTTGAATAGTAGCTCCCAAAATTCCCACATGTTATGGGAGGAACCTGGTAGGAGGTAATTGAATCATGGGGTTGGGTTTTTCCCATGCTGTTCTTGTGATAGTGAATAAGTCTCATGAGATCTGATGGTTTTATAAAGGGTAGTTCCCCTGCACATGCTCTCTCTCTTGCCTGGCACCATGTAAGAGGTGCTTTGTTCCTCTTTTGCCTTCTGCCATGATTGTGAGACCACTTCAGCCATATGGTACTGTGAGTTCATTAAACCTCTTTTTTCTTTATAAATTGCCCAGTCTTGGGTACGGCTTTATTAGTAGTGTGAGAATGGACTGATACACCCTGGCAAAAGGCTGGACGTCTCCCTGGGGAAGGATGGGAGAAAGATTAACAGTATAAATTCTCAGTAGTGTTGTGGTGTTCTTCCTCAGGGGGACCTGACCTCCCCTTCATTAAAGGTGTTCTGGCTCTGTTACCTGGTTCAAGTCTGAAAATTGATTGAGGGGTCATGATTCTCTATATTTATAATTAGAATTAGTTTTTTGTCCATTCAACCTGGAGGTTTTCTGTATATACAAATTATGTAGGAATATAGTAGGCCTCTTATCAATTTCACTTCCAGGAACAGTGTGATTAATTAGCCAATGCCGGAGCTCTACATGAGTCAGACTATTCTGATTGCTGCTTTGCCTCTGCTGTTCATTATGGTAACTGCACCCACCTTGCCTTTGACTGTGTAGTGCTGCCACTGGCCCCTGCCATCTCAGGATCCAATTATTCCCATTGTGTTTAAGTTTTCCAATTGAGTGATTGTGGTTCCCACTGTAATATTTGGCATACAGAGAAGAGCAATGACAGAGCTCTTCAAGGATGCAGGTGCTCCCCTCATAAATCTGTTTTGCAAGGAATTGGTGAAGAGTATGTCTTCTGGACCCTCCTGGCTGGGATGAGTAGGTCTAAAGTGACCAATCCACTCTAGTATTTCAATCTCCCTAAGCCTTTGGATCCCTTTCTCTACATTAAACCAAGGGAGATCAGGCATTTCCAGCTCATTCACAGTGGGGCATCTTTGGTCCATGTTTCAGTTAACCAAGCAAATAAACTAGTAGAACCTTTTTTAACTCCCAGAGCTGCAACGTTAAATGCAGATATGGTCCCTCTAAGGAGGGCCTTCTAAGGAGGGCCAATATCAATATAACTCCCAGAGTTGCAACATTAAATGCAGATAGATGTTAAATAAATTCAGCCTGATCCAACTTTATATTCTTTCCACCATTATCTCACACCCTTAATATCCATTTTCATAGCTGTTCTCCAGATTTCTGCTTATATTAATTAGAAAACTCAAGCAGTTCTTTTGGGATTTTGTGCACCTCCTGTGAGACACACTCTTGAGCCTTACCTCTAGGGGTCTGCTGGCCCTTGATACTAGTTGTAGGTCAGAAGCAAACAGGACTGTTGTGGTGGGTCCTGAGGAGAATCAGCATTGTCTGTCATGGCAACTGCCTCAGGGGAGGCCATCACTGTTGCCTCAGGCAGTGCATGGTTGTTCTCCTCAGAGAAAGGTGAGAAGACTGATGGTAGTGTGGTTGGGGGTAGGGATGTTGTCACTACTGGGCACAGTGGCTCCAGCCTTATCAGGGTCTTCCCACACATCCCCATTCTAAGTTACAGGGATCCATTCTTTTCCAATCAATGCCCTCACTTGAACAGTAGACACCTGGCGAGGCTGAGCGTGCACCTTTCGTTACAGGTCAGCCACTCACACAGTAAGGGCTTGTGTCTGATTTTCCACAATATCAGCCCTTTGTCTATAGGAGATAAGACTCACCAGGGCAATCTTAGATTTGAGGCTCAGTATATGCTTCTGGAGCTGGGAATTAGAATCCCTGAGCTCATTGTTTTCTTTCATCACTTTATGCAGTGAACTTAGGAGCAACCAACCAACTTCATTATATTCCTTGGTTCTCCACATGTGGTTGAAGGTATTATGTATACAGTCACTAAACTCCTTGCCCCTTAAGAGTGATGATTCAGGGTATCAAATGCATTTATTTCGCTTAACTCTCTAAACAGTTCATGCCAAGGACTATCAGTGTTCTCCATACTGTTAGAAGTGGAGTCCTTAGTATTTTGGATTTTAATCAGATTAAGAAGCCAACTCCAGAAACCCCAACACCAACTAATGAAATCCATCCTTAAATTCTGTTCCTCTAGAACCACTCCTGGTACCAAAATCTGTGTTAGTCTGGATTCTCTAGAGGGACAGAACTAATGAGACAGATGTATATGTGATGAGGAGTTTATCAAGGAGTACTGACTCACACGATCACAAGGTGAAATCACACAACAGGCCCTCTGCAAGCTCAGGAGCAAGAAAGTCAGTCCGAATCCCAAAACCTCAAAAGTAGGGAAGCCAACAGTAGAGATGAAGTTTCACCACATTGGCCAGACTGGTCTCGAACTCCTGACCTCAGGAGATCTGCCCACCTCAGCCTTCCAAAGTGCTGGTTTTACAGGCATGAGCCACCACACCCAAACTCACTCTCCCTCCCTTCCTTCCTTCCTTCCTTCCTTCCTTCCTTCCTTCCTTCCTTCCTTCCTTCCTTCC
>NW_012117611.1:1917682-1939856 GCF_000951035.1 Colobus angolensis palliatus
CTTCCTTCCTTCCTTCCTTCCTTCCTTCCTTCCTTCCTTCCTTCTCCAAAACATTTTTCTTTATTGGTATGTTTTGAATCCTTGCTTTTTATTTTTTTGTGTATCCACTATAGAATTTTGCTTTGTGATTAACATGAAGCTTGCAAAAAATCTAATAGCAGTTTCTTTTTAGCTAATAACAACTTAACTTTGATTTTTAAAAAACCCACAAAAATCTGTACCTTTATTCCATTCCTCCCCACACATTTTGACTATTTGATGCCATAATTTTCATCTTTTTTATTTGTATTTCATATTTCTTAACAAATTATTGTTGCTATTATTATTTTTAATAGTTTTGACTTTTAACCTTCACACCAAAGTTATGTGATTTGTCCATCACTACTACAGTATTAGAGTATGATGAATTTGTCTGTGTGATTAGTAATGAGATTTGTACTTTCGTATGTCTTCATGTTACACAGTAGTATCCTTTTCTTTCAACTTGAATAATTCCCTTTAGTGTTTCTTGTAAGACAGGTCTGGTGGAGGTGGATTCCCTCCGCTTTTGTTTTTCTGGGAAAGTGCTTATCATGCCTTCATTTCTAAAGCTTTGTTGGGTATAGTATTATTGGTTGATAGTTTGTCCCTTTAGGATTTTGAAGCTATCATTCTGCCCTCTCCTGGCCTGTACAACTCCTGTTGATAAGTGTGCTCCTAGCTGTACTGGAATCCTATTATATGCTCTTTCCTTCTTTTCTCTTGCTGCTTTCAATCTTCTCCTTGTCTTTGATTTTTTGATAGTTTGACTATAATATGTACTGGAGTCATCTTATTTGAATTGAATTTGATTGGAGATATTTAACCTTTCTGTATTTCAATATTTACATCTTTCTTCAGGTTTAGAAAATGTTCTGCTACTATTTTATAAAATAAGCTTTCTATCCCTTTATCTTTCACTTTTCCTTTTTGAACTACTGTGACTGGAATATTTGCTCTTTTAATGCTGTTCCACAAATCCTGTAAGCTCACTTTATTTCTTTTTATTATTTTTTCCCTCTTCTGGTTACATATTTTCAAATAACCTGTCTTGGAGTTCAGGTTATTTGTATCTACTTGATTAATCCTAATGTCAATACTCTCTATAGCATTTTAAATTTCATTCATTGTATTTTTCAGCTCCTGGATTTCTGTTTTATTATTATTATTATTTTGCTTTTTACTAAATTTTGCTTTTTGGTAATTTATTATTTTTCTGATTTTGTTGAATGATTTTTTCATATATCCTGAAGTTCGCTAAGCCTACTTAAATGGTTATTTTGAATTTTTTTTTGTCAGGTGGTTTACATATTTCATTTCTTAGAGTCAGTCACTGGAACCTTATTTTGCCTGTTTGTTTGATGATGTTTTCTTAATTGTTCTTGATTCTTGTGGTCATGTGTCTATTTGTGCATATTTGAAGAAATAGATACTCATTTCAGTATTTGTAAACTGGCTTTGTCTGGGAAAGCCCTGTGGCAGGTATGACACTGGGGTGGGCCAGAAGCTCAGAGCCACTGAGGGCTTCCTGTCACTAAGGACTGTTTGGAGCATGGAGCTGTTGAAGTCAGTCTGCTGGCAATGTGGTCTAGAGATCAAGTCTACCACAGAAGCCTAAAGTCTGGGGCTGTGTGCTCCAGTCTGGCACCAAGGTATTTTTACAGGCTCAGTCCAAAAGTACCATCACGGAGTATGGGACTGTAGAAGTCTTCCCAGTGCTGAGTTTTACTGTGGTGGGCCGTGTAGTGGAGTCCAAGGCAAAGTCCTGTGCTCACTTCTCTCTGTTCCCTCCAAGCAAATGACATCTCTCTCCATGCTCTACTGCCTGGGGTTGGGGGAGGAATGATGCGGGTAATGTAAAATTGTCCTTCCCATCCTGCATATTATATCTTTTCTCATTATTTTGCTACAACCAGGTACTGTGTTCTCTCACCTGGTGTTCTTAGCTCTTGTGTAGGTATTTCCATGCATGAATGCTTTTCAAATTGATGATGTTGTCGGGGGATAACTACTGGAGGGCCATAGTCTGCCATCTTGCTCTGCCCACTTCTCTCCAGTCAGCATATTTTCTTGCAACCGACTAGATCTAAAATGTTATCTAATTCACTTTTCCTTTGCCTTGTATTATACATGTTTTAATTTTATTTTTAAATTTTCTTTCATATTTATAAATGTTCAGATAAACTTTCATGTACTGATCATTTCCTGTATTTATGACATGATCTCTGTCCTTCATGAAACTACAATCTACATAGAGAGACAAGATCAGTTAATTAATGGCTCAAGATGATATTTGAGATGACGGAAATACATAAAATGGAAAAGCAAAAACTCAGCACAGATAAGAAGCACTTGGGAATTTGAAAAAAGATTTTCATAGCAAGAGAAGGTTGCAAGAACTTCAGGAAGGACTTTAACTATGTCTTGAAGTATGGGTGGAAATTGGATAGAAAGAGAAGAAAAGAGAGCCCAGGCAGTGAGGAATAGGTTACTAGAAAGATGGCATGAGAAATTCCCAAGCTGTTTTTCAGATTATGGGGACACTTGGAGAGTGGGATTAATTGCAGATGAGGCAAGGAGAAGACTTGGGACTAGAATGAGGGAGATATTTAATTGGGGTTTTAACGTAGTAGTGGTATAGTGTAGTTAATGATTATCTTGGTTGATTTTACTTATTTTGCTATGGAAACTTTAAATTTATCAAGCACCATTTCTTACTTTTAAATAGATTTTTCATACATATGTTTCAGACTTTTAATTATTAACTTATACAAAAATGCTATAATTCATATTTTGGAAGATATCTATTTAGATCTTCTAGTACAGCCTATATGAGAGTATAAAAATGGGGAAAAAAAGACGTTAAGTGAATAGTAGTGTGTTTCTGGAATATTCTGCCCCAAAAGAAAATATCCTCAAAATTTAGTTTTTTTTTTGTAAACAGTAAACTAAGCTGTGTGTCTCTTGATTTCAGATGCTATATTACTTTTCTTTGGTTAAGTAACAAGTTATTATAAACAGTAACTTATGACACCTATTTATTAGTGAAAAGTTCTGTGGGTTAGAAATTCAAGCATACTAGGCTGGAATTTATGTATGGAGTATCACAAGAATGAAATCAAGGTGTTAGCTAGGCTGGGCTCTTATCTGGAAGCTTTGGGAAAATCTCTGACCCCATGTGCAATATATTTTGGCAGAATTCATTTCTTTTCATAGCTGTGAGATTGAAGTCTTCATTTACTTGCTAGTTGTTAGTCAGGGGCTACCCTTTAACTTCTAGAGGTGCTCTTCTTCCTTGCTCTTGAGCCCTTCCATCTTCAAACAATTTGTCAAAACTTTCTCTAGCTTTATATCTTTCTTATTTGCTCCTCTGCCTTCTTCTTGTATCACTGTTCAAGGAAAACTCTGCTTTTAAAGGACTCATGTGATTAGATTTGAACACTTGGATATCTACTAATTTTAAGTCTAGCTTTACCATAAAACATAATCATGACAGAGTAATATTTTATCATAGTCACAGTTTCCACCTGTACTCAAAGGAGAGCTTATAAAAAGGTAAGGGTTATTGGGTGTCATTCTTAGAAGTCTGCCTGCCAAAAATGTGTATTTGCTTATTGTCAAAACTTAATATTATACATAATATAAATACTGCAAATAATAATTGTTACAGAAATGGATAATAACTTAGGGATAAACACATGTGATCCAGAAACAATGACTATGTTTCAGCAAGAATAAAATAAAAATTAAAACATATCTAAATGGTTACTCTTTGGGAACAAAATTGAACTCAGTTAATATAATTTTTTTTGTTTGTTTTTGTTTTTTGAGACAGAGTCTCACTCTGTTGCCCAGGCTGGAGTGCAGTGGCATGATCTCGGCTCACTGCAACCTCCGCCTCCCAGGTTCAAGCGATTCTCCTGCCTCAGCCTCCTGAGTAGCTGGGATTACAGGCACGCACCACCATGCCTGGCTAAGTTTTGTATTTTCAGTAGAGATAGGGTTTCACCCTGTTGGCCAGGCTGGTCTTGAACTCCTGATCTCATGATTCGCTCGCCTTGCCCTCCCAAAGTGCTGGGATTATAGGCGTGAGCCACCGTGCGTGGCCTAATATAACGTTTATAAGCAACTTGTACTTTCTGTGCAACACATGACGTTACACGACACATTCAACAAAGGCCCTTTAAAAGGGCAATTTGCCAGCATCCTATGAGCCTTATAATGTAACTCTTCACTGACTACTCTGGCAACTATTCCAAATCACAGTTTGGCCTAATTAGATATCCCAACAATAAATTCAGATGTTTCATGTCTGGGCTAGAAAGAGCATGATGATGAAGTGGGAGCTGATAGAAAGCTCCCCTTCCTCCCAGTATTCTAGATGAAAAATAACATAGTCTGTGTTAAAAATCTGTTACAACTTCAGTAGTTCTATTTCTTCTGAGAAGTGTAAAAAAACAAAAAAAAAAAAGTACACATTCATGAAGAAAGAGAAAACCAATCACAATCATATCAGAGTAATCATATAATTTGACCATCTACATTCCCATCCTGACCACTTCTAGATCCTAAGTGCTTAGAGCTCATTACTACTTCTCCATGCCCATCACTGCTTGGCTCGAATACAACCATCACATCTGCCATCGCTAGTAAGCTTGACTACGAAGTCAAAGGTTTTTTCCCAGACACCCTACAGTATGCCCTGTGTCTGACTTCTCATTTCTAGGATACTCGTGCATTTTTTAGTGCTCTTCAGCATAGTAACTGGTCATGGCCCAGCTGAGGTTCATTCAGTGATATTTATAGCTTTATTCAATAACTATTAGTCTGATTACCTTGTGAACTGGATTCTATTAGGCACTGCCCATGCCTAATAATTATCCTAAAGATACTAATCCTTATAGTTATCTAATTATAACTATCCTAGAGATGAAGAAATAATTTTCCCAATTAAAAATTCTATAAATGTTTATTGAAAACAGACAGTTAAGAAAAAAATTATAAGATTACTTGCAACATAAATTTCAAAGTTTTGCAAAATAGCTCTTTCAAAAGATCCCATTTAAGATAAACTTTAAATTGTTTTTATTTGTTATAAAATTAACACATATACCATTCTTCTCAAAACGAACAAGAAAATGTATCACGTTGCCGTGAGTGGGCGAAGAGCATGATCTATTCTACCTGTACAGAAGAGACCGAAAGCTAGGAACATTAAAGAGGAGCTGGGTCTTCTAAGATGACTTGGTGTTTAAGAGGAGAATCAGGGAGAAAATAGGTAAATGTAGAGATGCGTGATAGAGTAAAGGACCATAGTAAGCATTAAAGAAAGGGTAGAGAAAAGAATATTAAAAGAAAATATGATTTTGATAGATCTTGTCTGCCATACTTAGAAGTGTATCATAACGATGGTGGTCCAGAATTTCCAGCTTTGCCTGTGAATTGCTACCAAGTAAGGGGCTCACGCAAGTCCCTGGACCATCAAGGATGGAAAAGAACAATAGAAAAGATCTTTATCCTCACTGAAACCTCTCCTATAGCTTTAGACTAAGCAAGATGATCCTGAAAAATACTCACTTTTGGAAAGAAAAATATTTCATAAATTCATGCACATCTTTATTTTAGATGGAATACTGAAGTGAGGACAATCCTGTTAACATTTTATGCTTAAATTATTTTATGTTGTATTACTATACATTTTGTTCCAGTTTACCTTTACAGAATGATGCATTTTTATTTCCTCCATTTACAGGAATATTTAGTCATTCAAAAACCTTGCTTTTGAGTACTGCTTTATTCCTGTTTGTGCTGTTAAAGTTCAGCCAGATGGAACTTGTCCAAGCCCTTATTTCTATCAGACGTTTGAACAGCTGGGATTCTGTAGTTTCTAAGTTTGAAGAAAAAAGATCTGCAGAGATCCTGTCAGCAAGGGCCATGTGCTTTCATGATCTCTCCTAGAGGCTTGATATTCACACGGTTTCATTTGAAAGAAACTAACGTTTGTAATTTATGCCAGGATGGAAAAGAGAGTGAGAAGGAATTGCATCTAATATCTGGCTTTTAACATTGCAGGACTTTTGTGATTGCTTTGCTAAATCCATTTTACAACATTGTAATTATGTTGTTATTCTATCTTGTGAAGTATTTGGCATGAAGCATAGACTTAAGTAGTTCTAGGATGGAATTTTTTTACACTGCTAAAAAAACAGAAGTTGTTATTTTAAATTGTGAAAGTAGGTATCAGTGGGATTTACACAAAACTATTTCATCCTTATTCTCATTTTTCAATTGCTTAACATAATCTTCATGAAAACTAACTTTAAAAGTTTTGTCAAAAATAAAATTCTACTTCTTTCATGTTGCCCTTGGGGACATGCTGAGAGTCCGAGCAAATGCTATGTTTAGATTAGGACTATCTAGTTTTGATACAGATAAAGCTATGTTAAAATAAGAATGACCTTTAAAAATCCAAAAATACTGAATAATACAAAGATTTTGTAGTAAAACACTGTAATAACAAAACAGCAGGATTTTCATGGTAATGTAGTTCTGACTGGAAGTAAAGTCAGAAGATTTGAGATTGACAGCTGTTGAACAATACAGTGCGTAACATGAGTCACATGTGGTAGCATTTCATTTGGATAGTTCATTAGTTGCATATTGAACCTCAGTTACATAGTGTTAAACTTTAAGACAGTAAGATGCAAATGGGTCAAAGTATAACTTACAGAGTTCCTTTAATAATTATTTTTATCACAGCTAATACTTGGAAAATTACTATGGTCATGACAAGAATATTAGAATAGAAAGGGACTCCTAGAAATCACTTGGTCACAATTTTTAATTAATTGAGATGTAATTTACATACAATACAACACAGGTCTTAAGTACTTAGTTCAATAAAATGTGACAGTTGTTGACACAGTATGCAAACACATCACCAACTGAAACACTTAACATTTTTATCTTTCCAAAAAGTTTGTTCATGACCAAGTCAATATTGACACCCCACCTTCACCCAGAAGCAATCTTATTCTAATTTCTATTACAGTATCTTAGTTTTACCTGCTCTAGAACTTCATAACAATGACATGACTCATTATGCACACTTTTGTGTTGGGCTTGTTTAGCTCAATATAATATTTTTGAGATCATTCATGTTGTTTTGTTATCAGTATTTGATTCTTTTTAAAAAATGTCTGAACTGCATTTTGCTGTATGAATACAACACAATTTGTTCATCACATTTCCATTTGTGGACATGTGGTTTATTTCCATGTTGGAACCGTTATGAATGAAACTACTATGAGCATATTTGTATGAGTCTTTTTGTGGACACATATTTTCATTTCTCTTGAGTACATACCAAGGAGTGGAACTGCTGGGTCATAAAGAGATTGTATAATTAGCTTTATGAAAAACTGCCAAACTAACTTCCAAAATGGTAATACAATTTTTCACTTCCACTAGTAATTTAGGAAAGTTCTACCCGCTTCATTTTCTTGTCAACACTTGACAATGTCTGTATTAATCTGTTCTTGTGTCACTATCAAGAAATACCTGAGACTGGGTAATTTATAGGAAAAGAGATTTAATTGGTTCATGGTTCTGCAGGCTGTACAGGAAGCGTAGCTCTGATCTCTGCTTCTGAGGAGGCCTCAGGAATCTTTGACTCATGTCAGAAGGTAAAGCAGGAGCAGGCATATTATATGGTGAGAACAGGAGCAAGAGAAGGAGAAAGGGTCAGGGGGTGTAGGTGCTGCACACTTCTAAGCCACCAGATCTCATGAGAACTCACTATCACCAAGACAACATCAAGCCATGAGGGACTCACCCTCATGGACCAAATACTTCCCACTAGGTCCCACTTCCAGCATTGGTGATTACAATTCAACATGAGATTTGGGCAGGGACAAATATCCAAAGTATGTTAATATCATTTTCATAATTTTTTTAATCCAATCAAGTGGGTTAAAAGTTGATATGGTTTGGCTCTGTGTCCCCACCCAAATCTCATCTCAAATTGTACTCCCATAATTCCCATGTGTTGTGAGAGGGACCCAGTGGAAGATAATTTGAATCATGGAGGCAGTTTCCCCTATACTATTCTCGTGGCAGTGAATAAGTCTCATGAGATCTGATGGTTTTAACAGGTGTTTCTGCTTTTGCATCCTCCTCATTCTCTCTTTGCCTGCTGCCATCCATATAAGATGTGACTTGCTCCTCCTTACCTTCTGCCATGATTGTGAGGCTTCCCCAACCACGTGGAACTGTAAGTCCAGTTAAACCTCTTTCTTTTGTAAATTGCCCAGTCTTGGGTATGTCTTTATTGGCAATGTGAAAATGAACTAATAAAGTAAATTGGTACCAGTAGAGTTGGGAGTTGCTGAAAACATACCTGAAAATGTGAAAGTGACTTTGAAACTGGGTAACAGGCAGAGGTTGGAACAGTTTGGAGGGCTCAGAAGAAGATAAGAAAATGTGGGAAAGTTTGCAACTCCCCAGAGACTTGTTAAATGGCTTTGACCAAAATGCTGATAATAATATGGACAATGAAATCCAGGCTCAGGTGGTCTCAGATGCTGAGATGAGGAACTTGTTGGGAACTGGAGCAAACATGACTCTTTTTATGTGTTAGCAAAGAGACTGGCAGCATTTTGCCCCTTCCCTAAAGTTTTTTGGAACTTTGTACTTGAAAGAGATGATGTAGGGCATCCAGCAGAAGAAATTTCTGAGCAGCAAAGCATTCAAGAGGTGACTTGGATGCTGTTAAAGACATTTAATTTTACAAGGGAAGAAGAGTATAAAAGTTCAGAAAATTTGCAGCCTGACAATGCAATAGTAAAGAAAATTCCATTTTCCGAGGAGAAATTCAAGCCAGCTGCAGATATTTGTTTAAGTAACAAGGAGCCAAATGTTAAACCCCAAGACAATTGGGAAAATGTCTTCAGGGCATGTCAGAGACCTTTGTGGCAGCCTCTCCCATCACAGACCTGTAGGTCTAGTAGGAAAAAATGGTTTCATGGGCAGGGCCCAGGGTCCCCATGCTGCTTGCAGCCTAGGGACTTGGTGCATTTTGTCCCAGTCACTCCAGCTTTGGCTGAGAGAGGCAAACATAGAGCTTGAACCATGGCCTCACTGGGTGTGAGCCCCAAGCCTTGGCAGCCTCCACATAGTGTTGAGCCTGAAGGTTCACAGAAGTCAAGAATTGAGGTTTGGGAACCTCCACCTAGATTTCAGAAGATGTATGGAAATGCCTGGGTGCCCAGGCAGAAGTTTGCTGCAGGATGGGGCTCTCATGGAGAACCTCTGCTAAGGCAGTGTGGAAGGGAAATGTGGGGTTGGAGCCCCCACACAGAATCCCTACTGGGGTACCACCTAGTGGGGCTATGAGAAGAGGGCCACCATCCTCCAGACCCCAGAATGCACCTACAGCTTGCACTTTGTACCTGGAAAAGCCACAGACACTCAATGCCAGCCCGTGAAAGCAGCTGGGAGGGAGAGAGTACCCTGCAAAACCACAGGGATGGAGCTGCCCAAGGCCACGAAAGCCTACATCTTGCATCATTGTAACCTGGATGTAAGACCTGGAGTCAAAGGAGATCATTTTGGGGCTTTACAATTGGACTGTCCTGGAAGAATTCAGATTTTCATCAATTTCTCCCATTTGGAACAGCTCTATTTACCCAATAGCTATACCCCTGTTGTATCTAGAAACTAACTAGCTCACTTTTGATTTTACAGGATCAAAGTTGAAAGGGACTTGCCTTGTCTCAGATGAGACTTTGGACTGTGGACTCTTGGGTTAATGCTGAAATGAGTTAAGAGTTTGGGGGACTGCTGAGAAGGCATGATTGGTTTGAAATGTGAAGTCATAACAATTGGAGGGGCCAGGGGCAGAATTATATGGTTTGGCTCTGTGTCCCCACCCAAATCTCATCTCAAATTGTGCTCCCATAATTCCCATGTATTGTGTCAGGGACCTGGTGGAAGATAATTTGAGTCATGGGGGCGGTTTTCCCATACTGTTCTCGTGGTAGTGAATAAGTCTCATGAGATCTGATGGTTTTATGAGGGATTTCCACCTTTGCATCCTCCTCATTCTCTCTTTGCCTGCTGCCATCCATGTAAGATGAAACTTTCTCCTTGCCTTCTGCCATGATTGTGAGGCTCCCCCAGCCATATGGAACTGTAAGTTCAATTAAACCTCTTTCTTTTGTAAATTACCCAGTCTCGGGTGTGTCTTTATCAGCAGCATGAAAACAGACTAATACAAAAGTGGTAAATCATTGGATTTAATTTGTATTTCCCTTTTGGCTATAGTGATATTGAACATCTTTTTATGTGCTTATTCACCACCTGTGTGTCTTATTTTGTGAAGTGTTAATTCTAGTATTTTGTTCATTTCTATTCTATTGATTATTGATTTGTAGAAGATTTTAATATGATCTATATGTAAGACTTATGTCAGATATATGTCTGATGAATGTTTTCTTCTAATGGTTACTTGAAGTTTTATTTTCTTAATGGTATTTTTCAAATTGTCTCTTTTAAATAGCAGAAGTTTAATTGTGATGAAGTTAACTTTATCAATTTTCTTTTATGGTTAGTATTTTTGTGTCTCAAGAAATTTTTGTTTGTGCTGGAGTTACAAAGATTTTCCTATATTTTCTTCTATAAACTTTATAATTTTATCATTTATGTGTAGGTTTTTGTTTCATCTTGAAATAATTCTTATCTATGGTGTGAGGTGGGGAATAAAGTTTATTCTTTCTATATGAATATTCAAGTGTTCATGATGATATTTATCACAGAAGGGACATATCAGTCTTTGAGAATTATCTATTTCAATTTGACCCATGAATAAATGTACATATAAATTTTAAATGTCACATATGAAAAAATAATAAGTATATGTTGCAAAGAAATTTTGACTAATCATATATGTGGATTGACTAAATTTTTAATTTTTTTTCACATTAGTACTTTATCTAATATTTCTCTCTCTCCACCATTCATCAAATACTTAGTAAATATTTATTGATTAAATAATTGAATGACTGCTGTGGCAAAGCCATTTTTTTTTTCTGAAACGGAGTCTTGCTCTTTTGCCCAGGCTGGAGTGCAGTGGCCAGATCTCTGCTCACTGCAAGCTCTGCCTCCAGGGTTTACGCCATTCTCCTGCCTCAGCCTCCCAAGTAGCTGGGATTACAGGCGCCCGCCACCACGCCCGGCTAATTTTTTGTATTTTTTTAGTAGAGACGGGGTTTCACCGTGTTAGCCAGGATGGTCTCGATCTCCTGACCCTGTGATCCGCCCGTCTCGGCCTCCCAAAGTGCTGGGATTACAGGCTTGAGCCACCGCGCCCGGCGCCATTATTATTTATTGGTTTTTGTCCTGTTCTATTTACTGTATATCTTTTTAGTCCCTTTACAACATTTGCACGTGATTTGGCAACTCAATGAAGTCATCATGTGAAAATCTGATTTCTTTTCCTGTGATATTAGTAACATTTCCTCTTGTTTTCTTGTCATATATCTCCCCCAAGCATTTCTTGTTACATGTATTTTTAATCTGTCCCTGCCTTAATTCCTCCTTCTGCCTTTAAACAAGCTCATGCGAAAAAAAAAATATTCATTTTCCATCCTTACTAGTCACCAACTTCTATCCTTTCTCCTTCTTCACTCCTTTACTTCTACGTTTCTCAGTTGAAGTGCTATAATACATTTCTAGCAATCTATGACTTTTTCTATGAGAAATTGGAGTGTTTACTTTAAGGACATTTTATGAAATAGCCTTATTCTGTTTCAGCTGTGTGAGAACTTTAAAACAATGATTTATTAGAGTTTTAGAACTGCCTTTAAATTTCTGTTTTTAAGCCCATCATGACTAAATCACTTAATGATTAAGTTTTTCAAGTTCTTGAACATAAGATGTGTGGTTTTACTGACATTAATAGATTGTTAAAGAAGTAATTACACTTCCTTAGCAGTCCCTTGTCACTTGGCTTTGCCTTCCACCATTTTATTAAAGTTGGAAGTTGTTCTCCTGACAGTACCACAAGCAGCGCAGGCCACCCCTGAGGCCATTCCAAAAGAGGCAGATTGGATAGTAATTAGTTCCCCTTCCATTATTGTTACAATGCAGTGTTTGGTACTAAACCCCAAAATTCAGGATGCCTAACTCAAGTAAATCATTGAAGCCCCTGTGATGTGCTTTTCATTCTAATCTTCTTCACAGACAACCACAGGTAAGACTGGCATTTTGTGAGGCCATGAAACTGCTCAGCCTCAACAATTTCTTCTTGTCACTACGTAGTGTCCCAAGTGCAAGGGCTTGGGCTTTTGTCTTAGTCCCTTTTCCTAAGTCATGAGTGGATCCCTGGCCTGCACACTGTTCCTTAATCACTGTCCTTATGACATTTCTGTTTTCTGTGCTGCCTTGTTCCAGCCTGTCCCTCCGTACAGGAAATGGAATTTTGTCTTACGACTCATCTTGGTGTTTGAGCCTTTTCTCCTACGGGAACACTCCCCAGTGCTAATTATTGGTCTGCCTCACTCCTGAGCATTCAGTCAGTTCCTGAATTTCTCTTTGCTCTGAATTGCCCCTCAGATTGGTTCTCTAGTATGAATAACTTTGGAATTTGGGCCTGAGATTATGGCATAGCACCCTCTTAGACACTGTACCTTCTCACTCTTCAGGGTCAGACTAGGGGGTCGAATTTGTTTCTCCAGTCCCCATCCTGCCTAGCTCTGAATTCTTCACTAAATTAGAACGTTGTGCATCCTTTGTACTTAAGGAACTGCTGTAATATCAACATATAACAGTGTTAACTGTTTAATTCTTTGTTGTCACTATTTTTACATCCTGGTCTGTGACATGTTTGAAGTTTTTCTTAAAAATGCCTTTTAAAAGAGAACACTGAAACTCATTCCCACTTAAATATAGATAAAATGATCACAATTATCATTTTATTTATCAAACAGTTATTGAATTTTATGCTATACACCTAACATTTTAGTTAAGATAACTTCCGCATTTTTACCAATACTTCTTCCCTATGTAATGCCAAACATAATACCTTCTTCCTCATAGCAGTTATGCAGTAGATGAGTTGTGTAAATACAAGAGTTATATAAATAAAAGTAACACCACAGTTTTACAGTATCTTCGGAAAACTCACATTTTGGTATGCAAGTCAAGATGTGCACACTTGAAAAACATGACACCAATTAACAGTAATATAAATATGTAAAATTTGGCCAGGCATGGTGGCCCATGCCAGCACTTTGGGAGGCTGAGGTGGGCGCATTGCTTGAGCTCAGGAGTTTGAGATCAGCTTGGACAACATGGCAAGACTTCATCTCTACTAAAAATACAAAAATAAAAATAAAAAAAGCCAAATGTGGTGGTGCATGCCTGTGGTCCTAGCTACTCGGGAGGCTGCGGTCAGAGGATCCCTTGAGCCCAGGAAACAGAGGTTGTAGTGAGCCAAGATGGCACCACTGCACTCCAGCCTGGTGACAGAGTGAGACCCTGTCTCTAAATAAATAAATAAATGTTAATTCATTTTGTAGGTCATTTTAACATTTATCATAAAAGTAAGACAATCATGCATGATTTTTAATCAGGCAAGACATGACTATGTGTTAGGAACCCCTAAACAAATGGTTATTACTATCACCTTTGAGAGGAGTCATTTTTATCCTAAAGAGCATCCATGACCTCCCAGATCTCCAGTATGCAAATTGTTAGGGAAAAACTCTAAAAATGTCTATTAGGGCAAAACTGTAAATGTGTCAATTCTTCTGCCTATCTGCTGAAACACTGTGTGGCAGTCTGCTTGTACTTTTATTGGGAGCTTTTCATTGCTTGTTGCAATCTTCTCCCTTTGCTCAGCTCCTGAAGTGCTGTTAACAACAAACTTTTAACAGAATAAGTTTTCATCTCAGGAGACCTGATAGTCATTTTATAAAAATAATATTTCAATTAAAATATTGCTTGGGGAAGTTTCTTCTGGTTTTCTTCTGTTAATAAAACAAAATTTGGCAGGGCCTTGATCTTAAATAGAAACTAATGCCTGTAGGTATTAAAAGAATAATTTAATATGGGAGAATTCTATATTTAAGAAATGTTTATAGTACATATTTTATAACTACTTTTTTCATAGTCTGTTTTTGGAACTGTTGTTCTAATGTTTTTCAAAGATTTTAGAATCAAATGACATTAAGTTGTGATTCCATCCAGCTGCTGCTTTGGATGGGCTAAGATTTTCTGCCTAGCCTATACCTCTGGGAAAACTTTTTCTTTGTATTTCTCAGACATGTTAATTGATTGCGTTTGAGTAGTCCTCCTTCTCTTTGCTCTATCTTTAGGTAAGACTTTACAGCCTCTTTTCTCAGTTTTTCTTTCCTTTTTCTTTATGTCTGGGTCTTTGTTGGAAGGTTTCTGAAGGCTCTTGAAAGATTGTGACTTCAGCATGTTCAATGATAATTCTTTAAACAAACTCCTAATCTCCTACAATCCCATAACTTTTCTGTTTCAACAGCACACTCACATGGTCCTGTCTTTGAGATCTTGAACTTTAAAAGTCCACTTTTGTGTCCTTCTATAACACACACGATCTCATCATAATCTCTTCCTTCCAGTTTGTCACTCGCTGTTGGCTTTCCTTCTCTTCCTACCCAGGCTGGAACTCATTTTAAATCTAACAGCAGTCTCACCAGTTATAGCAGTCTTGCCACATTCTCTGGGTTCTGGGTTCTTGTCAAATCTCAGCTCAATCATCTGCCCCCTCTGAGCTACTCCTTACCTGGGTGGTGCTTAAGAAAAATTGCCTGACATTGTTGCCAGTCACCCTTAAATAAAACTTCAGTCACCGTCAGCTCTTCTTGATTCCCCATCAGTCTCTCACATTCTCTCACCAACTGCTTGAAATCTTTACATGTTGCCTCAAACACTCAACCTAACACTCAGCAAACTGTCTGTTGTCATCCTTTCAAGGAACTAAAGTCCATCAGGCATGTGACCTATTAATTTAGTTCATCTCCATGTCAAAGTTTAACTAATCAGCCACCCTTTCTTCCTATTTTCTTATCTCACAGTTAAAAAGATGAACTTCCTTTCTTTTTTTCTTTTTTTTCCTTTTTTCTTTTTTCTTTTTGAGACAGTCTCAGTCTGTTGCCCAGGCTGGAGTGCACTGGTGTGATCTTGGCTCACTGCAACCTCTGCCTCCCAGGTTCGAGGGATTCTCATGCCTCACCCTCCTGAGTAGCTGGGTTTACAGGCCCACACAAACATATGTGGCTAATTTTTGTATTTTTAGTAGAGACAGGGTTTCACCATGTTGGCCAGGATGGTCTCGATCTCCTGACCTCAGGTGATCCACCTGCCTCAGCCTCCCAAAGTGCTGGGATTACAGACGTGAGCCACCGTGCCCAGCCAATGAACCTCCTTTCTAAGGGTTCTTTTACACTTACCTTCATTTCAAGTAATGTGTTGATCTCTAACCTTTCATTTGCACTACACTTGGTTTTGATTTATTACTTCTAATTCCTCATTTCCAATTTATTTGTTATGACACTGCAATTTGGCTTTAGTTCTCACCATATCAATGGAACTCCTCCAAAGTCTTAAGGCATTGCCTGATGGCCAATTATTTTTTCTGAGTCTCTTTTTCTTCTCATCTTCCTTGACTTACGCTGCAGGATTTATCACTGCTGACCACTTCTTCACAGTGTTCTACAATATGCTACTTTATTTATATGACACCCCAGAGACCTGAAATTCACTAGGGGTAATCTTGGTAAAGATAAAGCTACCATGAGACATCTCCCTCTTATTTCCAATAAATGCTTTGTCAAACTGGAAAGAGACTACTTTACTTATATTTGTATTGTAGCTGCCTTTTAAGCAATCAATTCTGTTTTAAGTAGGCTACACATAATTATATTTTATGTCTTCTAAATAGATGTTAACAAAATGAAATAATAAACCTGTGCGATAAGAAGCTATTATATAAAAACAATGTATCAAGAAGATTAACTTAATAAGAATGTACACTTCATGGGCTTGTGAAAAGAGGAAAGGGAGTCACTGAGTTAGGCACGCTTGTTAGGTGACTTTTGGGGATGTGATTAGAGACAGACAGATGCAGAAATAGAGAGGGATGCTAAATATCCTAATGAATTTGGCTTGCTGAGACATCAAATTTGAGATAGAAAGACGGGGAGGTAATCTAAGGTGATATATACAATGGTTTCTGCTTGATTTGGTATTAAAAAATATTTAGTGACTATGTAACAATTTTTTATCCAAGTCTAACTCCCTACAACTAGGCTGGTTGAGTAACCAAAATATGCTACTACTTTAGATAAAAACTAACATTTTCCTTTCCAAAAGGATAGTTTATGAATCTTGAAATAATAAAGTGAAAGCAGCTACCATTTAATGAGTGTCCACTATGGACAAGGAAGGGATTTTATATATTTACCTGTTAATCATCACTCCCAATTCTGTAAGGAGAGTTTTATTATCCTTATTTCTCAGATGTGGAAAATGGGTCTCAGAGAGTTTAGATAACATGCCCAAGGTCCCTCAGCTGGAAAATAGAATGGGTTCCCATCCCAAGCTGCCAATCTGCAAACTTCTTGTTCTGCCTTTTCATGAGATTGCATAAAGCTCTAGATTCAACAACAGAGAGTGAGTTGCAGCCCTAAGTTTATTATTTACTTATGCAACAACAGATGAATCATTTAATCTCTGTCAGCCCCATGTAGTCTTCTGTTTTTTTTTTTTTTTAAAGGTGATGAGAAGTATAAGGAGAAAATCAGTGAAACCTGAAATGTAGACATTCTATAGGACAAGTGAGATCGTTCCTTCAATAGATAAATGGTGTGAATAAAAAAGAGTGGGAAGGGGAAAAATGTTATGTATTGAATATCAACCAAATGCAATGTCTGGCCTTTGGGTGGGTGGGGCTGGGGTGTTCTGGACTTAAGAAACTGAAAAAATATGTATGAGAAAATAATAAAATTTGAATATGAGCTCCATATTTGATGATACTAAGGAATTATTGATAATGCTGTAAAATGTGATAATGATATTAGAAAGTGTTATGGAAAAAGTGTCATCTGTTAATTATCCATACTGAGGCGTAAACTGGTGAGGTGATATTGAATGTGAGATTTACTTTAAAATACTCTTACAAATATAAACAGGTAGAGATAGATGAGAAAAGATTGGCAAACTATTGATAATTGTTGACACGGAGTGGTGGATTTATGGTAATTCATTATACTAAGCTCTCTCCTTTTGTATGTGTTTTAAATTTTCCGGAAGAAAAAGTAAAAGAAAGACAGAGAGTGGTGATGGTTTCATGGGTATGTATTTATCTACCAAGTAATCAAGTTGTATACATTAAATATATACAGCTTTTTGTATGCCAATTATATCTCAATAAAGTGGGTTTTTTTGAAGACAGATAATAAAAATAAGATAGATATTTCCAGGTTAATGTTTACATGTGACTTTAAAAATTATATATGAAGGCATCTGTGCATGGCAAAATATAATTTTATTTTTTCAGTTAATTTTTTTAAAGTATTAGATACTAATCGGATTTTTAAAACTCACTGACTAACCCGTAAACCCTACTTGTCCCATCAAATGCAGTTTCACGCTTGAATTGGCTTTGCTACATTGTCACATTAATTTGTCAGGATTCTTCTATCAAGAAATTAACTACCCAAGTTGTAAGGAAGTTCTTTTGTTCCACTTGACATTTTATTAAGAGAACAAATTCCCACCACTGTATTTTAAAATTTATTAGAGTGTTTTTTTTCTAATGTTTAACACAGGTTTTAAGTTTTTAATGCTGGTTTGAACTTGAAACACATACAAAAGGATTAAACAAACCATGTGAGCAATTTTACTGATTGTATCATGTAATATGGATATCATGCTCTTGTAAACAAATGAACAAATTATTTTTACATCTGATTCTAGTGATTCTAGTTATAAGAGACTAAATAGTTGCAACAATTAACAATAATTCAATAAGAAATAGTTTTCCTAAAAGAGCCTTAATATTAAACTCAGCTGGCATTTAAAAAAAATCTTTTCTGTATGACTTCTAAATGAAGGAATCAACAAAAACAAGCCTGTTTATTTTTTCTAATTTGAAAATTTTATAAACCATTTAATATTTTTGACCAAAAGAAGCGGGCTATATTTTTGCCTGCATTAGTGATCACTACATTAGTGATCAATGTTAATTTGAAGAAAGATGGTCAACAAGTACTTGAAATCTCACTGGCTTTTTGTTTGTAACTTTTTTCAGATTTATGATTATCTTGTCATAGTAATAAAGCCCACAATGATTTCATCCAAGCTGGTGACGATGATGCTTTACTGTGTTTATTTCTGTACCACTCTGATTGCTCAAGGATCTGCTCTCATTGTTCCACATTAGCCACGACTGCCAAGCCCACTAGTCAAAACAATTTCACAATTGAACATTAATGGACTGAAGAACATTAGCAGAAGCAAATAGAAGCAGGATACCATAGTAACCCATGTAGTCTGAGGAAATGATGTTCTATTAAAGGGAAAGCTAATGTCCCAAAATAAAGCTTTACATAAACAGTCTGGCTTCTCATGCTTAAAATGTCTCTTCATGTGAAATGAGCTTTCAATTTCATATTGTCCATATTGCTCGTTTTAGTCATAGTACTTTTAAAATTTTATGAATATTTAATTCATTTCTCAAATTTTAAAACAATAGTTTATTAAATTAGTGAGGATGAAGATATGATTATAGAGAGGTGGTTAGTTTAGGGTGTTTAAGGTTATGTGATGAACTTTAAGAGATCCAACAGGCAAATCATAATTGATAAATCAATGTGATTTTTGATCCAGCTGTAACAGAAATGTCACCTAGCCCATAAAGGTAGTTGGGAAACACATTTCTCGTTCTATCTCTTTTTTCTCATCTTTTTACTGATAGTGGTCAATCACCTGTTTATAAACATTTATTACAGTGGGTCTTATCCTTTTATGAGGCAAACTCGTTAATACGGGAACTTTTGGAACCACCCTTGAGAGGACTAAAAAAAGTCAAAACAGCACTAAACACATAAGGAATAATTAAATTTTTAAAATGACTCTGGAAGAGAAACTTCTCACAGTGCCAGTTCCTATAAAAGTAATCACAGTTTCTCACGAGTCACGTCATCACCTTTCAACAGTGTGTCACTGACTTTAACTGTTTATTGCCAGATGAACATCTCTTAGTACTCAGAAGGCAAATTCCTGCACGTTGCACTCCTTTTAGCATCTCTTAACAGTTGGCAGTACACCTTGGAGGGGTGCGGTACCTAGCAGAGGTGAGAACCATTGATTTATTGAATGTTTATGGGGTACAAAGCCCTTTAATAAGTTTTAGTCACTTTTATCATCTGTAGTTTGATTTCAGTTACATGGAGGACAATACAACATGAGGGATAGATTTCTAATCAAGGAGGCTAACAAGTAGAGATTTTTAGCATATGTTCAATCAAAATAATTCTGGCATGGGTCAGCACATTTTTTATGATGAGAAACAAAATCAAGTCTAAACAATATTAATTCTATCATGGCAGGCCCAAGACACTGGTAGGTGAGAGAGAGGAATAAGGAGAAGAACACAGGATGAATAGAAATAAGGAAAGAGGGAGCACATGATAAGCCTGCATTTACAACCAATAATTAACTTGGGGATGTGCATTGCTGTTAGTTTTATAATTTGTCCATTTTGTGACTGAGAAGTTGACTTAGTTTAATCTAATTCTCCTTGCTTTGTAATATGTATTTAATATATTTATACTTTCTAAGTTAAATGTATAGGTTTCAAAATTATGCCAGCAGAGGAATCGTCTAAAAAATGGAGCTGTGTTTAATTTCATGAAAATAGAAGAAAACAGCAATAGTAGAAATAATCAGTTATTTTAATTGTTAGTTTGCAAAAGAGGAATCACCTATATTCACTGTGACTTATGTGCAGGATGACTGCACCTGCACATTTGCCGGGCATCATCTCAGCTTACACCCGCTGTCCCTGTGTCATTACTAAGAGCATCCTATTTCATTCTTAAAGAGTTCTGGTTTACATGATAAAGAATATGAACACCATACTCATAAATTTAAGTTATAGTTATATAGATTTTTACTCAAAATTAGGAAGAACCTTCTACAAATTGAAATTGCCCAGTAATGGAAGGCATTGCCTTAAGAACCAGTGGAAAAACTAG
The DNA here is from genome assembly GCF_000951035.1 of Colobus angolensis palliatus. NCBI lineage: Eukaryota > Metazoa > Chordata > Mammalia > Primates > Cercopithecidae > Colobus > Colobus angolensis. Next base: position 1,937,989 of record NW_012117611.1, read on the forward strand.
CAGTCATCAATCATATGCTGAAAAACTATTAGCTGTGAGTTTTTAGGAGGCCTAAACCAGATAATGGTTAGAGCAGCAGATGTATTAATTTGAATTATATGAAAGTGCCAATATTTGTCTGTTTTAGACATGTGAAAATGTCAGCTTATTAACTAAATACAATGTCTGTTTTAAATATACAAAAATGTCATTGTATTAACTGAATACAATGTCTACCAACATCTGGAAGTCTATTTTATATTTATTGTGTTGTAAAAACACATTCTGTGTTTGAAAAGTAACATGCTTTTTTTTGAAAAAAAAACAAAACAAAACAAAAACAAAACTATGAAATCTTGAAAGTTCTCCATCAGGAAGTATAAAAATTAAACTCTATATTTATTTGTTACAAATGTAAGGTATTAAAATAAGAGGAATAGCATTGAAAGTTGACAGAGAAGTTGGGTGTATTTTAATGCCATGCTGTCCTGAAATGTCAGAGCTATGTACTAGCTTTTCCTATAAGGGGTAAGATTCCTATCAAAGAATTCAGAGTAAGGTTTTTTGTTTTTTTTTTTTTTTTACCGAAGTGTTCTAATATAATCTGAGAATGCTGTGAAAGCCATATTAAATTAAACCAAAATTGATAGAATTTAAAATTACTGAGAGGTGTTTTATTGAACCAAACAAAACACAACACACAGCAAGAAACAAAGGAGAAGATACGAAGTTAACACACATGGGATAGGGTGTAAGATGGGGGAAGGACTGCTCTACCTGAATCCTGTAATGCACTTGCTTATTATGCCCTGCCTGGCTCTTGGCTACATCAACCTTTCTTACTGAAGATATGGTTGTAAAGACCAGAGTTACCTTGAAGAAGAGGACTCAGGGAAGGAGGGTACTTAGAGCCAACATATCCTTGTTCTATTGGAGATATTTAGGGCTAAGACCTGGGTAATTGCTGTAGCTTTCATATGACCTCCTAAATAAATCACGTGTTTTCTCTGTATATGTGGAGGCAGAGCATAAATGGAACCAAAATGGAACCATGATGCATATTACAAATGGGTGGTTGACTTGGTGATGATATGCCTTTCAATCTGGAGGTGGCATGATCTGTACCATGGCTTGTTCTTTCTATCTGTTTCGATCTATAAGTGATATTCTTGCTTATGCCATTCATTTAAAAAATTAAATGTTCCATTTATTCTCTCTATCCACAAGATAGATGTCCATGTCTTTCAAGTTACTAATTTACTTTCTATCTATAATTAACATGTCTTATGAATTTTAACTATATCTGACAAGAAATTGCTTGCTTACTGTCTATACTTAATACTTGCGAGTTTTATCCATTCCAATTCTTTTTCTTGTTTTCTATAGAGAAAAATTAAACATTATTAAGTAATATGACAAATACACATTGCAGCCCCCATGAGAGGGAGGAAGGAGAGGAAATTAAGAGTGAAAGGCTGAGTATCTCCATTTTAGCTTTAACTTGAATATCAGTGATTTCTACTTTTACTATTTTGTATATTCTGTATGAGATCTTGTATGACAAAGGTCTTCCAGTGGTTCTAGTAAGAGGATCAGAGGCTGGGTATGGTGGCTTACACCTGTATAATTCCACCACTTTGGGAGGCCAAGGTGGGCAGATCACCTGAGTTCAGGAGTTCAAGACTAACCTGGCCAACATAGTGAAACCCCATCTCTACTAAAAATATAAAAGTTAGCCAGGCGTGATGGTGGACGTGATGGTGGATGTAATCCTAGTTACTCAGGAGGCTGAGCCAGGAGAATTACTGCACCCAGGATGCAGAGGGTGCAGTAAGTCAATATTGTGCCACTGCATTCCAGCCTGGGCAACAGAGCGAGACTCCATCTCA
>NW_012117611.1:1940091-1950180 GCF_000951035.1 Colobus angolensis palliatus
AAGACTGGCGGATCACGAGGTCAGGAGATCGAGACCATCCTGGCTAACACGGTGAAACCCCGTCTCTACTAAAAATACAAAAAACTAGCCGGGCGAGGTGGCGGGCGCCTGTAGTCCCAGCTGCTTGGGAGGCTGAAGCAGGAGAATGGCATAAACCTGGGAGGCGGAGCTTGCAGTGAGCTGAGATCCGGCCACTGCACTCCAGTCCGGGGGACAGAGCAAGACTCCGTCTCAAAAAAAAAAAAAAAAGAGAGAGAGAGAATGAGAGGATCAGAAAGCCAATGCTGCATAAGTTTTTTACTTTATAGGTTTGATTAGGAATTCCATAATTCTAAATTAATTATGAAATGATTGATTGCAACACTGTTGGGGGTTGAAAAGAAGATGCTACAGAAATTGCAAAAATGACATAAGCCCATTATTTCAAACCATGTAACACAGGCACCTAACCCTGATGAAAATATTAGTGATGAAAATTTACTGAAATTCAAATTTTAAGTTTAAAGTGAATGATAGCAAAATAAAAATATCTTCTTAGATGAAAAGTTATGGTTTAAATAGAGTTCCCCAGGATCATATTCATTATTTCAATCATTCATCAAACTGTCCATTCATCCACCTTTCTAGCAAGTATTACCTAAATGTCAGATTCAGTTCTAAAAGTTAATGATACAAAGATGCACAAGTCCTAGCACCCATGGTGAAATAATTCAGCCTGCTGGGGAAGACAGAGAGGAAAAGTCTCAGTTAAAATCCAATGTAACTCTTTTAAAGGGGTCTGCTCTGGAGATACAGAGGAGGAGTGGAGTGGGGAGGCGCTGTAATGGAAAGCTTCATAGAGGAGCTGAAGAATGAGCAGGAATTCATAGAGGTGGAGGAAGAGTTGAGATGAGGGTAGGAAAAAAACCTATTCATTGCAGTTAGACAAAATGACATTATTGAGGGGATAAAAGAGAGAGTAGATGTAGATTCTACATGAAGAATCATCAGGAAATGAGCCCTGGACACATTAAATTATGAATGGTTTTTTTGTGCTCTGAAATGAAGATAATTAATCTGAGGTTGAAAGAGTATGCTTGAATAATTTTAAGTATGAGAATGTCATGGCCATGTTTGCAAGAGAGGAATGGAGAGGAGCAAGGCCAGGTTGATTAACAGGCTATGACAACAGTCCAAATAGGAAGGGGTTGGTGCAAGGAATAGAGAGTGAGATTCTTAGGTTATTTAGGGAGTGATTGAGGATGACATCATGTCTCCCAATTTCTAAGTAGCCCGGCATTTCTAGGTCTTCACGCTACCATGTCACAGTCAAAATACTGGCTAATATCATACACACCTATAAAATATCTTTTGACTTAGATTTTAAATCTGTAAACTCTTTGTTGACTTTTTAGTCATTTCATTTGTTACATCAGAAACATTTTCCCCAACCTTAGCCCCCATTATAAAATGTAAGACTGATGACGTTCACACATATTCAGGAAATACAACTAGTGTGTTTCATTAATATCACTGTTGCTTCTTATTAAGATAAAAAGCAAATTGTTAGCTAATATAAAATGATGTTATTCTTTTTTTTTTGAGACAGAGTTTTGCTTTTGTTGCCCAGGCTGGAGTGCAATGGCGTGATCTCGGCTCACCGCAACCTCCGCCTCCCGGGTTCAAGCGATTCTCCTGCCTCAGCCTCCCGAGTAGCTGGGATTATAGGCCTGTGTCACCACGCCCAGCTAATTTTGTATTTTTAATAGAGATGGGATTTCTCCATGTTGGTCAGGCTGGTCTTGAACTCCCAACCTCAGGTGATCTGCCCGCCTCGACCTCCCAAAGTGCTGGGATCACAGGCGTGAGCCACTGTGCCTGGCTGATGTTATTCATTTTAATATGGAACAGTTATTTTCCAAAGTAATATATCTAGGCTCATTTTTAGACATAGTAGATACTTGTTCCATCTCTTCTATCTATAAAACTCATGATATGTGTACATCATAAAGTTACTATACATACTCAACAGAGTTCTCAGCCTCTAAAATCTTATATGTGTAGTTTGCATTACACATCTTTTATTGATACTATTGCTTTGTTAATTTCTGATTCTAGAAACTTAACTCTAGAATGTAGAAGCATTACGTTCTAATCCCTCCTCATGAAACCACTCCATACTCAATGCTGTTGTTATTCAATGTCTTTAGCAGCCTAAACCTTTACCTACTCAGCACTGCATGATGCAGAAAATGGTATTGAAGAATTCAAATGCCCTTTCTAGCCTTTTTTCTTTTTACTCTGTCCCCAGCTGCAATAAATTTTCACTCTTCCTCAAACGAATAGAGCTTGCTCACCACTTAGAACCTTGGCATGTGTTATTCCCTCTGCCTGGAACGCACTTTTCGCAGACATCCACGTGGATCATTCTTTTACCTCCCTCATGTCTAAATTCAAATTTCACCTTCTTAGAAAGGTCTTCTCTGATTGACTTATTTAAAGCTGCTACCCTGGATCAACTCTATTTATCTCTTCTATTTTTTTTTCAATAACACTTGGAATCCTCTAATATATTATATACTTCATTGTATTTATATTATCTCTTTTCTCCTCCTGTAGAATGTAATGTCTTTGAAGTAGGGATTTTTATCTTGCTTTATTTTCTCTATTTTGTATAGGAATATATATGCATGTTATTAGTTACTAAAAGTTAACCACATTTTCTTTTCTTAAAATTTAACTTTTGAGTTCAGGTTCAGTGGTACATGAGCAGGTTTGTTACATAGGTAAACGTGTGTCATGGAGATTTGTTGTACAGATTATTTCATCACCCAGGTATTAAGCCTAGTACCCACTAGTTATTTTTCCTGATCCTCTCCCTCCTCCTGCCCTCCATCCTCCAATAGGCCCCAGTGTGTGTTGTTTCCCTCTATGTATCCATATGTTCTCATCATTTATCTCCCACTTGTAAGTGAGAACCTGTGGTATTTGGTTTTCTGTTTCTGTGTTAGTTTGCTAAGGATAATGATCTCCAGCTCCATCCATGTTCTTGCAAAGAACAGGATCACATTCCTTTTTATGGCTGCATAGTATTCCTTGGTGTATATGTATCACATTTTCTTTATCCATTCTATCATTGATGGGCATTTAGGTTGATTCTGTGTCTTTGCTATTGTGAATAGTGCTGCAATGAACATGAGCAAGTATGTGTCTTTATGATATAACATATTCCTTTGGGTACAAACCCAGTAGTGGGATTGCTGGGTTGAAGGATATTTCTGTTTTTAGGTCTTTGAGGAATCACTGCATTGTATTCCACAACAACAACCACATTTTCTATAGATAAGTTTGAATATGAAGGGAAGATAAAAAGGTAAATTAACAATTTAAAGAAAAACAACATATTAGGCATTTTGTGCCAGTTTGCATGGGAGTTTCTTGGTTTTAACATGGAACTCCTTTGTCCTGGGAACCCTCTCAATCCTGGCAGGCCAGGACAGTTGGTCACTTTTTATTCTTATAATAGTCTATTATTGTTTAAATTTTGTAATCACCTGTTCCTTTCTTAGTGTGAGATGGCTGCTCTACATTATTTTATTTTATTTCTGTTCTATTTCTACTTTTTCCTGTGCTACTGCTGACACTACTATGGTTTCCAGTAATTTTAAATAAGATTACAAATGTTTATCTCACAAAAAGGCCTGGGGGACATCCTTCTTTAACTGGTAAGTCTCTAAATGGTATAATTTCATTGGTCTTCTGGATTGATTTGCATAGTGAATACATGTTCTTCTTACTAATACTTTTCATGTTATTATGAAGAAAGTACCAGACTAGCAAACATCTGAATTCTAGCGCAAATTCTGCCACTAATCTCAACTCACCTCACCAACCTGGCCTTTGTTTCTTCTTTCATAAAATGAAAACCAATGCTAAAGCAAACTCTTTACACATCCAGCATTCCAGGATACTAAGATTCTGTGAGGTTTCTTCTGACCTGCAGTTGAAACTGTTCCTTTTGCTTGGTAGATGGCTTGGCCACTGCTATGTCCTCAACCAAAGAATTTGGCAGTTGGGGAAAAGCAAGATCCTCCCTGGATCTAGAAAAGTCAAAGGAATTTTGGATCCCTTATGTTTTCACTGTCTGTGCCTGACCTGCCTTTTCCCAACTAAGATTTCCTCATGATAAAAAGTGTGAAAAAGTATGATGTAGCTCTTAAACATTTTCCTGTTAAAGTGGCTGTGTTCCCTGCTAAATTAATGTTTATGGAATTCGACTGTTTTGTGAGCAATTTAAAACATAATTTGATGATTTACTATCAATTTCCTCATAAAATGTACATGGTTATGACTAAAAATACACACAGATATGAGGCTGAACTGTGTGTGTGTGTCAAAATTAAAGGAAACCTGGTCATTCATATTTTTTCCTTATCCTCTAAATATTTAGCTGTGTGCTATCCTTTCATAAATTTGAATAAAACTTAGTAGACAAAAAAGTAGTTTCATCTAAATACAACTATCATGTTTAGATTTAAAAATCCTTTGGGGGAAAAATGTTAGCAAAAGCAAGTATCATCATTTGCGATTAAAGACTTCATATTTAAATGATGCTTAGGTGTTTAGAAATCACATTTTTTGTCTATTAATCCTCACAGTATGGATACCCCAAATACCTTAATTTGATCACTATGCATTACGTATATCTAACATTATTTCACATGTGCTATGTACCTATGTACAAATAATCATATTAATAACAGAATCCTCATAGTGATGTTAGAAAAAAGCAAGTGTTAAAATCAGATTGGGTTCCGATTTTTACACTATCACTCACTAATTGTAAGTACTTGGGGGAATCAGATCAGACCTCTGATCCTTAGTTTTGGCTGGTGTGTAATGGTGATTGCAGAGTCTGTCTCATTTACTCAACCCTTTTCCAAGTTGTTAGAGGACTAAATGAGGTAATGCTAATAATGTATCTAGAAGAGCGCCAGACAAATAAGCCTTTATTATTATTATTCCAGTTCACAGATAAATAAATTGAGGGTCAGGGAGGTTAAGTGATTTGTCCAATTGATATAACTTGTAACTTGAGGAACCAGGACTTGTTTACAAGTAATATTTTAAAACTTGTCAAGAATCCATACAGCAGATCAGCTGAGTACAGGGCTGAATTATGACTTTTTGGGCCATGGGCATTTTTGCCTTCATGGGCCCCTTCCACCAAAGGAGGGGGGGAACTTCTAAAAATGCAGGTGGGATTGATTTGAATATATACGTTACTATTATATTCACTTTGCCATCATATTTTAAAGGAAATTAAAATAAGAATAGTTTTGTGGGTCTCTACATGCAACATAGTCCCTGGGCACCATGCCCATTGTGCCTAATGGTTAAACCAATCTTGTTACGGAAAAATAAATAAATAAATAAAACCTGGAGACAAACCTAACATGAATAAGGGATCCTTCTATCCCTATGTTTGGTCTTGCAATTCAGAGTGTTCCAGTGAGGTCGCCCCGCCACCCCCACACGCCTTCCTAAGAATACTATAGTTAGCTCCTAAACTGAGTTAGATAAAACTGGGACACTTGCCAAATCTGATTGCCTCACTCTCTGTGAGTGATGGATGAGATTATACAAATTTAAAAGTCTGGGATAAAGAAGTTAATATTTAAAAACATGTAAAACACAACAATTCTTCCACGTCAGATAATGAAAGCTAAGATTAATCACAAACGAATGTGTACTAGGAAATGTAGTAATTCATCATGTCTTCTCCAGCAGTCGTATCTATGATAAGTGTTCCAAAACACTGTCAAAGTCTGTGTCTGGAGTTGGTGTAATCCGGAAAGAAAAGGAGCCCAGAGTCATGCATTTTAAATGTATAGTTTTCATAGAATAATCTTTGGGCGAAAGAGGAATACTACATTAAAACTTTCATAGCAGTTTCTTCATGCTATTTGGGTTCCATTTTGAGGGCTCTATAGAATTTAGAAATGCCAGGTTTGAACTGTATAAAATCATTGGACCATCTTCAAGAAACAAAGCTAAATAAACATGTCATTCCTTGGCAATCTCAAGATAAGCCTGCCCTTCTTTGCCGGGTAATGTTTGGTGTGGTGTGATCATCTGAGTTTCTTCAGACAGGAAAGTTTATGAATGCAGGGAACAGAAGCTCATGGGAAAATGCCTTCTGTAACCTTTTCCCTGTTACTTTTCTTGACCGTTGGGAGCTTTAGTCTCAGTGACAAAAAGTGTGTCTATGACACACAATCCCACACAGATCTTAACTACTTGATTACTATATATGTGGGTGCCAAACAAAAAAATACTGTATTAATATAACATCAATAATCTTTCTGATGCATGAAAATGATGTTTCAAACTGAGGGAAGTGTATTAGTACAGTTATATACTTAGACATCCAAATTCTTAGACCCAGAAACTAATTTCAAACTGAAAAAGTCATTTACATAAATCACTGATGTGTCAGCTAAGAGCTTGTAAATTTGTCCTCTCTAAAAGCAGTTTTACTTTATAAAGTCACTCAATAAAACTTATCAAGAATAGGATGGAGGGGTTTATTGCTGTTATTTATTACAAGTTTTAACATGGTCATTTTGAGTTTGCTTTTTAAGAGACTATCCACTAAGTGAGTTAGTGTGCTCTGAATGAGTGTACTTAAATTTTGCTTCAAATGGATTCTGGTTATTATCAATTTCAAACTAAGGAAGCAGAACTGTTTATGTAAAGTTAACTTAGATTTATTAAACTTTTAAAGAGTTTGCTTGGGAAGAAGCTGTGTCTACCTTTCCCAAAGACTTACACATGTTCAAACAATGTTAACTTGTTCAAGAAACATCCACAGCTACATGTTAGGAATTATAATAAGTATCGGAAAGTCAGAAAGGAAAGAAAGAAGAAAAGGAAGAAAATGAAGAAAGGCAGAAGGAAGGAAGGAAGGGAAGGAAGACAGGAAATGGAAGGAAGGAAGATGAAAGGACAAGCAGTGTAGCAAATTAGTTAAATAACTAGGGTTATGGAGTCGGATGGCCTCAGTTTGAATGCCATCTCTTCTAATAACAAGAAACAAAACCTTGAGGAAATTACTTAACTTGCCTTTCCTTCAGTTTCCTCATCTGTAACACGGGGATAATAATAGTCTAACCTTCTAGGACTGTTATGAGAATCAAATAGATTTATGTATGTAAATTGCTTAGGATCCTGCCTGTCACTTAGTAAGCCTTCAAAAAATGTTAGCTATTAGCTGAATATTGTTGCTACCAAAAACTCATAGTGTAATAGGAAAACAGCAAGATACAGATGCAACTATAATATAGCATGATAAATATTGTGAAATAAATCTGAACAAAGTGCTAGAGGAGGCACAGAGATGATACCAATGGAAAAAAAACACAGTGGTGACTAGGAAAAGAAGATAATAGATAAGGGATGAAAAACATAAATGCAGAACAGCACAAAGGAGGCGAGATTAATTCTGATTAGTTGGGTTAGACAAAACTTCAAAAAGGAAGTTTCCTGATGCATATAAAGATTTAGAAAGTATGCAGTTGTAAGGGCATCAGCAAAGGCATGGGGGCATGAAAATAAAAGGTAAATTTAAGAAGCAGTGATTGGTTAAGTGAGCCTTGAGGGAGAGTGGCTGAGCAAAGGGAGATAAATCTGGAAAGGAAGATTAGAATCAGGCTACCCATGGCTTTCCAGAACTCTAACATATGAGCACTATAAAGCCATTACAGGATTTATATGAAAAGGTGGTATAATTGGATTTGTCCCTAAAAAGGTAACTTTAAGTGAGGAAGAGTGCAATCATGTCCACCTAAAACACAAGCCTAGGAAATTCAAGCAATGAAGAGGAAAATGGAAGGTGGCTGAGAAATGGTTTAGAGCCAACCAAGAGATAGCCAGCCATTCACTTAGAGGCAAGAACTGCAACACGGCTCATCACAAGAAACGGGGTTCTGACTTCCCTACCTTGATCTGCAGGCATCAGTGGAGCCACATGGTACCTCGGGACAAACTGCTTGTAGATCTAACAACATGTATCATGATCTGCTGATAATAGTCCAATTATTTCTTTTAGGCATGTGCCTTAACTCGGTGGAGCTGCCTTTGAAAGACATTATGGAGCAATTTAAGTTAAAATCAAGTCTGGAACCCAATATTATTCAGAATACAACAGAATTGGTGACAAAGTCACAATTTTGGAAATTCATCATTTTTAATTAAAATTTCTCATAGCATTTTCACCAAGACATTATTAATGTTAATTATTCCTGCTGGGATTTGATATATGTGAAATAGTGATATTCTTATTTAAGTCATAATGATCCTAATAGCCAAAAATAAATAAATAAATAAATAAATAAATAAATAAATAAACAAACAAACAAACACATTTTCTGCAATGCTCAAAATCTGTTGGCAGTATAATAACCCAGTACAGCTCAGTCTTGGAATATTGTAGGTTGACTTCCTCCTCTAAAGAATTTGTGATTATCCACGTAATACTGTGTTTTAAGCTTTTCCATGTACGTTAAGAAGACTTAAAGCAATGAACTGATCTCAGAGATGATTGACAATATTGATATCATCTACATGTTCAGACTACTGTCCTCTCTCCCTTCTGGTTTTCCTTTACTCATTTCTCTGTGTTTTTTTTTTCTTCCTCCTTGCTCTTTCTCTCTCCCTCTCTCTGTAGTTCATTGAATCTTTATTTTTTAAGAATCATTTTTCTTTTTTTCTTTTAATTTTTTTTGAAGCAGTCTCTATTGTTCAGGCTGGAGTGCAGTGGCACCATCTCGGCTCACTGCAGCCTCCACCTTCCAGGTTCAAGAGATTCTTCTACCTCAGCTTCCTACATAGCTGAGACCACACCCCACTAATCTGTGTATTTTCTGTAGAGATGGGCTTTCTCCATGTTGCCCAGGCTGGTTTTGAACTCCTGAGCTCCAGTGATCCACCTGCCTCATGCTCCCAAAATGCTGAGAACCACTTTTCATAAAAAGTATTAGATCATAAGACAGCAATGAGAAATCCCTATTTTAATATTAATACATTAGTAATTACTAATTGATATTAATAAAAATTCATAGTATATGATTTTACTCTTTAAAACTTAGATGCAAAAAGTTATGTAACATAGTATATAGACACAAGGTCATATAATCTTTTGATTTTTTTTCACTGACCAGACTTGTACTACTAAAGTGTTCTCTAGTCACTACTAATGTCCTCTTTTTTGAATTCCTGGTTTCAAGTGAGCCTCCTGCCTCAGCCTCCCAAAGTGCTGGGATTATGCACATGAGTAACTGCACAGCGCTTAAAGTCTTCTTTCTTCTGAAATTTAGTAACATTGCAAAACATCTTTTCATTTTTGTATGTTTAATTGTGTTTTAATATCAACACTCAGCAGAATAGTTCAAAAGCTCTTGTTACAATCAAACTGACCTGTAGCTGCCTGAAGATTGTGCAACATTTGTATGCTAGGTATTATTATCCAACTTGGACTTTCCTATTCTAGAATATAAACAACTCAAAAATTATAGGCAAACTTAGTTTCTCTTCAGGTCCCTATAACTCAATGCAAATGAAAATATTTCAAACAAATTATTTTAAGGGAGAAAGTCATTTTAAATCAAAAGCCTAAAATTTCATTAAATGTGTTCTCAATTAGAATTGTTAACTTTTAATATTACATTGAAGGAACTAAACTGAAATTATGAGTTGTCATAGAAACAGCATTGCTGCCAAAACTGTACCTTAATTAAAAGACTTTTTAAAAATTTTACCATGAAATTATTTTTGGGAAAAAAGTGCTTTAGAAAATTTGAATTCAATAGCAATAATTTTTATATTAATGGATACATGTAAAATTCAGATGTATCATGAGATATGGCATACTCTGGCTGTAGTAATGGCTACATAAAACATGTAGAAATAAAATCCAGTCATTTATAAATAAGATTGAAGTATTATCTTGAGTATTTCTTAGTGCTACAATTTATCTTTAAACTTAGGTTTATTTTATAAAATCAAAACAGCAGAATAAAATTTAAATATTTTAAAATTTAAAATTTTTAA
>NW_012117611.1:1950230-1974750 GCF_000951035.1 Colobus angolensis palliatus
CAATCTTTTCCGAATGGGAAGCATAGGTCACTTTTCCCTAGGGATAACATTTTATAACCTATGAATTTACGAATATTTTAGCAGAATAAAATTTAAATATTTTAAAATTTAAAATTTTTAAATTATAATTATTTTGCCTAAGATTTTACAAATATGAGTCATTTGAAAATATATTTATATACCTACACTTACTGTCTTCTTTATACTGTGAATATCAAGACAAATTCAGAAATGAATTTGTTTTTACCTGTTGATAGGGATATGTTGCTAAGTCTTAATTGTAAGAGTAGCCATATTTATTTTAGTATAATTTAGCAATTGATATAACTGGCAATAGAATATTTACATATATACATTTCTTTTTTATTTAATTATGTTTTATTGTGTACATGAGAAAGACTGGCTAATGTTAAGTATTAATGTCAGTTAAAATACAAAGTCTCAACTTATCTCTTATTTTATCAAGGGCATTGTAAAGTGAAGTGCATTAACACTTCAAATACATGCTGGCTATGATAGTCATCACTAATTATGGATCAAAAATTCTCTAGGAACCTTATTAAAAATACTTTGGTTCACTTTATTATGTTGGATAGGGTCCAGGAGCCTATTATTAAAAGGTACCCTTACCCTAAAGTCATACTGATACAGCTAATCAACAAACCTATAATTAGGAACCTCTGGTCTAAGGTTCCAGCGTTCTTTTAAAAATGGTCTTTAAGGTAATAGTAGATACTAATATTTGAATGTTATCTGACATATAACCTATTTATTAAATGTCCACCTTTAAATATTTTTCTGTATTTAAAAGCTACTTTAATTTTCCCCCCTTATCCATCAAAAAACCTGAGCACATTATTTGTTCGTGAATATATGGTCTTTTCTCAAGCACTTGTTACCATAGATGTTTTTCACTGTGGAGTTTCTCTTAAAGTGGAGACAGTGCCCTTATCTGCCAAGTTGTTCTGACACTTAGTGTGAAAAATCATGAATAACTATAAAATCATGAATAACTATAATCAACTTTTGATGATTGACTTGCATCCAGATGGTTGTCAGTAAAGACTGATTTGGAATGCAACCTTTAGGTAGAAAACGTGATTTTCCTGTGAATAAAACTGGCTTGTTATCTTCCTAATTGAAGGGGAAACTACATGCTTGATAGGATGTGCCCCTGTTCTTGCTTTCAAATATTTCAGACGGGTAGATTCTATAGTCATGGAATGTCTACTAACAGTCACCAGTGTAACATTGCACTTAGTACAAAATAGCTGGGCATTTGTTTCTGATGGGAATTATGGTTTTCAGGATAGGGTTGATTATGCTGCAGTGACGAACAGCCTTAAAAGTTCAGTGGACTAAAAAACATTATTTCTTACTTAAACTGGGTGTCAATTATCAGTTGAACATTGGCAGGGGGTTCTGCTCCATGTCATCTTTGTGTATAATCTTTATGTGAGTATGTGTTCAGAAGATCTCATTCGTGAAAGTGTGGTTGACAATTTGGTTATCAGACTAAAGTCTTATAGTTAGTTGCAAAGTGATATATTTTCAAAGGTGTATAGTACATAGATTTACTGATATAAGTATAGCCACCCAAGAAGAGTTCCTAAAATGCAGGATTCTATATACTACTTCTTGGAATCACCATATAATTATATTTATTTAAATTAGATTAAGTTTAATAAGTTAAAATTAGATCCATTATTTAACCAGAGAATTTAGGTACTCAGAAATTCCAATTTTCAACCATTCTGATTAACTGACATCTTGATGTAGTGAGTATTTTATTCTGTTTACCCTATGCTCGATCTCACAAAAGTGAAACAGATAGGTTTTTGTATTACAAATATAAACTTTTATTTTAATTCCCATTCTAATGAAATTTAAAATTTTCATTGTTTCCTTTCAATACGTGTATTTGTGCATGCTGTATACATGAATTTAGATCTATACAATTATATGTCTTAGAGTTAGAAGGGAACTTATGAAATTACCTTATTTTTCTATCTGTCTTCCACAGATAACGCTATAACAAAACATCAAAATGTGTGAAATACCAAGCAAAGAAAAATTCTTAGGAAGTTAGTGAACTGTTTTTTGTTTATACCTCAGAATAGAAATGCAAGAGTTAGGACATACATAATATTCAGATTTAGAGCAATCAATAAGTGAGCCTACATTTACATTTCATAAGTATATTTGTATTTGTTTTTTATAATATGCATTTCACACCAAATAATTCTGGATTTAGCAAATGCAGTAAAGCTGCTACCATTGATAAGTACTGATGGTCGAAATAATCAATTAACTGATTAATTTTTAGAAGACAGACAAAACAGAACATAATTTAACTTACTAGGACTGTCTACTTTGCCATTAGCAAGTGTCTGTTTTTTAGTTTGCAACTGTAAAATCCACACATGACTTTTCCATATGTAATTGTGATAGCAGTTGTCAAGGTATATCTTTGCTTATCCAGATGTTTATATTTAACTAGCTCTGCTTTATAGTTATCTCATTGAACTCTTAGGCCCAGCCCAAATGAAATGACATGTTAAAGTATTGAATTTTTATTTGTGTCTCATATATTTGAGATACACTAGGGCAAATTGTTGATTTATTTTTTTTTAAATGATTCTCAAGTTCTCAGTTTAGAAGCACAACTGGCTGATAGTTTCTTTGACTCAAGATGAAATGTATTCACTGTTTAATTAAATGCAGCAGTTGAATTTTGTTTACAAAATCTTATCTAAAATAAATGCTTTCTGCCACACATCAAGTCGGCTACTGTAGGCAACTCTTTTCGTCCAGCTAGCAAATGGGCAGAATGCCCACACAATTAAGAGGAAAATTAACTGAAAAAAAAAACAGAGCGAGCATCACTTTACAGGGAATTGGATGTCCTTGTGTTGATGTCCATAGTTTCTTTCTTTCCTTTCTTTATTGGTTTATTTCCGCTGTCTTTCCTTTCTTAGTTTAAGTTTTTAATATTTCATTTTTATTTGGTTTCAGTGTTTTATATTTGAGCCCCATTTTTGCAGAATAGATTTAACCCTACTTGGAAGCCAAGAAGTTAGCCTTTTAAGTTGTCATGGATGCTGGCAGAAGGCATAAGTCTCCTGGATTCAGAGGCAAAACTCTTCTTGTGCACAGCAGCATGAGTATCAACATGTGCATTGATCCTTCTAGTCCTCAAGTCCCACAGGGGCAACGTGACATAGACTCAGGTGGACACTGCTCATGCAGTGGCTTTGCATCACAGTTGAGGAACACTGAGCTTGGGAGCCCATTTTACACCGTGAACAGTAGGCAAGCCTGCTCTTTGTCCCAATGGGAGACATTACCTCATCTCTCAAGGTGGCTTGAAGCAAACACAATGTGAGAAGTAGCCTGGGTAAAAAGTGGTTGTGGTTTCATAGTCTTGGCACATACAGTAGGACATGTAGGAGTAAACAGACCCATGAAGGTCTGTATCTCATAACATCTTTATGTATGAAAATTACAAATGTTTTGACATGCATGACTCTATTTTAGGTGGGTATGTGTGCATATTTCTTCTACATTTTTGGCATATGACTAACTAAATGTGTATATGGTAAACTATTAATATGCATCTACTATTTTCTTAATCCAGATAATGTCCTAGAACTTCAGCATCAAGTGAATTATTAACATTAATTATGGTTCAGATTCATTGCCTTAAAAATAACCTTTTATGGCTCAGTAAAGTTTCTCTGCACAACAGAACAGGTATGATAGGGTTTTAGCTGTGATTTTACTTTTAGAAGTAAGTACAGATTGCTATGATTGATCACAAATGTCACGGTAAAGTGCCAAAGCTGACACTTGAAGCACCTCAGATGAAATGATTGGTTTGTGACATGCATGGAAAAGTATTCCAAGTTTGTGATGAAAAATGGCATTCTCTGATATCACCCTGTCAGAATATTTTCATCTCTTATTCAATGTTTTCTTCAGTGTTTATATTCTAAATTGGTACTGATTTCCCCCCCCACTTCCAGCTTGATAGTCAAAAGATAGCTGCAAAATGTGTCCAATCAACCTATAATTTTCGTAGTTATCTTCTAAGAAATTGGATTTCATCAGTTTGAGACATTTGGATAAAAACAAATGACTAGAAACTACCCCTTACTTGTGCCCATTGTTAATGTACCAGAAGGTGTAAGCATTTATCCACATTTACATCTATTTTAAAAATGGAAATTTAGATGTCTACTTTGGGAAACAAAGGTTAAGCTGTAGGAGCAGTGAACTAAGAGGACAAAATCGGCTGTAGTCCTCAAGTGCTGTTAGGCAAAGTTGGAGTTTAATGAAATTATTTCTGGAGTCCCTAGAAGACAGGGTCTGCTTATGTCAAATGCACTTTTCTTCAAATTATCCCAAGAAGAACAAGTTCTGTTGCTCAGTGTGCTTTCTGTTAATACTGCTGAAACAAGAACAAGCAAAAACGTCTTTTACCATCAGCCAACCTTGCATTTATCATAGTTGATAAAAACAAAGAGAAGCTATAAAAGTTACAGAGTGGTGACAACCAGAGCCTTTCTTGGGGATAAAGAGAATCAGGGAGCAGAATATTATAGGGCAGGGAGTAATGATAGGTGGGTGAGTCAGTGTGTGAGGGTGATATTGGTAGTAGCTAGGGTGGGGGCAGTACTGTCCCCCTACAATGCGGTTGTGGGGGCCTCTACCTTGGTCCCTCCTCTGGCACTACTCTGACCATGCCCCACCTAAAGATGAGAAATCCATGGAGATAACTGGAAATGTCCTCTTCGAGTCTCAACACACCACTCTTCTTGACTATGAGTGAGAAACCTGGAGCCTTTCTTTACTTAGAATGTAATGATATAGCAATTAAAAATCATCATGACAAGTCAAGAAAAACGTCATGGAAGAAAGAAAAAAACTTTATACCTTGAACTGCACTTTTTTCCTGCTTTTTAAAAAGGGGCCTTGCATTTTTATTTTGCACTGTACCCTGCACATTCTATAACTGGCCTTGTATGTAGCCATTCTTTGTGAGAAACTACTTCTGCTAATTCTCAAATAAAGATACAATAGCTAGCACACAGGATATAAGTATCCCCAGCAATTCCACTCCAAGGGAAATATCTAACAGAAATGCATACATTCATCTAAAGCCATGTGCAAGAATGTTCACAGAAGTTCCATCTCTCATAGCCCAATACTGAGAATCATCCAAATGCCCTATTAATTCTGGAACAGAGTACATCCACAAGCAACAATACACATTAATCTCCCAAAGATAATGCTTAATCAAAGAAACCAAATACAGAAGAGTACACATAGTATAATTTCATGTATATACATTTTAAAAATAGCAGAACTAATCTATGGTGTTAGTTACTATGGTGTTAGAAGTCACAGTAATGGTTACACTTGGTGGGGCCAGGATAAGTACTGAAAGAGGCCATATATGGAACTTTTAGGGTCCTGATAATATTTTTATTCTTAATCTGGGAGCCAGTGTTAATTTGGAAAAGCTCATGAGGTTGTAACTTAAGATTTGTGCATTTTCTGTATATATGTTATATGTCAATAAAAAGTTGAAAAAAAAATACAGTAGTATAAAAAAACCTTGCATTCTTCTATTCACTGCTACTCATCTACTGCTATCCTCCAGAGGCTTAGGCTATCTTTTCTTTTAAATCTGTGTTTGCATGTGTCTTTATGTTTGTGTGGTTTTGTTTTTGTTTTTGTTCTGAGATGGAGTCTCACTCTGTCGCCAGGCTGGAGTGCAGTGGTGCAATCTTGGCTCACTGCAACCTCTGCCTCCCGGGTTCAAGTGATTCTCCTGCCTCAGCCTCCGATGTTTGTGTTTTAATTTTCAGATCAAGTACCATGTCTAGAAGGCTATGGCTTTGGGAAGGAATGCAGTTTGACAAATCTTAATCTTCTAATCAGAAGATTGATGGTTTACAGAGATTTCACGTGCCTTTCAGTGTCATAAACACTACTAAAAATTCCACCAATTTGGTCTCTAACCAAGAAAAATAAAAAACATGACAGAAAATCTAAACATAAATGCTTGTTACTGAAAAGCTTTTCCATTCAATTTGTTGTTGTAGTTAAGATCCCAAGAACTCAACAGCCATATTACTTTGCTGACCTATGCTGGCACAGTTGGAGGCCAGTATTTGATTTTGGCAAAGAGAAATGGAAAGTGTGTCTTTTTCAGACAGATTCTATGTTTATCCTGTTCATTTATGATATTTGAAAAATTTAAATTGTTCACCCATGGAGGCTTCCCTTTTTCTCAGTGACCTCCATTTTGTAATCTTCAGTATATTGAAATACTTCTCCTGGCATCCACAGCAAAGAGCTTCTAACTAAATAAACTTAACAGTCAAAGGTCTGGTCTGTATGTACCCTTGAGTTATTTTCAATTCTCCTGAGACTGAAATCACTATAGCAATGACATTTTATTCTACCTAGGTCCTTATTGGAGATGTCTATTAATATAACATTTATCATAACAGATTAGTTTATTTTGGTGTTATAGTAACACTTTTTACAGAAATTCAAACTGTCAGATCTCCTTTACACAGCCTTTTCTGTCTTGAGTTATTTCCTCTATCCAAAGACAAAACCATCTGGCTCAATCTGTTTTCGTAGAGGAAAGTACAGAACAATTTGAACTAAAAATTTAGAATAAGGTTCAATTACCCTCTCAGACATCTAGTAGCCGAAAGCTCTGGCACAAGGTAAGGTTTTGAGATCCTGGGATGCAACTGGGAGTGTAGCTAAACATAGAGCTAAGATGAACTGAGAACTACTTTATGAATCAAAGAAATAGAATGAAATGAAATGGACAGGATAGCATAGAGTCCAAATAATCAATTGGATAGATGTAATCTGTATAACTTAGTAAGGTGTGCCAAAGATAGGAAAAATAGCTGGAACGTGTGAGATGAACTAGGGGAGAATACGGGAGGAAATCTTTTCTAAGGAATTTATGGCCTTCCTGTTAGGTGATCTGGGCTGATTCCTATAAGTAATGAATACGCCTAAAGTCAGAGATCACAGAATACTGAATTGTTCTATAAATGTTCATTGGCCCCATTCACCTTCTCTATCTGCCACTTTTCTTTTAAGCCTGATTATTTCCTTTTACTGAAAGAGTCTAACAATCTGCCTAAGTTCCCGAAGATTCCTAGCAACACACATAAAATGGAGAAATGATTTCTACTTTTTGCTTACTTTCCTTTGCCCATACTGGCTTATTGAAGGCTATTAACATAAAGCAAGTCCTTAATTTAAGAGATACATTATTTTTCTTAAAGATTTGTGATTACAGCTAAGTAGTAGGTCCCAAATAAATGACAAAAATGATGACTGGTTTTACATCAGCATAGTATGGGTGAGTTGAAGTGCAGTGGTCTTCTCAAATCTCTAGGAGGCTAATTGACTTAAATGTGTCACTTCATTTGTGGATAGCATTACAGATCTTTTTTCCCCAAAACTACGTGTTGCTCCTTTCAGAGAAAACTCTGTATTACCATCCTATTTTTTTCCCCTCATCTAGCATAAAGCCTTTCTAATTTTCAGTTTTTATGCCCCTCCTTCATGAAGCTATTTCTGATGCTGTCTGTTAAAATGAAGACTCAAAACTTTGTGCTCACATGCTGCTTTGTTAATCTCTTTCCTATGGCTTTGCACTATAATTATTTATGTACATTCTTGTCTTTTCCAGTGGTTGGCAATTTCTTTGAAAATGGAGCATGCACCCTATTCATTCTTATTGCACAACATCTAGCATGGCACTGTCTTAAATTAGGCAATTGATATGCATTGGAGTTTCAGTATGTGGACAAAAAAAACAATGTTCCAAGGACAGAATTCATCCTACAGTTAACAAAGATTTCAATCTATGATTGTACCACAGGCAAAGAAAGTAATGTTATTAAAGGAGATTACAAGGGAGGGAAACATAACTTTAATAAATGAAATGGATACCCAAGTACATTAATATTGGGACTGAATATATGAGTTATACAGAAACATAGCACAAATGAGCTATTATACTGAAGACTCTAAAGATTTTAGTATTAATTTTGGAGTTTACCACATTAAATTAGACTCATAGTTGAAGTTAGGGAAATTGCTTTCTTTGTAGCAGAGTCTGTGCATACTCCTTTCCCCTTGAGTTACTAGCATGGTACGTCAATGTACTTATCAAAGAGAGATCTGGAGCTTTAAACAAAATTAAAATTAAAACATTTCTGATCAGGATTTAAATCAATATTTTCTGACTAAATGGCTTTTACACATAGGCCAGAGGGAAAAGCAAAACTCAGCTTTTTGGCAACTTGTCTTTCTTTCTGACATGGATAAGGACTTAACCATTTGACCATCAGGTCTGTCTTATAGACCTTTATCTCAGCTTTGGTTTCAAAATAATTTTCTGAAAAAGAAGACAGGGTCTTAATAGTCTACTTCTTTACCAGCTGCCAAATGAAAGAAAAGTGCTTCTATGAAGGACAAGAAAATTTTCTCAGAAGTCTTGGGTGAAATACTTGAGAGTTTTTTCTTTGGTGTGGGCTTAGATGTAGACAGGTATGAGCTCAAATCCTGGCTCTGTTATTTATTCTCTGAGTGATCATGGGATTGTCATTTAAACCCTCTGAGTTGATTTTCTCATTATTGAAGTCGGGATCAATGATCATTTTTGTACACATATGTAAATATGCACAGATACCTTCATTTATATGTGCATAGATCATCCCTAATAGGTTACGGGAAAAATAGGTTGCAACTTTTCCCTCCAGGGAGAGGAACTAGGTGTGTTGCAGGTGTCAGAGATGGGAGAGAGACTTACTTTTTAGGGTATACTCTTTTATACCTTTAGAACATTGTACCATTACATGTATTATTCTTTTAAAAGTAAACTGCTTGATTTTAAAAATAATGCAACAAAATATGAAATAAAATTTCTAACACAGTTCCTGATGTGGTACTCAGTAAATGTTGTCTTCATCTTCTCTATTTTACCTTCGACTTACCCTCCCTGATCTGGTATCCATAAGAAAACATGTCTACTCTTTTATGGCAATTTTAGTTCTACTGTATTTTATCTTGATCTATCCTTCTGTTCCATTAAAGGAAGTTTTGGGTTTTCCTTTTGCAATTGTTTTTAACCACCACATAAGCTAAAATTTAAGATTAATTTCCAAAACTGCTGAGTTTTTTGTTATTTATTTATTTTGCCTCTTGTTGGTGGGGATAATATACCTTAAAAACTAAATGTTGCCGGGCGCGGTGGCTCACGCCTGTAATCCCAGCACTTCGGGAGGCCGAGGTGGGCGGATCACGAGGTGAGGAGATGGAGACCATCCTGGCTAACATGGTGAAACCCCGTCTCTACTAAAAAATACAAAAAACTAGCTGGGCGAGGTGGCAGGCGCCTGTAGTCCCAGCTACTCGGGAGGCTGAGACAGGAGAATGGCGTGAACCCAGGAGGCGGAGCTTGCAGTGAGCTGAGATCCGGCCACTGCACTCCAGCCCGGGCGACAGAGCGAGACTCCGTCTCAAAAAAAAAAAATTTAGCCGGGCGCGGTGGCAGGTGCCTATAGTCCCAGCTACTCGGAGGCTGAGGCAGGGGAATGGCGTGAACGCGGGAGGCGGAGCTTGCAGTGAGCTGAGATCGCGCCACTGCACTCCAGCCTGGGCAACAGAGCGAGACTCCGTCTCAAACAAAAACAAAAACAAAAAACTAAACGTTTACATTAGTAACAACTAAAACAGATAAATGCTAAAGATATTTATGTTTCTAGAAAATCCAAACTTTAATAACATAGCTTGTCTGTTTTTGGTAAGATATACAGATCTAAAAGCCTGATGATGGCATATTCCTTTAAGAAACATTCATGTTGTCTTTTATATGTGTGTCTGATACCCACACTCTTGGGTTACTTCATTTGAATTAATCAGACAAATTTCCTTCTCCTTGCAGAGGTAACATTGCAGGAGACAGATAATAAAAACAATAAAGTAATAAATAAGTACATTCTTTAGTGTGTTGGATGGTGGAGTATGCTGTGGAAATAACACAAAGGCAATCACGGGGAGGGGGCATGAGAGCACTGGCAGAATCTTCAGCTTTAACTCTATGGTGGTCAGAGTGGCCTTGATGAGAAAGAGACTGGAGCAAAGACTTGAAGTGGATGAGGGAACAAGCCACACAGAACCTGGGGGAAGAGTGTTCCTGGCAGAGGAAACAACCATTACAAAGACTCTCTAAGCAGGAGCATGCTGGTGTGTTCAATGAATAGCAGGGGAGCCAGGATAGCTGCAGAAAGTGTGATTAAGAGGAGGCATGAGGCCGGGCACGGTGGCTCAAGCCTGTAATCCCAGCACTTTGGGAGGCCGAGACGGGCGGATCACGAGGTCAGGAGATCGAGACCATCCTGGCTAATACGGTGAAACCCCGTCTCTACTAAAAAATACAAAAAACTAGCCGGGCGAGGTGGCGGGCGCCTGTAGTCCCAGCTCCTCGGGAGGCTGAGGCAGGAGAATGGCGTAAACTCGGGAGGCGGAGCTTGCAGTGAGCTGAGATCCGGTCACTGCACTCCAACCTGGGCGACAGAGCGAGACTCCGTCTCAAGAAAAAAAAGAGGAGGCATGGGAAGAGAGGAGGTCTGGTAATAACTGGGATAAGGCTGTGTAGAGTCACTTAAGTCATATTCACAAGCTCAGTTTTTACCTTGAGTGAGATAGGGAAACATGGATGGTTTTTGACAGAGAATCTGACTGTTGTTCAGAATAGATGACAGAAAGCTAAGAGAGGAAGCAGGAAATAATATTTATTGCTGTACTATAGGCAAGAAATCGTGTCCTAAGTCCTGGATTTCTATGTGAGGTGAAGGAGAAAGATAACACAAGAAAACTTAGAGGTGTGTGGGTTAGCACCTTGAAGAACATGCCACCATTCATCAAGATATTAGAAATGGAGGGTGAAACCCTGGCAGGTCATTTATCAGTAAATTCAGTGTGAGATGTCTATAAATTATCTAAGTGGAGATGGTGATGGGACAGAGAGCTTTAGGCTGAAGATATAAACGTGGGAGTCATTTATAAATAAAGCCTAAATAAATAACTAAATAAAGCCTAAATAAAGACTTGAAAATAGTCATCCCATTTTAGCCCCCAAAACAAGCCAGGATATCCTGGTTGATTCTAAGAGAAGAATGCAGACCTCATAGAAAACCAAGGAAAAGACAGTGCACTGAATTGGGGTGTTTTCTCTGAGGTTACTTCAGAATGAGGTGGCCATTTACAGATTATGGGTTTGGGACAAGCTCTTTTTTTCTGCAGGGGCTTCTATCAGGGAAGTCAAATTACTGGCACTTTGAACTTGAGGCCTGAATGAGATGCTTTCTTAAAATCTTTGAAATCTTTGTGTGAGTGTGTGAGCACAGTGTGTATGTGTGTGTGCGAGAGAGAGAGAGACAGAAAGGAAAGAAAGAAGAAAATGAAGCAAAAGAAACAAAAACCTAGTACACACAGACACTATTACTTTAAAGATGCAAGCAGTTTTCCATCTTGCAAAGGTAAAGATATGAATACACCTTTGGTACTGAATATTCCTTTGTCCAGAAAATAACCATGAGTGTTGACATAATGGTGAAGCAGAGGCCATGACTACAAGTGGAGGTGTTAAAAAAAGCCAAGACGAGCCGAATGCTCTGCTCTGAGTGATTGTGTATAAAATAGTATGGAGTCTGGAGACAATTAAATTATGTTGTAATTAAGTATAGTAGCTAGGTAGATTGAAGCCAATTTGAAGTCATTAGTAAGAACAAATCAACATGCAATGTATTTGTGTATACTTACAATCCTGAGTTTTCATTTTAAAGTATTTATTCATATTTTCTTTGTAAACATTATATATATTTTATTGCATATTTATAAGATTCCCTATATTCATATATTTTATAGTATGATGCAAAAATATAAATAATATTTTCAATTAAATTTCAATGATGACTTCAAAAATATTGATTAAGAAGGCCAGGCTTCATTTCTCATGCTTGTAATCACAGCACTTTGGGAGGCCAAGACAGGAGAATTACTTGAACCCTGGAGTTTGAGACCAGCCTGGGCAACATAATGAGACTTTGAATCTACAAAAAAATATTAAAAATTAGCCAGGCATGGTGGCGTGTGCCTGTAGTCCCAGCTACTTGGGAAGCTGAGAGGAGGATCAGCTGAACCCAGGGAGGTTGAGGCTGCAGTGAGCTGTGGTCGTTCCACTGCACTCTAGCCTGAGTGACAGAGTAAGGCTCTGCCTCAAATAATAATAATAATAATAATGATTAAGAGATTACTATGTCTTTGGACATAGTAATGTGGTCTCTGGATATTCTTGCCAACGATCAAATACGGTCTATGGTCTTTGGATATTCTTGCCAAAGATAAAACATTTAATATCTTAATTACTAAAAATAAGAAATCATACGTGGTAATATTCTAATTCTGGTACAACAATACCCAATTTACTTGTTATCACAATTAATTGATAAGTATATTGCAAAAGCGCGACAATAGTCTAGAAGACACAGGCCTGTATAAAATGCTAACCTTGTCAATTAGGCTGCACAATTTTTAAGTATAAGAATTTTTAGAGGTTGGAGCAATTTTAATGACAAATTTTCCAGTTGTTTTTTAGCTTAGAAGAAACATATTATACTAATGTTGCAAAAATAAAATTCAAAGATCACCTAGTTAGGTCTGCTGCTTATGGCATCTGAAAACCTTCAGAATTATTTCCTATTTAAATTATATATGTACTATGAAGTGGTTAGTTGGTATATCTATTAAATGTTAGCCAGGGAATCAGGTGATAACTATTAACTCTAATTTATAGTGAATAAGCAGGAGTTAGACCTGCCTGCTTAATGTTAAATTTCCACCAAAATGCCCAAACAAAACAACCTTGAACTGTGACTATACCTGAATTGACTGTGTCCTTGCAGGTGGTGACATTGTAAATGGAATTACGCACACTCTAAGTGGATGAACTGATTCACAAAGAACATTCAGGTGGTCAACCAATAAGTATTATGGGCCTATTTGTATATAAGACAATGAATCCACTCCATAGTCTAATTATAAAACATAATCATAGTTGCATTTATTCTTCATATGCGGTTTGTGCATGTATTCACACACAAACATATGTGTACACATATATGTACATATACATATTGTATATTCACCTTATCCTGCATAGGAGTCTAAAGGACAGAGAAAGTGTCTTATTATTCTGGAGCCCTGAACCTCTCTTTAGTATAACATATTAGAATCTCTAAGTTATAGGTACGAAAGAGTCTATTGACTTTCTTGCAAAAGAGTTCCATATGAAATTGTGTTATATAATATGGTTCCATATTAATGATGACTATTTGTATATTTTAAATAGAAAACTCAGTATAAATTAACTTAGTTTTTTTTTTTTTTTTCTTTCATTTTATTTTTTTTTATTATACTTTCTAAGTTATAGGTACGAAAGAGTCTATTGACTTTCTGCAACCTCCACCTCCCGGGTACAAGCAATTCTCCTGCCTCAGCTTCCTGAGTAGCTAGGACTACAGGCAAATGCCACCACGCCAGGCTAATGTTTTGTATTTTTTAGTAGAGACAAGGTTTCACCATGTTAGCCAGGATGGTCTCGATCTCCTGACCTCGTGATCCTCCCACCTTGGCCTCCCAAAGTGCTGGGATTACAGGTGTGAGCCACCATGCCTGACATATGGTTAGGTGATGTATTTTGCTTCAGAAACTTTGAAAAATCTTTCTTTACAACAAACCCTTATGACACATGCTTACCTATGTAACAAACCTGCAAATATACCCCTGAACTTAAAATTTAAAAAACAAAAAGTACTATATAAAAACAAACAACAACAACACCACTTTCTGATTTGGCTACCAAGTCTGGTCCAGGTATGGTACAAAGAAGTGAAATGTTCTCAGCCAAAACATAAAAGATTGTTTAATAGTTGTAAAAAATGACCATTTGACACAAGATTTCTGAGAGCAAATATGAGCAAATTCTTCTAATATATAAAAGATAACTAAAGAAAAGGGCTGGGTGTGGTGACTCATGCCTGTTAATCCTAATGCTTTGGGAGGCTGAGGTGAGAGAGTCACTTGAGGCTAGGAGTTCCAGATCAGCCTGGGCAACATAGCGAGGCCTGATCTCTACAATAAATAACATTTTTTTTTAAAGTAGCCAGGTGTGGTGGCATGTGTCTGTAGTCTTAGCTACTGGAGAGGCTGAGATGGGAGGATTGTTTAAACCCAGAAGTTTAAGGTTGCAGTGAGCCATGATTACACCACTGCACTCCAAGCCTGTGTGACAGAGCAAGACTCTATCTCAAAAAAAGAGGATAAAGAAATTTTACCAAATTTGTAGTTTATTTAAAGAAAGTGTCGCATGTGAACACAATAAAGCACCAGAGTAAGAACAGCTTTCTCACTAGCAATTGCTCACTCAGTGAAGTTACAATGAAAACTTCACCAGTAAGAGCTTATGCTATATGTGGGTGATGGATAAGATAAAACTGCATGTCATACCTGTTTATCAAAATATATGACCAGGCCAGGTTGGAGTTTCTGGGGCTGCTGAATCTTCAGGGAAGGGAACTATGAGGTAGATTGGAGTTCCCATATGAGGAACTAAACAAAGATGGGACTAAACAAAGATGGTTAACAATGGGGACATCTTCAAAGATGCCATTAAAACAGTTATTGCCACAAATATTGCTGTTTTTTTAGTTAGAAATTTAGAAAAAATAGCCTTTATATGCAAGCACAACTCATAGAAATGACTTCATCAATAGTATGCTGTGGATGAGGAGTTAGAAAACTTGGCTTCTTGAGCCAGATTGGCTACTTCTTGGTCTTGTAATTTAGATAGGATCCCAAACCCCTTGAATTTTGCTTTTCTCCTTAATAAAATGAAGGGAATTATTCATGTGCATGTTCCTCTGTATACATTGTGAGAATTGGGACTGAAAGTGTTGATGTTTATAAAAGCACTTTGAAGGAGTAACATACTATTGAAAACTTAGGTTTTATTATTAATGAACAGTCCAATTCCTGTATGCTCAGCACCATATTAAACAATGCCAGAGCATGTTAGAAAAATACAAGATACAATTGCTGACCTAAAACAACAAAAACTTTGGAGGCTTCTAGGAGGAAATAATACTTTGAGTCAGAGTCCAAAGAACTGGAAGACACCTTAGAAGTTAAATTACATATCCAAACTCTCCATTTTACGAATGAGAATTCTGAGACCTAGAAGATCCATTTGATTTATCCATGATTCCACAACTAGTAAGCCTGGCATAACCAGGCATCATGACTCTAAACGAGAGGTAAAAGAAATTCTTTACAGTATATCCGTTTGATCTGTTAAAACATTCATCATCATTAAATTATTTTTAATACCCAAATTTCGGTTAACTTCCATCTGTTTTAACATCAGGGCTATAGAGAAGCTAGCTATTGTCCCTTACATTCTAGCTATTTAATTTATATGCAATATGGTCATGTCATACAATTTTCACAGAAAACGCTTTCTTAACCACTTTTCCTCCTACTTAAAAATCTGAAGGCGCTAAATCTAGTTAAGGGCTAGCTTCTCTTTTGTATTCTGTTTCTAATTTCAAACTTTCCATTTTCTGCAATTTTACAAGAGATATTTCATGAAATGAGTTTTATGAGACAAGGTGCCCTTGGCTTAGTTTAATGGCCACATGAGAAAGGAGGTTTTGGAATCCAAAATAGCCTTTAGAAGCTTTGTTTTTCAGTATTCATTTCACTTGGAGGCTCTCTGAAAGTTTTGACAGCAAACTAGTCTTCAGTGATAAGAGCAGGCATTACCCATGCAGAAGTTATGGTGGTACATTTTATTAGACATACTTTCTGAAGAATAACATTTAAATTGGATATAATTTGCCTGAAAGCAAATAGAAGTACAGTTGTATATATTACAAATGACCTTAAAAGCAGCCGTTTGCTTATTTTGAAACTATTTTGACAATTTTATAAATCTACAGACTGCATATACTTCATTTTAACGTTTACCTTGGCCTTGTCATAATTCAACAATCTTCATAAATTGTTCTTTAATGAAAGTTGCATTTTACAGCATAATCTCAGCCATCTATGCCCAAACTATGCAGCAGGATCTTGCTTTATCAGGATTATTTTGAGGCATGTTTACATCTCTAGAATAAAGTAGGATATTGAATGTATGATTATCATTCCCTCTGCCCTAAGTAAATTGGGCTTAGGACTTTAGAAAATGAAAACCCTTCTCCATCTTTCACAAAACATAAGAATAATTGCAAAAGTTTCATGAAATCTACATGGTGTAGACCTGCTAAATCAAAATTTCATGGAGTGTTAATATTTTTAAAAAGCTCTACAAGAGATTATGAGTGGGCAGGTTTTGGAACCACTGCCATAGATGGAGGTAGAATATTTAATTTCCTCTGAAAGAGGGACCAGCCCTTGCATTATGACTCCCAATTGTTCATTTAGAAGTGCAGTAGGCTCTAGCAGATTGAACAGGACTCGTAGAACTCGGGCCATTTTTATGTGAGCATTTTAACACAAAGAATTGAATTGAGTCACTTTTCAAAGCAATTATGTTCTGATGATTATTTGAATTACATATTATTACAGTAATGAAAGCATCTTATTCAAATTAAGTAAGTTTAATTTTTGTTGAATCTAGATTGTGTTTGAATTTTATAGCTCTTTTAAAAATCAAGAATGAGATTTTTATTGCCATACTTTTATTTATAGAATGGAAATTCATGGATAAGAGCATCTAGTTTATACTAAACATTTTCTTAGGCAACTTGAGAAATAAAAAAGTAATATGTATAAGGTGTAAGGAAGGGGTCCAGTTTCAGTTTTCTGCATATGGCCAGCCAGTTTTCCCAACAACATTTATTAAATAGGGAATCTTTTCCCCATTGCTTGTTTTTGTCAGGTTTGTCGAAGATCAGATGTTTGTAGATGTGTGTCATTATTTCTGAGGCCTCTGTTCTGTTTCGTTGGTCTATAAATCTATTTTGCTATCAGTACCATGCTGTTTTGGTTACTATAGCCTTGTAGTCTAGGTTGAAGTCAGGTAGTGTGATGCCTCCAGCTTTGTTCTTTTTTGCTTAGGATTGTCTTGTCTATATGGGCTCCTTTTTGGTTCAATATGAAATGTAAAGTCATTTTTTCTAATTCTGTGAAGAAAGTCAATGGTAGCTTGATGGGGATAGCATTGAATTTATAAATTACCTTGGGCAGTATGGCCATTTCATGATATGGATTCTTCCTATCCATGAGCATGGAATGTTTTTCCATTTGTTTGTGTCCTCTCTTATTTTCTTGAGCAGTGGTTTGTAGTTCTCTTTGAAGAGGTCCTTCACATCCCTTATAAGCTGTATTCCTAGTTGTTTTATTCTCCTTGTAGCAATTGTGGATGAGATTTCACTCATGATTTGACCCTCCGTTTGTCTATTATTGGTGTATAGGAATGCTTGTGATTTTTGCACATTGATTTTGTATCCTGAGACTTTGCTGAAGTTGCTCATCAGCTTAAGGGGATTTTGGACTGAGACGATGGGGTTTTCTAAATATACAATCATATCATCTGCAAACAGATAATTTGACTTCCTGTCTTCCTATCTTAATACCCTTTATTTCTTTCTCTTGCCTGATTGCCCTGGCCAGAACTTCCTATACTATGTTGAATAGGAGTGCTGAGAGAGGACTTCCTTTTGTTGTGGTGGTTTTCAAAGGGAACGCTTCCAGCTTTTGCCCATTCAGTATGATATTGGCTGTGGGTTTGTCATAAATAGCTCTTATTATTTTGAGATATATTCCATCAATACCTTGTTCATTGTGAGTTCAGCATGAATGCATGTTGAATTTTATTGAAGGCCTTATCTTCATCTATTGAGGTAATCATATGGTTTTTGTCATTGGTTCTGTTTATGTGATGATTACATTTATTGATTTGCATATGTTGAACCGGCCTTGCATCCCAGGGATGAAGCCAACTCGTTAGTGTTGGATAAGCTTTTTGATGTGCAGATGGATTCAGTTTGCCAGTATTTTATTGAGGCTTTTCACATCAATATTCATCAGGGACATTGGCTTGAAATTTTCTTTCTTTTCTTTTTCTTTTTGTTTTTTTTGTGTGTCTCTTCCAGGGTTTAGTATCAGGATTATGCTGGCCTTATAAAATGAGTTAGGGAGATGTCCTTCTTTTTCTATTGTTTGGAATAGTTTCAGAAGGAATGGTACCAGTTCCTCTTCGTAATTCTGGTAGAATTCGGCTGTGAATCTGTCTGGTCCTGGGGTTTTTTTGGTTGGTAGGCTGTTACTGCCTCAATTTCAGAACTTGTTATTGGTCTGTTCAGGTATTCAACTTCTTTCTGGTTTCATCTTGGGATGGTGTATGTGTCCAGGAATTTATTCATTTCTTCTAGATTTTCTAGTTTATTTGCATAGAGGTATTTATAGTATTCTCTGACGGTAGTTTTTATTTCTGTGGGATTAGTGGTGATATCCCCTTTATAATTTTTTATTGTGGCTATTTATTCTTCTCTCATTTCTTCTTTATTAGTCTGTCTATTTTGTTAATCTTTTCAAAAGACCAGCTCCTGGATTCACTGATTTTTTGAAGGGTTTTTCATGTCTCTATCTTCTTCGGTTCTGCTCTGAATTGTGTTATTTCTTGTCTTCTGCTAGCTTTTGAATTTGTTTTCTCTAGCTTCTCTCCTTCTTTTAATTGTGATGTTAGGGTGTTGATTTTAGATCTTTCCACTTTCTCCTGTGGGCATCTAGTGCTATAAATTTCCCTCTAAACACTGCTTTACCCATGTCCCAGAGATCCTGGTCCATTGTGTCTTTGTTCTCATTGGTTTCAAAGAACTTATGTGGATGTCCTTTTTCTGTCTCGTTGATCTGTCTAATATCGACAGTGGAGTGTTAAAGTCTCCCACTATTATTGTGTGGGAGTCTACATCTCTTTGTACATCTCTAAGAACTTGCTTTATGAATCTGGGTGCTCCTGTATTGGTGCATATATATTTAGGATAGTTAGCTCTTCTTGTTGCATTAATCTGTTTACCATTATGTAATGCCCTTCTTTGTCTTCATTGATATTTGTTGGCTTAAAGTCTGTTTTATCAGAGACTAGGATTGCAACCCTGCTTTTTTTTTTTTTCTTGCTTTCCATTTCCCTGTTAAATATTTCTCCATCACTTTATTTTGAGTCTATGTGTGTCTTTCCACATGAGATGGTTCCTTTTCCCCATGCCTCCTGACTGGGAGACACCTCCCAGCAGGGGTCAACAGACAACTCATACAGGAGAGCTCTGGCTGGCATCTGGTGAGTGCCCCTCTGGGAAGAAGCTTCCAGAGGAAGGAACAGGCAGCAATGTTTGCTGTTCTGCAGTCTCCGCTGGTGCTACCCAGTCAAACAGGGTCTGGAGTGGCTCCCCAGCAAACTCGAGCCAACCTGCAGCAGAGGGGCCTGACTGTTAGAAGGAGAATGAACAAATGAAAAGGAATGGCATCAGCATCAACAAAAGGACATCCACACAAAAACCCCAGAAACCCCATGTGAATGTCACAAACATCAAAGACCAAAGGTAGATAAATCCATAAAGATGAGAAAAAACCAGCGCCAAAAGTCTGAGAATTCCAAAAATCCAGAACGCCTCTTCTCCTCCAAAGGATCACAACTCCTTGCCAGCAAGGGAACAAAACTGGATGGATAATGAGTTTGACGAATTGACAGAAGTAGGCTTCAGAACATGGGTAAAAACACACTCCTCTGAGCTAAAGGAGCATGTTCTAACCCAATGCAAGAAAGCTAAGAACCTTGAAAAAAGGTTAGAGGAATTGCTAACTAGAATAACCAGTTTAGAGAAGAACATAAATGACCTGATGGAGCTGAAAAACACAGCATGAGAACTTTGCGAACCATACGCAAGTATCAATAGCCAAATAGATCAAGCAGAAGAAAGGATATCATAGATTGAAGATGAACTTAATGAAATAAAGTGTGAAGACAAGATTAGAGAAAAAAAGTATGAAAAAGAACAAACAAATCCTCCAAGAAATATGGGGCTATGTGAAAAGACCAAACCTACATTTGATTGATGTACCTGAAAGTGAGGGGGAGAATGGAACCAAGTTAGAAAACACTCTTCAGGATATTATCCAGGAGAACTTCCCCAACCTAGCAAGACAGACCAGTATTCAAATTCAGGAAATACAGAAAACACCACAAAGATACTCCTTGAGAAGAGCAACCCCAAGACACATAATTGTCAGATTCACTACGGTTGAAATGAAGGAAAAAATGTTAAGTGCAGCCAGAAAGAAAGGTCGGGTTACCCACAAAGGGAAACCCATCAGACTAACAGCGGATCTCTCACCAGAAACCTTACACACCAGAAGGGAGTGGGTGCCAATACTCAACATTCTTAAAGAAAAGAATTTTCAACCCAAAATTTCATATCCAGCCAAACTAAGCTTCATAAGTGAAGGAGAAATAAAATGTTTTACAGACAAGGAAATGCTGAGAGATTTTGTCACCATCAGGTCTGCCTTACAAGAGCTCCTGAAGGAAGCACTAAATATGGAAAGGAAAAACTGGTACCAGTCACTGCAAAAACATACCAAATTGTAAAGACCATCGACACTATGAAGAAACTGCATCAACTAATGGGCAAAATAAGCAGCTATCTTCATAATGGCAGGATCAAATTCATGCATAACAATATTAACTTTAAATGTAAATGGGCTAAATGCCCCAATTAAAAGACACAGACTGGCAAATTGGATAAAGAGTCAAGACTCATAGAGACTTTTAAAAAATCTCCATTTTAAGGAGATGAGTGAGCTAAGGCACAGAAACTTAAGTAATTTCCTCAGCATCAAGATGTAAGTCAGCATGATATTTCTAGTCATCCACTCCCTAACTGTGTGATCTCAGCTAAGTGACTAAGCCTCTCTATGCCTCCATCTGCTCATCTGTAAAGAAGGACAGTGGGGATACAAAATATATAGATATGCTTCAAAGAGTTCATAGCCCTCTTGGTGGAGATGTTTGGTGAGCAGGTAAAAAGGTAACTTTGGAATTTAAGAGGCAAGGTGGAGCACAGTGTCTGGAAACTAGCTACTTACAGCTCCCAGTGGAAGCCCAGTGAGATCTCCAGGAAGAACATGTAAAGCAAGATTTCCCTATGGGGCCGGGGAAGGGAGAAATACTCAGAAATGAAAGGGATGCTGTAAAGGACCATGTGGGAGAGAGGTTCAAGAAACTGGAGCAGAACCAAGAGAGTGATGCTAGAGAAGCCAAGAAACTAGCCAGCAAGGCCAAAGATAACTTTTTATATTTTGAGGACTAAAATCAGACGACTGTGTTTGGCAATGAGGTCATCACTGACCTTTTGAGAGACCCTTTCTAGAGCTGCAGTGATGGCAGTGGGATTGTAGTGGGTTCAGAGGCAGAGAGGGCAGGAGGGCAGGAGGGCGACAGAGGGGACAGTAAGCAGTCTTGCAGAAAGAGATGGTTGCAGCCAGAGAGAAAACAGCTGAGAGAAGGGCTTGCACATAAGGGTCATTTATGTGTGTTTCTTAATAACATTTAAAGATCAGAGAAATAATGGGGAGATTGAGAAGGCTAGAGAGTGATAAAGTAAGATAGAGGTGAAATAAGTAGGCTTATAACCTTTCTGAAAATGTTTGCATTTTAATAAATTATGCAGTGCTGTAACCTAAGAAATAATTGATGGTTTTTTTTTTTTTTTTTTCAGGCTGAGTTTTGTTGTTGTCACCCAGGCTGGAGTGCCATGGCATGATCTTGGCTCACTGCAACCTCCACCTCCTGGGTTCAAGTGATTCTCCTGCATCAGTCTCCCTAGTAGCTGGGATTACAGGCTTGTGCCACCATGCCCAGCTAATTGTTGTATTTTTGGTAGAGATGGGGTTTCACCATGTTGGCCAGGCTAGTCCTGAACTCCTGACCTCAGGTGATCCTCCTGCCTCGGCCTCCCAAAGTGGTGGGATTACAGATGTGAGCCACGATGCCCAACCGAGAAATAACTGATGGTAATTTGAGGTTCATTCAACAACTAATGTTTATTTAATAGTCACTATTATATCGGACACCATTTTAAGTGCGGGGAATATAACAAGAGCAAAAACAAAACAGAAAACAACCCTGCTTCATGGAACTTTCATTGTGGAGTCTATCTAAAATAAGCAATAAGCATGCAAATTAATGGATAGAAAATATGTCCAGTGGAGATAATTAGTATGAAGAGAACTAAATTGGAATCCGAAAGTAGGAGTGGTCTCTGCAGTGGTGATGGTGCTTTGCAGATAGGAGGTAGAAACCCCTATTTGATAATGAGACAGGCCAGGCGCTGTGGCTCACGCCTGTAATCCCAGCACTTTGGGAGGCTGACGCGAGTGGATCACCCGATGTCAGGAGTTCAAGACCAGCCTGACCAACGTGGTGAAACCCCCTGTCTACTAAAAATACAAAAAAATTAGCTGGGGCTGGTGGCGGGCGCCTGTAATCCCAGCTACTCGGGAGGCTGAGGCAGGAGAATCACTTGAACCTGAGAGGCAGAGGTTACAGTGAGTTGAGATTGCCCCATTGCACTCCACTGTGGGCAACTAGAATGAAACTCCATCTCAGTAAAATAAAATATAAAATAAAAATAAAATAAAATAAAATAATAAAGAGACATTTGAGTAGAAATCTCAAGGCAGCAAGAGACTCAATTTTATGAATATATAGATAGAAAAAGTTTCCGACAGAAGAACAATGAGTGCAACAACCTGCAAGTGCAGAGATTTTGACATATTCAAGGAACAACTACGATGCCACAATGGCTGGAGTGAAATTTGAGAGCACAAGGAATAGGAGGTTGGCAATATAAATTTTAGAGTCAAATATAGTCATCTACTATGCCTACTGGGAAAGGCAGCCTTAGGCATTGATCACATGTGAATTATTGTTTTATTTTTATTATGTATAATTTTTTTTGTCTGCTGGTAGTTGTTTATATTTGAAGTTATTAGTTAGACCAGTTTAAGAACCTATGAAAGCTGTAGATTCTTTCCCTAGAGAAAAGCACATATTTACACAAAGAAAAGAAGTTGCTTGCAATTTTGTAGAGTTCTTGAACTCTAGAATCTTTTCCATAGACCTCAGGTTAAAAGCTCTTGCTATGGAGGATGAGTTGCTGTCCAACACCATTCTTCAATGTTACTTTGATTCTAAATAATGCAGAGGCCCTTACTCACCTGTTCTTGAAGAGTTTAGCATTGGTTTATTGTTACTTTCTCTAGAAGTATTTCATGGTGGTTCCCCATGGAACTCTGGCCTTTCAGTTCCTTGATCTCCTTATTCTAGATTTTCTCCCCACTCTCTTAACCACCTGCTCCCGTGGTCGTCCCCTAGACCTAATAACTGTACCCCTTCCACAATCTCGGGTTCTAGCATCTCAGTCTCCAGCCTTCAAGTTGCATCTCATCCTTCAAGTTAACTCCCTCTCGTATTCCAACTCCAAAAATTCTTGATCACAGTAGAACTTATAATCTGTTCATCTCACCACTTTTTTTTACTATGTCCCTTAACTATACCTTTATTTCTCTCCCCAGCTTATACTCAATAATCCATCATTGTGATAATGACTTTCCACGTACTCTCAATGCCCTCATTCCATTACTTTCTATGTTATTCTTCTGGCGAAACCTAAATAATATTACATTGAACTTTTAAATGATTCACTCCAGCACTTTGGCGGTGTCACTAAATAAAAACAAACCCATGCTTAATATTCTGTGTTTAAATTCACCACCAACCTCAAATAATCCTTTAATGTTTCCTCACAATCATTCCATGTTTCCTACTGCTTAACTACTCTCAGAATCTATTTCACACTTTCTTTGTCTCTGCCCTGTCATTCTTGGATGTAGTCTTTGTGACTTTGCTTCTTACTTCACTGAGGGAATAAAAGCAATCAGAAGAGAACTTGAGACATTTCCCGCACATCCACCCACCTAACGGCACCTATATTCGCATATTCTACCTTCATTCCTATAAATGCAAAAGAGCTTGCCTGTTAAAGACATGGGTTCTACTTAGGCACTAAATCTCATTCCTTCTCGCCTTTCACTTTACTCCAGACATCACTTCCTCACTTCACTCCATCAGTTTGTCCTATTGGTTTATTGCTTTCAGCACAGAAACATGTTTTTATCTTTTCTACTTAGAAAAAGCCCTCCTCAACCCACATTTCTCCCCTACTCTTCATCATCTATAAAAAAGTCCTAGGCCGGGCGCGGTAGCTCAAGCCTGTAATCCCAGCACTTTGGGAGACCGAGACGGGCGGATCACGAGGTCAGGAGATCGAGACCATCCTGGCTAACA
>NW_012117611.1:1976240-1977688 GCF_000951035.1 Colobus angolensis palliatus
AAAAAAAAAAAAAAAATTATTATTGTGATAAAATAACATAAAATTCACCACCTTAAACATTAGTAAGCATACCATTCTAGTATTAATTACATTCACAGTGTTGTACAACCATCACCCCTATCCATCTCCAGAACTGTTCCATCATTCCAAACAAACTCTGTACCCATTAAACAATAATTCACCATTCTCTGAGAACCACTGTTTATTTTCTGTTTCTGTGAATTTGACTATTCTAGGTTCCTCATGTATAATTCTAAGAATCATACAGTGTTCGTCTTTTTTGCATTTAATTTATTTTACATAGCATAATATTTTCAAGGTTTATCCATGCTGTAACATGGATTTCTTCGCTTTTTAAGGGTGAGTAATATTTCATTGTATGCATATATCATACTTTGTTTCCCCACTGACTCATCAAAGGACATTTGAATTTTTCCCCATTTGGCTGTTATGAGTAATGGTGCTATGAACATTAGTCTACAAATATCTCTTTGAGTCCCTGCATTCAATTCTTGTGGGTAGATATGGGTCCACCATTTTATATTCTCACCAGCAATGCACAAGTGTTCCAATTTCTCTGCATCTTTGCTAACACTTGTTTTCTGTTCTTTTTAAAATATATATATACTAGTTGTCATAATTGGTGTGAACTGATATCTCTTGTTGTTTTGATTTGCATTTTTCTAGTGATTAGTGATGCTAAATGTCTTCTCATATGTTCATTTGCCATTTATATAGCTTTGGAGAAATGCGTGTTCATGTTCTTGGCCAATTTTTAAACTGGTTTGTTTGGTTGGGTTTTTTGTTGTTGTGGTGGTTTTTTGTTTTGTTTTTGTTTTGTTTTGAGATGGAGTCTTGCTCTGTCACCTAGGTTGGAGTTCATTGGCTTGATCTCGGCTCACTGCAACCTCTGCCTCCTGGGTTCAAGCAATTCTTCTTCCTCAGCTTCCCGAGTAGCTGAGACTACAGGCACATGCCACCATGCCCGATTAATTTTTTGTATTTTAGTAGAGGCGGGGTTTCACTGTGTTGCCCAGGCTGGTCACAAACTCCTGAGCTCTGGCAATCCGCCTGCCTCGGCCTCCCAAACTGCTGGGATTACAGGCCTGAGGCACTGCGCCCCGCTGGGTTTTTGTTTTGGTGGTGTTGAGTTGTAGGAGTTCTTTATGTATTCTGGATCTTAATCTCTTACTAGACATATGATTTACAAATATTTTCTCCAATTCTTTGAGTTGTTTTTTTACTCTGTTGATAGTCTTCTTTGATGTACAGGTTTTTAATTGTAATGAAGTCAATTTTTTCCCATTTTTTTTTTTTGTTTCGTTACCTATGTTTTTGTGTCATATCCAATAATTTTTTGCCAAATCTGATATCACAGAGCTTTTCCCTTAGGTTTTCTTCTACGATTTTTTAGTTTTAGCTCTTATGTTTTTTTTTTTTTTTTTTTT
>NW_012117611.1:1977743-2025379 GCF_000951035.1 Colobus angolensis palliatus
TGGAGTGCAGTGGCCGGATCTCAGCTCACTGCAAGCCCCGCCTCCCGGGTTTACGCCATTCTCCTGCCTCAGCCTCCCGAGTAGCTGGGATTACAGGTGCCCGCCACCTTGCCCGGCTCATTTTTTGTATTTTTTAGTAGAGACAGGGTTTCACTGTCTCTGAGCCAGGATGGTCTCGATCTCCTGACCTCGTGATCCGCCCGTCTTGGCCTCCCAAAGTGCTAGGATTACAGGCTTGAGCTAAATCTTTGATTCATTTTTACTTTTTGCGTATGTTGTATGTTAAGGGCACATATGCTTTTTAGTCACGTATAGTGTTATAGGTTGACAAAGTATCTATGTAACTTTAAATTAATTACTAACCAACAAGTCTATATTTTCCATTACTCTCATACTTAGGACTTTTATCTTGCTATTTCTAATCACTCAACATGGCCTGAATTTATTACCATTTTTGTTCTTGTTGACTAGTCAAATGTACATTTGTACCCTGGGATTTTAGCCCTGATGTGTGTTAATAGGAAAAAGGGCAGTGAATTCAAAGTCAAAATCTTGGATTGAATCCCAGAAATAACTAGTTCCATGACCCTGAGCAAATCATTGAACCTTTCTGAGCTG
The DNA here is from genome assembly GCF_000951035.1 of Colobus angolensis palliatus. NCBI lineage: Eukaryota > Metazoa > Chordata > Mammalia > Primates > Cercopithecidae > Colobus > Colobus angolensis. The sequence goes on from NW_012117611.1 coordinate 1,978,362, forward strand.
CAGGAGTAATAGTATCTACCTCAGGATTTGTTGTGATAACCTTTGTGAAAGCAACTGGCACGTAATACACACTTAAATGTTTCCTGAACTTATTGCTCAAGACTGAAGCACTGATTTTTTTTCTGAGTGACTAATTTCAGCTGACTTGGTTTTGCATTGAGGGCAGTCAACCGTACAGTGGATGGAGGATGGAGGGGACAAACGTCTATGCTGGGGGAACAAAAAAAGAACAAATTTCAAGAGATATCACAAAGGAGTACAGAAGTGGGATGAACGTGTGCTACAAAATGTACCCAAGGAACAGTGATTTATTTTCTTGTAGGTTTGGGGCAAAATATGAAACCTCAAGCAAATAGTAACATACCAGATTTGACCTCTAACATAGAGTATGCTTGGCATTAGGTAGAATGTCTAAGTATTTAAGATTACATCGAAGGTCTGTGATTTTCATCTGTTTTTAATTTTATCATATACAGGTAAATTATGACCACTAAGTTACTATGTTTTGGAATCACCTAACTTAGGCATTAAGATGATTTTATGCACATCATTTTCATAGTTAGCAGAATTAGAATTTTAAAATATGCCTAAAATTGTATACATTGATTATCTTGTATGCATGGTCCCAAAATGGAAATTTTAGTGGACTATATGATGAAGAGAATATTCTTGTGAGGGAATTATGGTTGAATAGATTCTCCTCCCTGTTCTCTAATCACTGAGATATAGAACCCTTAGGATTATTCCCTCCTCAACAAAACTGAAATAATACTTCTTTTCCTATCTCCCTCACAGTGATATATTGAGGTTCAAATGAAATGAAGCATATAAACTTGTAATGAATAATTTTTCCAGGCATCTTGCTAGGAAATAAACAGTAAAAATTAATAGCACCACCGATATATATGGGTCTATCTTTCACTCTCCTATGGTTCTTAAAGCAGAAATGTCTTCCCTACTAGTGTAGCAAGTCTCTGATTGATTCCCTGGCCCACTGAGAAAATCTATGCTGTGCCTATAAAGGCCTGCAGAGCCCTACTGCAATGTCAGGCCCTACAGTTGTGCCCTGGATAGTGTGGCTACACACCGACATGCTGGCCTGCTCTACCTGGATAGTGTGGCTACACACCGACATGCTGGCCTGCTCTACAGGGTGTGGGGCTTCTGGTGGAAATCCCCTGGAAGCTGGCACAGTCTCACGCCTCTGGCAGAAACAGGGTGCCTCAGAGCTCCTGAGATGTAACACTTGCGATACTATCCTCCTTGTGTTCCTGGGGGCTTCCTGCCCTGTTCGTTGACGATAGCCATACCTACCTCTCCAGACAAGGACCCTCCAAGCAGTGCTAATGCTGAAGATGGACTTTTTCAGCCCTCCTCTGACGGGCACTTAAATCTTCCAAAGAATTTCCCCTGCCTCAAAGAAGTTGAAAGAAACTTTTGGCTCAACTGGTAAACATCAGGGCAGGGGTAGAGATGTTTCTCAAAAATTCATTTTTTTCCTTGTCTGTCTCCAGCCTATGTTCAACTTCCTAATAGTCTTTCTCTGCCTTCTTAGAGAAAACATTCCTTATTATAGTTATTACTTCTCTAATAAAGAACTTCTCTTTAGAACTTTTGTGACTGAGTCCCATTGATAGAAATAGCTAATCTCTTATTTGGAGAGAAGAAATGGGAGTTTTTTGTTTGTCTGTTTTCATTTCCATAAATTTACAAAGTACATTAAACAGCATTGACAATAAGCCACAATTATTAGTCACAAAGAAGAGATAAACCGGATATGTTTTTCTGTCCTTCATATATATATATAGTTGTTTTCCACTGCTTTAGTTTGTTTACAAGTTCAAAGGCTTTTATAAAGCTATTTGTTTTAGATTTATTTGTTCAAACTCATAAGGTTAAAATAACATTTGTTTTATTTTGTAATAAGTCAGCAGACAACTTTTTATGAGTCTTACAAGATGTGAATAGCTATATTATGTATAACACTCAGAATATTCAGTATTCTAAAACATTCAGATAGAGCTAATTTTGTAGAAACTAAGCATAGTTTAACAATCAACTAACATGTAATTATGATATTTTCATGAAATATGGTCTCTGATTTTATTTCTGGGTCTACAACCTAGTTATTTATTTTTGAGAAATCATTTAATGTATCTACTTTATCATTTCTTTTCTAAAATAAAAAGAATATAGCTTCACCTATCTGTATCGTTGGAGTGTTCTACAAATTCTTTTACTAAACTTTGTAAAAATGGTGAGGGTCTTAAATAAAAAGCCCATCAAGATAAACATAAAAACTATTGGTGAATCACATAACTTTTTAATTGTGTAACAGAGCCTGCCTCATAAGAAGTGAATTCAGCTTCTGTATTAGTTTATTTTCATACTGATATGAAGAAATATCTGAGACTGGGTAATTTATAAAGAAAAAGAGGTTTAATGGACTCACAGTTCCACATGGCTTGGGATGCCTCAATCTTGGCAGAGGTGAAAGAGGAGCAAAGGCATGTCTTACATGGCAGCAGGCAAGAGGGCATGTGCAGGGGAACTGCCCTTTATAAAACCATCAGATCTCTTGAGACATATTCATTATCAGGAGAACAGTACAGGAAAAAAACCCACTTCCATGATTCAGTTACCTCCCACTGGGTCCCTCCCACGGCATGTGGGGATTATGGGAGCTACAATTCAAGATGAGATTTGGATAGGGAAAAAGCCAGACCATATCAGCTTCTAATAGTCTGGAATCTGTGAAGTCTCAAGTTGATTCTGTGGCTTACTATGTGCCCAACACCATATTAAGAAATTTTCATACAATATTGAATTCAATCCTGCTGATGTGGATTCTTCTCTTATCTCTTTTTATAAAAGAGAAGACAGAGATTTAGAAAGAAAATAAAATTTGCCCAAGATCGCACAGCTTGTAAGTAGTAGAGAAGGAATTCAAAGTGCCATGTGACTTTGGAGTACTTATTTCCAATGATTAGGGACAGAACAGCAGACTGTCCTTCTAAAGGTAATTACCTTGAAATTTTAAATCCAGAGTAAAACATCATTTCCTAGAACCCTAGAATGGTGAAGCTGGAAGACAAATTAAAATAATATCTAGCCTGGTGGTTTATAAATTGGTTCCTAGCCATGAAACTCTTCCCTTAAATAAAAATCTTACCTGTAAGCTTAAAGCTTAAACATGCAAATTTGGAGAACTCTATGAGGAGAGAAGGGGCAATGGGAAGTTTTGTATAACTTTCAACTTGAGGTACTTTCTAGATGAGTGTCAAAGAATCCTTCTAGATTCAAGTCCTAAAGGAATAATTTGCAAAACCACTGTGAAGGCCAAGATCTTTATTCCATTAATGAAAAAACAGGTGTTCAGGAATGTAGTTAAAATGAAAGGATCATTTACTCTTTGTCAAAGTAACAGACTCCCTTCTTTGTGTCTCCTCTCTCTCATCTTTGATCCATATAGTAAGAGGATACTGACCATATTTTGTTCTTTTCATTAATTGCTGAAACTCATTATTAACAGTTCCTGATACTTCATAAAAACAAAAAAAGCTAATATTTTGGAAGGAAAGGTAATTTTTCATAGCTACATGTTGATTTGTAACTAATCATCAGACTTGTTCTAACATATATTGCCTTGGGGAGAACTTGTGAACTATTAAAAATGAAACACCATGTCCTTTCACAGAGAAATAAGCAAGAACTAGAAAAGTATGCCAGTTGAAACTACAGGAGAGCTTGAAAATTCTGGCTGTGATCTCATGAATTGGAATTCAGTCAGAAGCACCAGTAAATGTTCTTTCTGGAAAATGCCATTACTCCTGTTTTTAATGATCATCTTGGTTTTAGATTTCATGCAACATGCAAAACATCTATCTGCTTTAAATAAATAGTCACTCACAAGTCATTAGCAGTTATTTGCCCTAAATGCTATTTTTTGCTTTTTGTTGATAGCAGATTATTTATGTTCTTTAAGCATTTTATTAGAACCTATTGCATGAGATTGAATGTATAAATAGATACATCAGTAAATGATTTAATTACTGATTACATATTATGTACCTACTAGTGAAATAGGACAAAATATTTTGCAAATTATTTCAATTGCGTAATAGCTTATATGTGGAATATTTTTGGTTTAGGGTATACCTTGGAAATCAGATCTCATGGAGACAAAGGAGTCACAAAATAAGTAACAGTGAATTTGCTATTATAAACCATCAAGATCTTCTGTCAAATGACATGTGTAAATTTATATTAATCATAGGTCTTTTGTAACTAGTCCATTCGAAAATTATTCAACTGAAGTTAGCTAAGAGCATTGGAAAAGTGATTTATTGCTAAAATTAATAGCTAACTTTTAAAAAGTTGGTTGTGTTGAGTCCTGAAAAGAACAGATTCTAAGCAAATACCTACTTATTGCTAATATCTACTTACAAACATAACAAAGATAAATTTTTTCAAAAATGTTTTTTCAGTTCCAGATAATATTGTTTCTTATTTTTACTTGGATTTATACTACAGTTTTTAAATTTTGTAAATTTAGAAAATATTATTTCTTGAGCCTATGTGAAGCTGTATTTTTCTCTCAAGTCTTCTTTGGCAAATTTCCTCTTGATCAGTGTGGCCTACACAAAGACAGAGCCCTTGTATCCCAGCACCTTAGGATCCAGCAGGTTACACCAGCTGTCTGCTGAATGAGTACGTTCATGCTTTGGTACTTATCCTCCACTCAAATAACCAGCCAAACCAACCAGCCATGTTCTTGGGTCACAGGATAAAAGGAAATGGACAGTATCTTCCTATATCGAGCTCATGTTGTCACTAATATTAGTGTCAATACCTAGCCTCATGCATTACTTAGAATATTCGTTAATTAAACAGTTACTATATTTGTCCAGTCTTGAGTATGAGCCGAGACAACTTGTGTAGCTTCCAGTTGGCCCTTATTTTATAGGTCCTGGTGAATGAAAGACACTGAATATAGGCAACATAGGGCCTACCAGCCTTTAAATCCACCAGAGAATGCAGAACACTGACATAGTCTATGTTATTCTAAACAAGAATGAAATGTGAACATGGAAAACTGCTTCTTGATTTATCATAATCTTAGAACCCTGGAGAGACTGAATAAATATTCAGAATCTTACAGTCTAACTCTGAAGAAAATAATCCCATTACATGCCAATTAAATCATGTGTATCATCTTTATTTTGTCACTCCAATTTTTATGTTTCTTGATGAGTTACTGTGCTTGTCAGCAGGAGCTGAAATCATTCTGGGCAGCTTCTAAACAACAGCTGTACAGATACAGATGAGCCAGCTAGGAAAAGTGCTTAAACATACTTCTTACTTCTATTATCCTTTTGAGACCTCAGAAAATATGTTTGGGGAAAATTATCCCTTAGATTGCCACAGGAGTAGATGAAGTCTACATAACATCACCCCATCAGTGCATATTATGCTAACTGCCCGATTAGTGCATATTATGCTAATTGTTCAAGCAAAGTAACTTCCGTTTAGAAATATAACAGTTAATAAAGATACACTTACAGCTAAATATGAATAGATTTAAGATAGAAAATTAAGGCCAGACCACAATGAGCATTGTTTAGTTTTCAATTAACTTAAGCCCAGAAAACAAAAGGTTAAACTGGTGGTTAGATTTAAAACAAAATTTAAAAATCTCTTTTGTTCCCTATAAATTTTATCATCCATGTCAAAGTTAACAGTGTTGGTTTAATAACATCAATAAAAACCTGATAGAACATGTTTAGGTTATGTAAAGATCGGTGTTATTCGTTTTTCTCCTAACTCTGTATAATTCTGGTGAGAATTTGAGTTAGTAGATCCTCTTAACAGAAATCAAAAAGAATCATTTTATCCTGAGATAAAAGGCATATTGCGCAATTTCTTTTTTTTTGTCAAAACCAAAAATTACCAGAGTGGGAAAATCAATACATGATGAGAAATCTTGCATTTTCAAAACATGAAGGCATGAAAGATAAAATGAGAGAGGGGGTGATGAAAAGAAAATCTTCATTCTTCAAGGCAGTTCTCAACACATTTTTATAAACATAGGAAGAATGACTAAGAAAATAGGACAATGAGTAATTCATGCTGAGAATACTAAGACATATTGAAATAAACGTGGGCTGAACAAAGTCTTTTTAAAGGTTTTAACAAAAGAAAGGAATAAAGAAGAGCTCGTATCATATAGATTGCAGCTGAGGGTGACTCTAGTGAAAATTAAGACCACTAGTGTTCTGCACAATTTTAGAAGCCACAGAGAATTATCATGTTGCTGCAAAACTATTCCTTTCCTCCTGGAGTCTCCAAGGCATTGAAGTGAGCATTTGGCAGCAGCTGTGGTCTTGTGGGTGAAGTTCTTTTTATTCACATGATTGTCATATGGGCCTCAAGACGAAGAGCTCCAGGGAGAGTGTGAAACCAGCATGCTACTATTGCAGCATTTAATTCTCAGCAAAAGAGCCTTAGTACCTCCTAACAATGCTATCTGTGAAAGCTGTTTCTTGATTATATGAACTTATGTATATAACACTGTCGATCTTTCTAAATGAAGGATATTGAAAATGACAAATGGCAGGAATCATTTCTCGATATGAAGCATTAGTGAGGCCAGAGAATAGCATGATGTGAGGCAGTGATTTTCAGTAGGGGACAAGTGGGGTCAGAGGGTGTGTGTAGGTTGAAAATGCATCATTGGCATTGCACTTTTATAATTGGAAATAACAAATATAATTTGATTTGTGTTACAAACTATAGGGATTGAAATTCTTGGCTAGTGAGAATACAGATTGTAGTGATCTATATTGAGGGGACATATTAAATCAGCTAAAAGCGTGAGCCTGAAATTTTCATCTTTGTCAAAGTAGAGAAAGGTTTTAAATGTTTGAGAAACTGGTGTATTTAAAAGAAAATATGTATTATAGCCAGAGAATTCTGTATTTGAATATCAGCCTGGCTTGTTGTACAGCTGGGACACCTGATTTGTACTTCGTAAGTCTTATTTTATTGATCTACAAATTGGGAATAATCAAATTTGCACAGAGTTAGAAAATCATATCCATACATTAAGACATATAAATGCAACAGTATTTAAAGTGTCAGGCATATGAATTTGTGAAAAAGTGATTTATTTTCTCCCCATATCTACCTGTTCCTTTCTCCTTCTAACTCTTGCTCACGTTCTCTCTCTAACTTTCTCATGTCTATTTATTTTCCCACCCAGAATGTAAGCATACTCAAGAATCAATTAAAAACTAAAAGGGAGCCACCTCCATTGTTCCTAGGTCCCTGCCCCATTACCACACTGGCTGTCTCCTGGTAGTAAAACTTTATTATCTCTACTTTCTCATGGTGCAGGCAAGCCTCCACCCTTTGCAACTGGCTTTGATCTTCATCCGTCCCACTGAAGCTGGTCTCACTGAGGTCCCAATTCCCTTGGTTGCCAAATGTAATCAGTAGTTTTCAGGATTTTCTCTCTGGACCTAATCTTGAGGATCACTGATACTATAATTATTTGTAAACATTCTTCCTTGACATTCTCTCCCTCAGCTTCCTCTCTGCCTGTCCTTTTCTTATTCTCCTCTTACAGAGCTCATCTTCTCCTGTCTGCCTTTTACATACTGTCATTTTTATGGTTCCATCTTTGTCATTGTTTCCTTCTGTCTTTATTACATCTCCTGGAGACATTAGTCCACACCAATAGTTTTACCTACTATTTACTACTGCACATGTGGCTGTGAATAACCTGCTTCAGAATCACTTAGGGATACTTAAAAGACGTGCACATTTGGGACTTGACCCCAGACCTTCCTCTGTCCTGCATTCTGATGAATTCCACGTCTATGTCATCATCTCAAATCTCTTTCCTGAGTGCCAGAACTAAATGCCCTATTTCCTATTGGGCAGGTTCTCTTGTGTATTCCATAAGCACCACAAATTCAGGATGCCCAGAATTGGATCCATCATTTCTCTCAGCCCAGCCTGCTCCTTCCTCTCCCATAATCACCATCATGGTGATGCTCACTAATCCCACACTTTCCTAAACCCAAGCATCTCTCTCTCTGTTACTGCCACATCCTGTTAGTCATCAAGTTCCGCTCTCCACCCTCCCTGCCTTCTCATGTTCCTCACTTGGATAACAAAATATCCTCCAAGTTTCCTGCCGTATTCCCATCCCTCTTAGATGGGAAAGATCCCATCTTTCACATTACGGCAAAACTGCTGGAGTGCTACTGGAGGAGTGCTATTCCATGCTTTAAATCAGTCACTGGCTTTCCCACAGGCCTCTGTATTAATTCCAAACTTCTTAATGGTGCAGAGGGTCCCTGGGCCTCTAATAATTGGCAGTTTACTGAAGGTTTTCTGCTCTTGCATGCCTCCAGGCTTTCGGACACATTGTTATGCATGCCTCTGTTTGTCCTTGTCACAGCACTCATCATCTTATATGATGATTGCCAGCGTACTTCCCTATCTGCATTTGTAGTCTGTAAAAATGAGAACTGCATGTTTTATTTTAGAATTTGCCACGACATGCATAATATTTGGTGCATAGTAGGTGTTCAACATCTATTTGTTAATGTAATGGCTGTAGTCCTTTAAGGTGGATGATGGTAGCATTGAGTGGAGAGAATGATACTATTCAGAATATCCTAGCTCAATGAATCATAGTTTTATCAAATAGTACTCTTATTCTCAAAAAAAAAAAAAAAAATTTGTGAGAAATGTTCCAAATGCATCTGTTTTCTTAAGAAAATAAGCAACAATACTTGAAACAACTCTGGAGCTACATATCACTCCAAGTGTCATAATGTATAAATGCATGTGAGTGCTAACATCTGGTTTGCATGAGAATATACTTAAGTGTATGTATTAAGATGCACTGCATAGGCCGGGCGCGGTGGCTCAAGCCTGTAATCCCAGTACTTTGGGAGGCTGAGAGGGGCGGATCACGAGGTCAGGAGTTCGAGACCATCCTGGCTAACACGGGGAAATCCCGTCTCTACTAAAAAATACAAAAAACTAGCCGGGCGAGGTGGTGGGCACCTGTAGTCCCAGCTACTCGGGAGGCTGAGGCAGGAGAATGGTGTAAATCTGGGAGGCGGAGCTTGCAGGGAGCTGAGATCCGGCCACCGCACTCCAGCCTGGGCGACAGAGCGAGACTCCATCTCAAAAAAAAAAAAAAAAAAAAGATGCACTGCGTAAGTAAACTTGTCTAAACTCCAAACCAGAAATATATTATTTGGATGCAAGATGAAACCAAAACACAAGCGTTTTAAACCTAATCATAGGCTGGTCAGAGGAAGAACAATGAAAATATGATGGTCCTTAAAGTCTTACAAAAGGATGTAAATAACTTTTCACTCTTTTTAATGAGTGTGTCAATCCAACAGCAATTTGGCAGACTTTCTTTACTTAATAGTAAGCCAACACATATCCAAATGAGACAAATGTCCATGTTTTTACCTTTGATTTTCAAAAATTAGTAATATCCAATTTATATAATTTTTAAAATGTTTTCATATATTCAGAGTGTGCAGTCTACATAGCACTTATGGAAAGTAAAATACAACATACAATATCTATTATCATGCAGTTTTAAAAAGAGAATAAAAATTTAAAAATAAACTCATCATTCTTGGTTCTTTGAATATCCTCTCTTCAATCCCAAACCAGAAGTGAAGACACCAACAATATTTTTCAAATATTTTAGCTATTAACAAAACTGACATTGCAAATCCATTCTTAACAGTATGAGCTTAGTAGAATGTGAAGTACTTTAGATTAGAATTCAAAAGACCCACCCTTATCTGGGCCATTTACCAAACATACGGTCTTGGGCAAATTCCTTAATTCCTTTGAATCCCAGCTCACTGTTCTGTAAAACAGTGATAATAATTCCTGTTTGCTTACTTAACATTTGCTTAATCAAATGAGAAAAATATGTAGAAGATCTTTGTAAAAGTTTAAACATATAATTTAATACATCAGTATAATGTACTGCAACTTCATAAAACATTACACTCTTTCCAAGTTTGACCACATAAATTACCTCATTTTTATGTTAAAGTCCTCTGTTACCCTACTGTTCACATGATTGAGTTAGAATAATCTGATGTGTGTCTTGCTCATTGAGAACCTGTGCAGTACATCTTCAACTCCTAGATGCACCTGCTTAGCAAGGTCCTCCAACCAGATTTAGAGACTTACTCAATTACTGCTCAGAGACACCAGGATGTCTCTTCTGAGTTCACAAACAACTTCCAGATTCTTCTGGTTTCTTACCTCTTGGTCAATTTTTATTGCTTGTAAAGCCACTTGTGAACAGAGCTTTGCCAGACACCTATCATCAATGTCCCCAGTGGAAATGGTGATGTGTTTGCCAGGAGATGCTCTTTCTTGATGCTGTTAACACGGCAAACGCTTTAAGGGCAAACGCTTTAAGGGCAAAATGTGTATTGAATTTCCCAGATCCTCTCTGCCGAAACCCCATAGTGGACCTTGAAACTGTGGGAAGAATATTTCTGTCTCCTACTTTGTGCTGGAAGTCTGGGCAGGCACTAAAGCATCCTACATGTGCCCCAGTGTCCCAGAAAGTCCCTCATTAAAATAGATATCCAAGATACGTAATCTTTTTCTCTAATAGAGTCAGTTCTTGAAGTTGAGCATGGGGACCACTAGCTGAGACAGACACAACTTGTGCTTTTTATCCTCATGATCCTAACTCCTCCTCACAAGGAGCCCAGAAGTAACTCTTCTTTATTCAACCAATACATGTAAAATAAACTGGTGTGACTTCCTTGAATGGATGATCAGACATTGCTTTCTTTTCTTTTCTGCTATAGAATTTAACTTTTAATTATATGCATATTGCTTTTAATTTATTTACTAATATTTGTCTCCTAGCTTTCTAGAAGTAAGTTCTGAGAGAGAAATTCTGTGTCAGTGTTGTCATTATCATAGTTTCAGTACTTGGCACATAGTAGGTGGTAAAAAAAATAATTCTTGAAGAATGAATGGATAAATAAATGCTTGAAAAATATACTCAAAGTAATAATAGTTTCAGACTTATTAATGAAAATGATTGGAGAGACCACATGCATATAAAGGCATTTTAATTTTGGCCTTAAAAATCTTGATATCATTCCATTTCTTCTGAAGGTGTATTAATCGTTTTATAATTTAAAGGGTAAAATTTTAAGAATTAATCAAGGAGTATTAATCAGGATATTTTACTAAGCCATTCTATGATGATTTTTTAAGAGTTTAAAGTGTTCATGGAAAATTCAGGGTCTAGCTAAGAAAACATACCTTCCAGACCCCTAAACCCTCACCTTTACACACAATTTTGTTTTTATATGCTTGTAACTGGGACAGTCTCAGAAGACATTTAGTTCTAAGACAAGTTAATCTAACTGAATAAATATTACAATTTTCCCCAAGGTTTCTTTTGAAATAACAGCTTTATTGAGGCATAATTAACATATAATACATTGCATGCATAAAGTATACATTTTGATAAGCTTTGATATACATTCATCAAATTACTACTCCAATCAAGATCACAAAAATAGACATTACCCCCAAAAGTTTCCATATGCTCCTTGAAAATTTCTCCCTTTGTTTTTTCCCTGGCCTCCTGGTCCCAGGTAACCACTTATCTGCTTTTGATCACTATCAATTCATTTCCATTTTCTAGAATTTTACGTGAATGACATTCTTTTTGTCAAGTGGCTGTGGTGTCTTCTGCTGCTGCTGCTTTTTTCTTTGAGAAGCAGGATCTCACTATGTTGCCCAGGCTGAAGTGCAATGGCTATTCACAGATGCAATCCTACTACTAATCAGCACAGGAGTTTTGACCTGCCTTGTTTCTGACCTGGTCCAGTTCACCTCTCCTGAGACAACCTGCTGGTCTCCCACTCCCAGGAGGTCACCCTATTGGCATAGTGCATCCCAGAACTCCTGGATTCAAGCAATCCCCCTGCCTCAGCCTTAAAGTAGCTGGGACTACAGGAATTGACTTTACTCAGCTTCTGGTTTCGTTTATTCAGTATAATTATTTTGAGATTCATTCATGATGCTGTGTGTATCAATTATTCATTCATTTTTATTCTCTGGAGTAGTATTCCAGAGTCCAGCAATGCCATTTCTAGATAGCTACCCAAAAGTAATGAACACAATATGTTTATACACAGATTTATACATTAACATTCGTAAGAGCTTTATTCTTACTAGCCAAACAGACTAAAAGCAAACCCAAATTTTCATCAACCAATAAAAATATAAACAAATCATGATATACCTGGCCATAATTTACTTTTTAAAACTCCTAGAACTAATAAGTAAGTTTAGCAAGATAACAGGATATCTAATATTTATAATAGCAATAGATATTCTGAAAAATTTTAGAGTAAATCTGATAAATGATGTGCAAGATCTATGTACTAAAAATTTTAAAGCATTACAGAAAGAAATTAAAGAAGTCATAAATAAATAGAGAGATATACTATGTTTATGGTCAAGACTCAAGATGTCAGTTCACACTAAATTGTTCTATAGGTTCAATTTCAATATAACCCCAGTCATAATCCCATCAGGTTTTCTTTTTTTGGCAAAACATAAAAAGTTTATTCTAAAATCCATATGAAAATGCCAAGAAGCTGTAATAGCCAAAATAAATTTGTAAAAGAAGAACGAAGTTAGAAGACTGACACTACCTGATTTCAAGGTTGATCAAAAGCTACTGTAATCAAGAGAGTATGGCATCATTGGTATTTGGTAGATAATAGAAAAATGTAATAAAGTGGAGTCCACAAATTAACCCACATATATATGGACAATCTATTTTTTACACAAAGGTACAAAGGCAATTCAGTAGAGAAATGATAGATAGCTTTTTCAACAAATAGTGCTCTCAATAATTGGATGTCTAGATATAGAAATAAACTCCTAGCAGTATCTCACATCATATGTAAAATATTAACTCAAAATGAATGATAGACCTAAATGTAAAGCCTAAAACTATAAAACATCCAGAAGAAATTATAAGAGAAAAGCCTTGTGATCTTGAGTTAGGCAAATATTGTTTAGATATAACATAAAACATATAATCTACAAAATTAAAAAAAGACGATGGACTTCATTAACTATTTAAAAACCAGAAAGATCTGCTCTTTGAAAAACATTGTACAGAGAATGAAAAGATGCCATGGACAGGGAAAAATATTTGCAAACCATATATTTGAAAAAGGACTTATATCAAGAATATATAAAGAACTCTCAAAATTCTATTAAAGGAAAAATGAAAATAAAAAATAATTCAACTAAAAATGGGAAAAAAATTTAAAAGACACTTCCATCAAAGAGGATACATGAATAGCAAGTAAGCACATGAAAAGATAACTCATAGCAGCAGAAGCATTCGTCACTAGGGAAATGCAAATTAAAACCACAATGAGATACCACTATACATTTTTAGAATGACTAAATTTTTATTTCACTCTGATCATATTAAGCATTGGTGATAATGTGGAGGTACTAGAGCTTATATAATGCTGTTGGGAATACAAAATAGTACAGTCACTTTGGGGAAAAGTTTGGAAGCTTCTTAAAAAGTTAAACTTATACCTAATATGCAATCCAACCCTTCCACTCCTAGGTATTTTTCCAAGAGAAATGAAACCATACAAGATATGTAGACTTACACGTGAATGTCCATCACCTGGGGAATGAATAAACAATTGTGGTTCATCCACTCAAAAAAAAGTACTCGGCAATAAAAAGGAACCAACTTCGGATAGAGGCCATAACGTGAGCTATTCCTAAAAGCATTATGCTCAGGGAAAGAGGCCAGTCACAAAAGGCTACAGATGGTATGCTTTCATTATATGACATTTTAGAAAAGCAAAACTATAGGACCAGAAGTAGGAAGGGAATTGATGGAAAAGGCAATGATGCAGCTTTTAGGGGTGATGGAAATGTTCTGTGTCTTCAGTGTAGTGATGGTAACGTGACTATATACGTTTGCTAAAACTTATTGATCTCTACACCTCGGAAAGATTATTTTTGTTACATAAATTATACATCAATAAAGCTGATTTTAAAAATATATATTTATGCACATGAAACAGTAAATGGAACAGATTAATAGTAGGGAAAACCGGGACATGCTGAAGTGGTCAGGAAAGTTTTTCTGGAGTAGGTTCACTTGAGTTTGGTTAGAGAGTTTCTATCTAAATAGGTGAAAAGCAGAAGAGTGAGGTTATAATATGAGATAGGAAAAACTTACTGCTATTCAATAATCCAACATTTTGGTGGCTTAACAGAGGAAAGATATACTTCTTGCCCACATGGCAGTTCACTTCAATATTCCAGAGGCATTCTTCCCACGGGTGAGGCAGGATCTCAAACCTAGAGAGTGTAGGTCGTTGGCATCCTCCACTGTTTCTTCTATATCTGGCCTTGAGACGGGAAGAAAGATATGGAAGCAGAGTGCTTATGTGGCAGATTGAGTGGGAGATTTTGGAGCACAGGCATAGAAGTTGAGTATGTCATTCCTGCCTGCACTCTATTGGCCAGAACACAGTCATATGTCTTTGTTTATCTGCAAAAAGCACTGGGAGATACAGTTTGAGCTGGGTTCCTAGAAGAAGGAAATGAGTTTGATGAGCACATAACAATGTCTCTGCCACAGGTATGGCAATGTGAAAGTGAGATGTGCAGCCATGGAGCAGTGAGGAGTTCAGTTTGGCTGTAGGAAGCTGGTAAAATTTGTAAGAGAATGTGGCAGAAATTAAAGGAGGACATTAAATGCCAATTATACTGTCTTTGGGGGAATAAATTTGTGTTAAATACATCTTTGTAAACTAGGATAATATTTGCCTAACATTCAAAGATATACTGAGGATGGGATAGTATAATATAGTCAAGCTGTCTCTCAAGGTTTGTAAAGCACTAAATGAGTATATGACACATTTTGTGTTAATCTGAAAAAAAGTTGCTACAATTGCAAAGCATTTCTTTCTTTTTCAATGATTTCCCTCCAAAGTTCAAAGTTTTTCCATAACTTTTGACCTTTGCTATTTCCTCCATAGCCCCCTGAAAGAATAGTTATTTCCTTGGACTATCTTGTTCCCCTCTAAAGAGAAGATATTAATAAGTTATTAACTATAAAGGAAAGGAAACCACAGGATTTCTTAGAACACTTCGTTGGATTCCTGCTGTTATAGCTAAGCATATAGTGTTACCATCTGTGCTAATAAAAATAACAATAATGTGTGCAATGTTGAAGTGAATGATAGACTCTTATTTCAAAAGATGAAATTAAGCCCCAGTTTTGTCTCTTCTTTCTGCAGATTTCATTTTTGCCTTATCCATATTTTCTGCTTATCTTTAGTATGTTCCTTTGTGTCTTGCCTCAATTACTCTGATAACTCTGTCTCTTCCCTTAGGGCTGTCTGCCAACCAGTCACTTCTAAAACCAATTTGATGTTTTTTATTGCATTGGCATTCTCTCTCTCTCTCTTTTTAAATTACCTTCTTGGTGACTTTGAATCCTATTTTAACTATTTTATTGAGTTCCAAGTCAACTTTTCCACCATACTTGAGCTATTCACATCAATCACATGCAGTTTTTTCACTTCTCCGTGGCTTTATGTCAGAAACATTTGTAAAATTGTGGTTTTGATATTTTCCATTAATTGTATTTCATGCATATTTTACCTGACTGCATGTATCTGAAAAATAAGGTTTTCTTCATTTATTCATTCTTCTCACCCTTCAAACAACTGCACATGTGATTTTGACTGAAATTACTGATTTGATATGCAAGTTGAATAGACTTACTCTTTCTCATCTTTGATATTTTTTGATCAGAGATCATGGATACAGTAAATGCTTTATAATCTTAGAAGGTAATTGCGACTTCATCAGTAGGAAGCTGGCCTTCTAAGTTTCTTCTAATACTTTGGGTACTTATTTGTTTTGTTTTATTTTATTTTTATTTTCTGGATGCCACATTTTATTGGCAGAAATGGAGATGCCTTAAGTTTTGGTTAGGTGTAAGCGCAATGAAGTATATTTTTGTGTGTGTGATTACCCATGATTGTGGAATTATAAGATGGTATGCTCAATGTTATTTTCTATTTTGTCACAATTTATTGTCTCAATATAAACACAACACACTGATTTTTCTTTACTTAAGGTTACAACTTTAGAAGGAAAAAACATGGTTCTGTAAAATAAAGGGATAGTTAATAAGTCTTGTCTCCTTTCAGAATTAATGCAATTGAGTCTCTTAAATAAACAAAGAATCATATCCAACTTTTTACATAAAAGGAAAACCTGAATTTCATGAAGCCCTTTTTAGATTAATTTCCAAACTACTTTTTCGCTGTGGGAACTTCTTTGTCACTTATTTCTTTTTAAAGCAAGACTCATGCTATTTCATAACCAGATATTTATGTGGTATTTAGGATAAGTTATAGAAATAAGGACATAGGTAAGATAAGAGCATAAATACAATTCCAATTTAAAAAGGAAAAACAAACACAGCAGATTTCTCGGTCCGTATATGTGCTTTGACTAAGCTGAATTTTAATCAATGTTAGAGATTTATAGGTTGCATGCTGCACTTTATAAGGAAAGAAACACATATATTTTGCCTTCAACTAAATATAAAAAAATTTTGGGTTTCTTCAAACACTTTCATACTTTATAACTCACATAATATCTGTAAAAAATATATAAAAACATACAATTGGATGAAAGTGAAAATTTTTTTACATCATTATTGTTTAAAGTTTAAAAAACTATGCTTGACCAAATATCACTTTTTATTACAATTTACTAATTTTTTCTGTAGCTATTTTTGCTAATTTCTAGATCATTTTATTTTATTTTATCCTTTAAAATATTCTGCCTGGTTAAAAATGAAGGGGGAGAAAACATGATCCACATATGGATTTAGTTAATTTATAGTTGCTTATTATACCAACATTTACTTTATAAATTTCTCAATGACTTTAAATTACATTTTGGACTTTAAAAGAGATTTATAGCAATGTATTTTATTTGGCACTTCAATATTTAATATATTTTTAGCAATTTAAAAGTGATGATTTGCACAAAACGCATCCATCTTTATTAAAATTAAATAAAAGCAATTTCTCTTATATTGTTTACATAATTGATTTCATTATAGCATTACACTTGAAAGAACAACTTTTTTATGTTTCTTAGTTATTATATATGTTATGTGTAGTATTTCTTCCTGAGCACTCTACGATGGATGTGATTTTGTTCTGATTTAGGCTATAATTGTTAAACTTGTGCAGAATAATGTTGTCAACAAGGCCTGCCATATTAAAAAGAGTAATTTCTCCAGTGGACACTATTTTTCCAATTCAATTTTCATATAACTGTCAATGTCTTAATGCTAAATGTTAAAAAAAATTATATTTAGTTTTCTTGAGGAAGCTCTATGTAGTTTTCCATAATGATTGTACTGATTTACAATCCTACCAGCAATGTACAAGGGTTCTCTTTTCTCCACACCCTCACCAACAACTTGTCATCTTTCATCTCTCCTGTTATTTTAGTTTTTGTTTTTGTCTTGAGACAGTCTGTATCTGTTGTTCATGCTGGAGTTCAGTGGCATAATCATGGCTCACTGTAGCCGTCGACTCAGTCTCAAGCTGTCCCCCCACCTCAGTTTCCCAGGTAGCAAGGACTATAAGTGTAAGCCATGATTCCCAGCAAAGCTTTTTTTTTTTCAGAGATGGGATCTTGCTATGTTGCCCAGGCTGTTTCCATGTTTTTGATAGTAGCCATTCTGACAGGCTTGTGGTGAAATTTCATTTTGGTTTTAACTTACATTTTCCTAATGATTGGTGATAATCTTACTCTGTTTTGTGCTGCTATAACAGAATATCGCAGACTGAGTAATTTATAATGAACAGAAATTCATTGACTCACAGCTTTGGAGGCTCAAAAGACAAAAATCAAGAGGCTGGGATCGGTCAAGGAACCTCTTGCTGCATCATCCCATGGTGGAAGGGCAAGAGAGGGTGTGAGTGAAAGCACATTCCACCTTTGTAAGGAACCCACTCCCACAACAAAAACTCATTCCTGTGAGAACAGCATGAATCCATTCGTGAAGGCAGAGCTCTCCTGGCCTAACCACCTTTTAAAGGTCCTGCCCTCTAATACTGTTATAATGATAATTAAAGTTCAAAATGAGTTTGGGAGGAGACAAACATTCAAACCATAGCAGCAGTGCGGAGCATTTTTTCATATATTTGTCGGTCATTTGTATGTCTTCTTTTCAGAAATATCTATTCAGGCCCCTTGCCCATGTTTTAATCAGGTTATTTGTTTTCTTGCTATTGAGTTGTTTAATTTCCTTTTATATTATACATGTTAACCACTTAACAGATAATATGCTTGTAAATAGTTTCTCCCAGTTGGTGGGTTCTCTCTTCACTCTGCTAATTGTAGCTTTTCTATGCAGAAACTTTTTAGTTTGGTGTAATCCCATTTGTCCACTTTTGCTTTTGTTGTATGAGCTTTTGGGGTCATATCTAAATAATCAATACCCAGACCCATGTTGTATAGTGTTACCCCTGTGTTTTCAGAGTAGTTTCACTGTTTTGGGTCATACACTTAAGTCTTTAATCCATTTTGAGTTTATTCTATAAAGAGTGAGATAAGGATCCGATGTCATTCTTTTTCTGCATGTTTTTCAATACTTTTTATTGAAGAGACTGTCTTCTTCCCATTGTATTCTTGCACTTTTATCAAAAATTAACTAACTGTAAATGTTTGAGTTCATTTCTTGGTTTCTTTCTTCTATTCCACTGGCAAATGTGCCTATTTTTATGCCAGTCCCATGCTGTTTTAATTACTATAGATTTACATTATAGTTTGAAATCAGGTAGTATGGTGTCTTCAGCTTTGTTGTTTTTGCTCAGTATTGCCTTGGTTGTGTGTGTGTGTGTGTGTGTATGTGTGTGTTTCCATATGAATTTTAGGATTTTTTTCCTTTTTCTGTGAAAAATGACATTGGAATAACAAAAAACTATTTGGAGATTCCTCAAAAAAGTAAACATAGAATTACCGTAGAATCCAGCAATTCCACTTCCGTGTATGTATCCAAAGAATTTGAAATCAGTATGTTGAAGAGATAACTGCACTCCCATGTTCACTGCAGCATTATTCACAATAGCTAAGTTATGGAATCAATCTAAGTGTACATTGTGGTGTGGATGGATAATGAAAATGTACATATACACAGTGGCATACTACACAGTCTTGAAAAGGAAGAAAATTCTGTCATTTGTGGCAGATAGATGAACCTGGAGAGCATTATGCTAAGTAAAATAAGCCAGGCAAGGAAAAACTAATACTACATGTTCTCACTTATGTATAGAATTTAAAACAATTGAACTCAAAGAAACAGATAGTAGAATAATGGTTACCAGAGGCTGGGGATGGAGGATATGAGGAGATATTGTTTAGAGAATACAAAGTTTTAGTTAAATAAGAGAAATACGTTTTTTGAACTCTATTGCACAGTATGGTGTCCATAGTTCAAAATGGTGTATTGTGTATTTTAAATTTGCTAAGAGAGTAAATTTCAGATGTTCTTATCACAAAAAATAGTAAATGTTTGAGGTGGTGGATATGTTAATTAGCTTGATTTAATCATTCCACTTTGTATACCTATATCATAACAACACTTTTACCTCATAAATACATACAATTATAATTTGTCAAATTACCATGTAATAAAAATAATTATCTACTTTTAAGATAGTAAAAACAACAATAATAAATATATCACTTTTATCATTAGTGAATACATTTTGAAATTCTAATACTTAGCAACAATTTTAGATTGTTTCATTTTTATAAACTTCATAATCTCTTTATAGAGCTCCTGATAATCTCTTGCAATTTGTAGGATTTCCAAAGTGTTGTCTGAATTCAGAGGCATACAGTACTGAATTTTAGACCATGAAAGAAACTTGGAATTAATTTAGAGCAATGATCAGCAAACTATAGTTCATGAACTAAATCTGGTCAGCAGTCTCTTTTTATAAAGTTTTATTGGAACACAGGCTCATTTATTTATGTATTATCTGTAAGGGTAAAGCTGAAAGTATGCCTTACAAGGCCTGTATTTGGCCCTTTAAAGAAAAAAAAGGCTTATTCAGGATGTAGAGGAAAAACTTACTTAACAAAGGGGGAAGCTGAGGTACCTGGAGATTAGTTGCTGTCTTATTTTGAGTTTCCTCAAAAATAGACTCTGAAAAAAAGATTTGAATTTAGTTTGTTTCTTGTGGAAGTAATCCCAACAAACATCAATAGAAGATTGGAGAAGAGAGACAAGAAAGGAAGGAAGCCAATAATGTAAGTGTTATTGGGCAAGTGTTATTAATTCATGTGTTTTCTTGGTGGACAACTGAAACTCAATCCTACTGAGGGACTCTGGGGAAAAATGTAATGCATGTTCCTTAGAGTTATTTCATCTGAGGGACAATGGAGTTGGGGTCTTTATATACTAATTTTATTGAAGGTTGATGGCAACACTGCCTGCATCAAGCAAGTCTATCAGTGCCATTTTTTCCAATAGCATATCCTTATTTCATGTCTCTGTGTCGTATCTTAGTAATTCTTGCAAACTATATTGTTATTATTGTATCTGTTATGGTGATCAGTGACTTTTGATGTTACTATTGTAATTGTTTTGGGACACCACTAAATCATGCCATATAAGATGGCAAATTCAATTGATAAATGTTGAGTGCGTTCTGGCTGCTCCACCAACCAGCCATTCCCGTGTTTTTCTCCCTCTCTTTGGCCTTCCTATTCTTTGAGACACAGTATTATTGAAATTAGGACAGTTAATAACCCTAGAGTGGCCTCTAGCTGTTCAAGTAAAAGGAAGTCACATGTCTTCCACTTTAAATCATAAGCTAGAAATGATTAAGTTGAATGAGGAAGGCAAGTTGAAAGTCAAGACAGGACAAAAGCTACGTCTCTTATGCCAAACAGTTAGCCTAGTTGTGAATGCAAAGGAAAAGTTCTTGAAGGAAATTAACAGTGGTACTCTAGTGAAAACATGAATGATAAGAAAGCAAAACAGCCTTATTGCTGATATGGAGAAAGTTTTAGTTGTCTGGATAGAAGATCAAACCAGTCACAATATGCCCTTAAGCCAAAGCCTAACCCAGGGCAAGGCCTTGACTCTCTTCAATTATATGAAGACAGAGAGAGGTGAGAAAGCTGCAGAAGAATTTCAAAGCTAGCAGAGGCTGGTTTATGAGGATTAAGAAAAGAAGCCATCGGCTGGGTGCAGTGTCTCACGCCTGTAATCCCAGCACTTTGGGAGGCTGAGGTGGGCAGATCACAAGGTCAAGGGCTGACATGGTGAAATCGTGTCTCTACTGAAAATACAAAAATTAGCCAGTCCTGGTGGCACATGCCTATTCCCAGCTACTGGGGAGGCTGAGACAGGAAAATCACCTGAACCCGGGAGGCAGAGGTTGCAGTGAGCAGAGATCTTGCCACTGCACTCCAGCCTGGTGACACAGAGAGACTCCATCTCAAAAAACAAACAGACAGACAAACAGAAAAGAAGCCATCTCTATAACATAAATGTGCAAGATGAAGCAGCAAATACTGATGTAAAAGCTGCAGCAATTTATCCAGAAGATAGAGGTAAGATCATTGATGAGGTGGTTTCATTAAACAGCAGATTTTCAATGAAGATAAATCAGCCTAATAATGGAAAAGATACCATCTAGTACTTTCATTGCTAAATAGGAGAAGTCAATGACAAGCTTTGAAGCCAGATATTGACTTCTCAAAGCCTCAAAGGACAGGCTGACTCTACTGTTAGGGGCTAGTGTAGCAGGTGACTTTAACTTGGAGCCAATGCTCATTTGCCATTCTGAAAATCCCAGACCCCTTAAGAATGAAATAACAGAGCTATTCTGCCTGTGCTCTAGAAATGGAATGATCAAGCCTGGATGACAGTCCATCTGTTTACAGCATGGTTTGTAAATATTGTGAGCACACTGTTGAGGCCCATTGCTTGGAAAAAAAGATTTCATTTCAAATGTCACTACTCATTAACAATGCACCTAGTCACCCAAGAGCTCTAATGGAGAAATATGAAGTTAATATTGTTTTCATGCCTGCTAACAAAACATCCATTCTGCAGCCCATGGATCAAGGAGTAATTTTGACTTTCAAGTCTTACTATCTAAGAAATATATCTTGTAAGGCTATCACTGCCATAGATAGTGATCCCTTTGTTGGATCTGGGCAAAGTAAATTGAAAGCATCTGGAGAAGATTCACCATTCCAGATGACATTTATGATTCCTGAAAGGAGGTCAAAACATCAACATTAACAGAAATTGGAAGACATTGATTCCAACCCTTAGGGATTACTTTGAGGGGTTCATGACTTCAGTAAAGGAAGTCACTGCAGATGTTGTAGAAATAGTAAGAGAACTAGAATTAGAAGTAGAGCCTGAAGATGTAGCTGAATTGCTGCAATCTCATGTTAAAACTTAAGTGGGTAAAGAGTTGCTTCTTGTGCATGTGCAAAGAAAGTGGTTTCTTGAAATGGAATCTACTCCTGGTGAAGATGCTGTGAACATTGTTGAAATAACAGCAAAGAATTTAGAATATTACAAAAACTTAGTTGGCAAAAAAATACTTAGTTGGTAAATTAGTGGCAGAGTTTAAGAGGACTGACTTCAATTTTGAAAGAAGTACTGTGAGTCAAATGCTATCAAACAGGGTTGCATGCTACAGATAAATCTTTTATGAAAGAAGGAATCAGTCCGTGTGACAAAATTGATTGTTGTCTTATGTTTAAGAAACTGGCACAGCTATCTCAGCCTTCAGCAACCACCACCCTGATCAGTCATCAGACATCAACACAGAGGCAGAACCCTTTACCAGCAAAAAGATTACAACTTGCTGAAAGGCTCAGATGATTGTTAGCATTTTTTAGCAATGAAGTGTTTTAAATTAAGTTATATACATTTTTATACATAATGCTGTTGCATACTTAAAAGACTACAGTGTAGTATAAACATGATTTATATGTACTGAGAAACTAAAAATTTGTGTGACTCACTTTATTCCAACATTTGCACTATTGCAGTGGTCTGGAACTAAGCCCACAGTATCTCTGAGGCATGCACATAATTGAGGGTTTCTCATAGGGGTATTAATTCTATTGCAATCTGTCTTACCAAGTGCAAGGGCAGAAGAGGCTTCAAAAGCCAGAGAAAAAAGTCAGATAAAGAGACACAAGAACTGCAGTTGAAAGTTGGGCTGGCACGTATTGAAATGCTAAGGGCTGAGTTATTATGGGTGTTTGCTATAATCCAACCTACCACTATTAATATCCACTGATGCCTCCATTAATTTCACCCCATCCTGCTACGTATTCTTCTAGGTGGCAGGAGATTACAATTTCTTTTAAAAACCCAACGACTTAGTACCAGAGAGCTAATGGTGGATTTTGTAGTCCTTACTGCTGCAATTAATCCTAAAACTATAATTAATAATCATCATGCACCTCCTGTATCACTCATTCTAGATTCCTCTCATCCTTGGCCAGTATTTCTGTAGGTGTAGGCTTGTCCTGCAGGTAACAAAGACTTCCATCCCGAGGGGCTTGAGCCCCTGGTTCCTACGACCTTTTCAGACAGAGGTCGCAGTAATTGTTTGTCCATGGTTATCACTAGGCTTGGGGGCACCAGGAGCTCCCCAGTGAGTCGCCTGAATTCTAAGACATACTATTCATTATCATTTTGCATCAGTACTTCTTTCTTGTCATTATGATTATGATTTATTATTTGTGTCAGCATACTCACTCTTTTATATTTTCCTTCTAATATATCAGGATCAGGATAACAAAATGATCAGGTGGCAGCCATAGTTTAGTAGAGCCCTTACTCTAACTTCCCTTGTAAAAGCACTCCTGCACCACTACCACACCTTGGAAATCAAGTGTGTCTTTTACAGCTGAGTTGAAAGTGCAACATGGGAAGCACACATCACCCAACTGGGTCGCTTGGACAGATAATAAAAGGGCACTTATAGTTTGACCTTTTGGTTCTCAGAGTCATGTATTCCACCTATTAGAGACACAACACCACATAGTAGCCATTGGCATTTAAAGAATAGTATCCAAATCCCACAGAGTAACAGTGCCATCCACAGATTGGTTTGTTTACTTGTGCCTTTAAGAAACGAATTCAACATTCTGTCAGGCCAGCAGATTTGGGGTAATGCAATATATTGTAAAATGAGTGATATTTCACAGTCATTTATATTTTGTCATCTTTCCTTTGCTGTAATATGGGTTCTTTAGTTCAAGGAGGTATCATACGCCATCTTGTGATGATAAATCTCCCATTTTCTGAGTCCTTAGATAATATTGCTAGATGAGACATTTAGACAGAAAAGTTAAACCCATATCTAAAATATTTATTGATCGCAATAATGAAAAATTACTGCTCTTTCCAGGTAGGAAAAGGTCAGATATTATCAACTTGCAATCAAGTTGCAAGTTCGTCTCTGATTATGAGAAATCAGTCATTTGACAGAGGAAGTAGCTTGAACAACATTGTAAGAGAGAGCCCATGCATAGCGTACATCCATGTCACAATAATTATTCATTTCATGGGCCATTACACAATAAGTGTAGTAGCCAAGAAAAACAAAAACAACTTGTTCTACTAGAAATGTAATTCTATCCATTTGTTTGTTCAATGCATCTAATTCAGAGAACATTTATACAAGAGGCCAAGATCTACATATTTTGTGCCTGCTTCTATAATTATTTCCACTATTTCTTCTCTAGACATTGTTATCCTTAGTCTTCCAATCTTGCTTTTTCCAAAGCCACTTACCAAACATTCATTTGTAACTGCTCAGTAGTTCATATATATCCTCCTCTTGAATATATGTTCTCCCCCTGCACAATTGATGGCTACATACACTGCTCAAAGCTGTGCCCAAGGGAAGGTTTGTCCATACTGTTGTCTTTCAGGGCTATCACAGAGCGAGGATCTATTACAGAATTTTCAACTCCCAACAATTTATCACAATGGCCTATCAAAGAACCAAATCCAGGTTTTACTCTAGCTCCATCAGCCAGTCATATGGAACCTTCCATGAAGACATAGTTATGAAAAACGTGTCAGTGAAACATAGAAGTCTAGTCTACCTATTTTTGAAGCTTATTTACATTTTCTCAGTATATTTAGTATATTAGGCTTTATCTGTTTAACATCCAACTCACCTGATGAACAGATCAGTGAATAGTCTGAAATGGGCAGAACTGACTTGAAAATCTGAAGAGGCAATGTTAAGGGTCATGTTTCTTTCTTAGTGCTGGATGTGCAAAGTACAATAACTTGTTCTTTACCTTGGGGCATTTAGGACAGCATGTCCTAGACAACTGGACTACTACAGACTTCACCAATGTGATATACCCCTGAATTAGGAAGATTTACCTCCCACTGTCTGTCTGAGATATGTCACATTGTGGTTGTCCTTATTACTAGCTGCTGCTCAAGTTTAAGTAGCATGCTGTCATCAATACAATGCACCGGTGTGACTTTCTGAAGGATGTCCAAATGATAGAGGTCTCCTCAGATTATACTGTGTTGGACAGCAAGAAAGTTAGCAGTCTTGGTGTATAATCAAGAACACATGGTTATGCAACCATGTGGATCTGAACTGCTACTGATCTTTCTTTCTGATGAGTATGGAAAAAGTATTTATCAATTCAGTAGTGGTGTATTGTATATCAGAGGCTTTCTTGCTCTGCTGTAGAACAGATAACACATCTAGCGCAGAAACTGTAAATGGAGCTGTCGTTTCATTTAATTTGTAGTATTTGACTGCCATGTGCCATGTTGCAGGCTGTTTTTGCAGGTCCAGAATGGTGAGTTAATTGGGGATATGATGGAGATGATCATGCTGCACCTTTAAGTCATTGGTGGTGGGACGAATCTCTGCCATTTCATCTAGGATGCCACATTGCATTTGAATTACATTCCTGGCCAGAGAGGAGGAAGCAGTATTAAGAACTTGTACTTGGTCTTTCCTACCATAATGGCTCTTACTGAAAAGATCAGGGAACCAACTGAAAGGTTCTGCTGGTTGCTAAGTATGTCGATCCAGATTCTATATTCAAGAACTAGGGAAATAATCACCAGATGAGTTTGTGGACATATTAGGTCCACTGTGAGACACACTTGGGCCAGGCCTCCATTTATTACCTGGCACCTATATACCCTGTAACAGTCAGGCCTTGATGGTATTCAGGGTCTCTTGGTATCCAACACACCTTAAAATATGTATTTTTCCCCAGTGTACACACACCCTGGTATTTCGGGAGAAATATTGGGGAATTGATACTCTATACATTTGCTGTGGTGTTGCAGGATTCTTCTACAAGGGGATCTAGCTTTGCTAGTTAATGGGTTTTGAATCTAACACTGTTTCTGCTTGGAACACTGGCTGAGAAATTGTAAATTTCCACTGTAGTCAAATATTAGCTTTTTCAGCTCCCCTGATCTTGATCTGTATTTAAATGTGTGTGTGTATGTGTATATATTCAACCTTATATTCCATTACTTATATTTCAGCACTTAAAGTCTAGAGTCCTCAAGACTTATTCTCAGGCATATTCTCTCAGCTTTTGCTGATATATAATATTGATATTCTATGGTTAATTTGGTTAATAATCACCTTCCTCTTATAGAAGGGACTGTTTGTCCAGCTGGGTCATGCTGAGACTTAACCCTATTATTGATCTGGAAGTAATGAAGTAAAGTGGGGCAACATTAGCTTGTGAGCCATCTGCTTCAGGTGAGGTCTTTGCATAGTCTCCAGTAAAAGAAAGGCTGTTATCCTCTAACAACTGGGGGTGAGGCACTTCTGTTGGGGTTCCAAGAAATTAGAGGGCTCAGTGTTACCAAATGCATCCACCCGCATTGTCCCTATCCCACATATCATGGTCTTATTCTTTCTTCTCAAGGCCTTACTTCACCATATAGGACTTACTGGTTCTGTGTTTTAGCCTTTCCCACAATAAGACAATATATTACTCCAGCTGGAGAAGGCAGGTGTGTTTAAATACAGCCACAGGGACTTTTTGGTCTTCGCACCTTGCCCTGAGTTTGCAGAGAGCTCAACTGACACTGTCATTTTCTTGCTTTAAGCACTTCAGTGGCACTTATCAATAGCTGCCCAATTTCATAGGTTCTATAACTACCATTGCCTTTACAGCTCTCAGATGCTGTGTGTAAGTATCTTCTTCCATCTGTATTTTATCCCAATTCTTCACAGATGAGATAACAATTGTGGTGCTGTAGTACTCCAAGGATTATCACCACTGCAGTTACAGCCAGCAATGGAATTCCTGTTGTCGTATGGCTAACAAGTTACCCAATTCTGCTAACACATCCTGAGTATCTGCTACTTAATATAAGATAATAATGTATTTGCATATGATTCCTCAAAGTGGACCAGCTGCTGGTCAGGATCATTGGTAAGGAAGGGGGAAGTAATAGAGGAAATAATGTGTTACTTAGCAAGTTACCACTGGGCAGCTGGAGCTTGCTGGGGAGCTCTAGGAAACAGTATGGAACACACACCTCAGAGTTATTCCATAAAGGGAGTGAGAGGGTAGGGTATTCACATACCAGTCAAGGAGTGATTCTGGAAGCACAGGCACATGCATAGGCAGAGTGGGCTCTGTTATACAGGGAAAGTTCCCAGGTAGAGATTTAGGTGCTGGATGTTGGAAATAGAGGAGACATGGAATGAAATGGTAAAGGCTGAACAGATATGGGCAAGGCACTGATAGCATCTTTTATAAGTGACATCTAATGTCTTAGTGTATGTGAAATGGAATGGAAACAAGAGCACAGGCTTTTTGACTTTTTTGGTAATCCTACATTAGACTGTTACTTTCACATTTGTCCTTAGGGAATGTTGTCTAGTTTTCACTTACTTAAAAGTGGCTTTATAAAAATGAGCCCCAATCCAATTTAATGATCAAACCTCCTCTTTGTGGCCAGCCCAAGGACAAAGATTGAAAAACAGCTTTTTTTTTTTTTTTCTCCTTTGAGCTCAGGAAATGGAGTTTAATAAGCAAATGGGTGGGAGGAGGAAGAGGAAAAGGTTAGTAGGATATTGTTTTCAATAATGGGAAAGATCAAAACCAAGAAAAGACAGTGGAAGCTTTGTGTAATAAGTAACAGCTTTTATAACCCTGTAACTGCCAAAAGTTACTTTATAGTTAACCAATCCAGTGGCAGAATATAAATCATAATATGTCATATTAGTCAGTGTTCTCCAAAGAACAGAACCAAGAGGATATATTTAGGAAGAGATTTACTATAAGGAAAAGCTCACATGATTATGGAGGCTGAGAAGTCCCAAGATCTGTTTTCTGGAAGTTGGAGACCCAGGAAAGCAGGTGGTGTGATTCCAGTCCAGGTCTGAATGCCTGAGAACCAGGGAAGCTTACCGCATAAATCCTTGACCAATGGCAGAAGAAGACTGATGTTCCAGCTCAGTTGGAAAAAGGGGTGAATTCCTTCTTTTTTCACCTTTTTGTTCTATTCAGGCCTTCAATGGACTGATGATGTCTACTCAACATGAGTGAGGGCAATCTATTTTACTGGGCCCATACATTTAAATACTAATCTAATTGGGAAACACTCTCACAGCATACTCAGAAATAATGTTTAATCTGATCACTCTATGGCAAGTTGATATAAAATTAATCATCACACACATCCAGTGGCTCCAAAGGCAATTTTGCTAGATGTTCCTCACTTGAAGATCCGTGGCCTCTTTATTAGTTAGCCTTGTTTTTCTTAGGCAATAGGTCATAGGCCACTCATTGCTATGCCCTTAGGGAAAGGTCTATATCTATATCTGTATCTACATCTATATCTGTATCTGTGTCTCTATATATCTATATCATCTATTTATGAGTAGGATTTCCCCAGTAGTAGCCACATGTACTCAGACATCCAAATATTTGCAAAACCAAAAGTACTTTCTTTCTTCAGTTCACCCTAGTTGATAAGTAGGCAAATGTGTGCCTTGACTTCATCCCCACTGCCCTATATGTAGACAGTGGGGAGTTGTAACTAAGAAAAAGATGACAGAAATCTACAGCATGGCATTGGGGCACAGCAGCCCAGAGAGCCTGAGGTGAGCTCAAAAGCAATCCCAAACCTCAAATCAAGGCAGTATACTTTTTAGTTAGTGTTTCTTTGCCTCATTGCATGGACTTTAATGCATTACACCTGCCTATATTTGAGTTTACTGTGATTATATTTTTAGTTTCTGTATACTGACTGGTATTAAAATTGAAAGCTTGAAAGCATTACCTTGCTGAAAATATTCAACCAATTGTGAACTCAGAGTTTTATGTTTTGCCTGCATTCCCACATTGAAGTTAATTAATTAGTAAATTTCTAGTATCTAGCAAGCCACATCTGTATGACTAGACTATGGTGGACTTCTTTCTAATGCTCAAATATTGGAAATGTGACCAATAAATTCTAATTTCTTTTCCTTATAAGGAATCAATATTAACAACATCCAGGTTTCTTCATTTTTATAGTTCTTGTTCAATAATGTTAAATCAAACTTTTTTTCTTTCTCTCTCAGTATATATATATTTTATTCAAAAATAGGACTTTAGCTAATTTTACAAAGAGACAAATTTGGAAAGTTTTAAGTTATTTTAAAAGTAGATAATTTAGCTCTCAATCTGAATGCTCATCAGAATAATATCAGGGAACTCATTTAAAATTCTGAAATTAAACCATTGTCATATCCCTGAAGACTATGAATCCATAGGTCCCATTCAGGGCCTGGAAATTGGCATGTTGTAAAACTCTCCTAATAATTCTGACAACCTTTTAGATTTAAGAAAACATCTGTGAAGGAAACATTTATTTGACTTTAAGAGGTTTGCTTTCCATTACCAACTAAAACACTTTATGACCATCTGATAGTAGATAGGTGATTTCCATTCTTTTGAACTTCTGTTATTCAATTTACAAAGTAGGGATAAGATTACCTTTTATTTTGATTGTTTTTGTTGTTGTTGTTGTTGTTGCAATAAACAGAGACTTAACCAAGTTACCTAAAATTACCTGCAGAAAACTGGGACACTCAGCTCTGGGCACTACCTATCCTCTCTCTCATGGGCCAAAGGTTTCTCTTTCCTGGCATTTCTGTTTACCTCTGTTCCCTTATAACTTTGATTTGTCATCACATCTTATGACCCTGATTGCCCCTCATGGCTCACCTCTGTAAACACCCTTTCATCTTTACCTGCCACTATTAACTGCTTGATGATTACTCTTTCTCAATTCACATTTCTTAAAAGAGAAAGTCTATTGGTCCCAGCTTAACTTTTGTGCCAGGCTACATCATATAGTACTTGATACTCTATGAACTTCCCACCCTTGAATCAGTGTTCAACTTTGCCCAATTAGCTGATGCTAAAAGACACAGAGTAATGCAATATTAAATATGGCTGCCTATAGGGATCCTATAGAAGGGAATTTGGACTTTTTCTTAAAAAAGAATGGGTGAGCAGAATTGTCAATGTCTACCTAGCACATTTACCTCATATGTGTGTTTTCATGCTTACTTGAGATCTTGTATATGAAAGCAATCTGTGAATTATAAAACTCATATGAGTTATTAATGCCATTATTATTAAAAGCATAACAATGCCATGAAAATATTAGTGTTTCATTCAAATAAAAAGCTAAAATTAAGTGAAAAACATACTTCCTGTAAGTCAAAGTTATTTTGAAAACTTCTCATTAATGAACCCAGATTAATTGCTCTCTGATTAATTTACATTTATCACGTTTACTTATATTGTACAATAGTTCCCCCCTCATCCAAGGTTTCACTTTCTGAGGTTTCAGTTAAGTGTGGTCAACTGCTTTCCAGAAATACTAAATGGAAAATTCTAGAAATAAACAATTCATAGTTTTTATATTGTGTGTCATCCTGATTTGTGTGATGAAATCTTTTGTTGTTCCACTTTGTCCTGCCAGAGACATAAATCATTTTTGTCCAGTGTACCTGTGCTATATATGCTGCTTACCCGTCAGTCATCAATATCATCTGCTCCTGACATCAAATCATAGACATCGTCATGGTTTGATGATCCAGGAACCCCGAAAGCAGGTGATCCTCCTTCTGAGTATTGTCAGAAGGTCATTAGTAGCCTAACACTACCTCACAATGCCTATGTCATTCACCTCACTTCACTCATCATGTAGGCATTTTATCATCTTGCATTATCATAAGAAGGATAAGTACAGTACAATAAGGTGTTTTGAGAAGGAGAGATACCATTCATATAACTTCTATTACAGTTATATTGTTCTATTTTATTATTAGTTATTGCTCTTAATTTCTTATGTCTCTAATTTATAAATTAAATGTCATCACACGTAGGCTGTGTATTTGGTACTTTCTGTAGTTTCAGGCGTCCACTGGGAGTTTTGGAACACATTCCCCATGAATGAGGGGACACTATTGTATTACTCATAATACCATCATGTACATGGAAGTTGCATGTGATAATTAACTCATTAAATGTTATAGATTTTTTTCTTCTTCTTCAAATATGTGTTAGCAAATGAACAATTTCAGTACCAGGTGAGAGGAAAAAAATATAGATCATTAATACTTAAGTAAAATGTTCAGAGTAATAATGTTGTTGCAGAATTGCTGTTCTCTGAAGTTTTTTTTAAATCAAAGTGCTATTGTTTTTCCTAATTTATTTTCTTGAAGATAAGTTTTAATGATACAAGAGTTGTCACGTTATTTGTTATCTGGAAATTCCATGCTTTTACTTTCAAATTTCTGAGGAAGAATTTGATGCAACTTTCTTTCTAGAGGATCCAGTGTTCTCAACTTGTAATTCTTAAAGAATTCTTACAGAGGGTAACAGATGACTGTTAATTCTATGGTATACCTTTAAAATATCAGCTAACAAATGGAAAGGTTCTAAGTCTTGAAAAGGGTATGTGTTTACACTGGTCTATACATTTGTTGAAATTCATTGAACTGTACACTCAAGATGTATCCATTTCACTGTAGGTAAATTATACCTCAATTTTAAAAATTAAAGCAGTTACATTTTTATGTATTATGTACTGAATTGGAAACCTCACAATGATACACTGACAATTTGTTTTAAGTTTGCAAAACAGTATATACAATGTGACTTCATTTTTGTAACAAAAAGCTATGCTATATATACAAATATTTGTATAGATGCATATGATAACCACTGGAAAAATGTGGAATGAGAAACATCAAACTTTTAATTTAAAAGGTAAGAAAGAGAGAGGAGAGAGAGAGTTTTACTACTTAATTTATTTTTTCCTGAAAGATGCTGCAATTGCATGTGTGGTTTCTACTTTCTTGTTTCTGTTTTCTGCATTATGATATTATAAAAAATAAAAATTGCAAATTTTGTACTATTATTCAGAAATACATAATGTTGATGAGAATACATTCTGAATGTACTATAAGAATACACCTTGAATATTGAATAGTCTCACTATTGTGGAACATATAATTTAAAAAGAAATAATTATCAAATTCTGTGTCACAGATAACCTAAGCAGAAATTAGGGCTAAAACAAGTTAAAGTGTTATTTTAATTAAAAATTATTTAAAATATGAAAACATGACAAATGCAGAAACTAGTAAAATAGTGTTTTGTTTATAAATGTCATAAAAATTGTTAGATCTATAGACACTGGGTTCTTAGAAGCTTAATTGTTGAAAATTTAGGCATAAGATATAGGTCAACATAAATAACCAAAAAATAAATTTCTCCAAAATATCTGCATTCTAATCAGATGACAGGATTATTAAAGAGTGAGATTCTGGTCTTTCAGAAGCTTATAAAAAGAGCACTTGTGAAGCCCCTTATACATACAAAGCATATCCAATTATATGAATATTTCAAAAACAAGAATATCTCTTACCTTTATCATAGAGACATTTATTTCCAATTTGGCAATACAGTTTTATAGACCATACTATACTACTAGTCTTCTTTTTTAAAACCAAGAAATATGTCATTTTGTAAACTACAAGTAACAGTCATGCTTCCTGAGCATCTGTTTCACCTCCCAACGATGCAAACGGATATTTAGGGGAGGGGAAACACAATGAATATATTTATTCTCCAAATTGCCTACAAATATTATTAAACAAAATTTTAAAAATTTTCTTTGAATGTCAGAATTTAAATCCTATGAAGAGGCAAATAGTTTTCTCCAAAATCCAGCAGTGCCCTTTCAGCAGACCCCCAGCACTGTCTTCATCCAGGACTTTGTCATTCTTCTGTGTTCGTACTGCAGCAACTTACTTCCTACTTGTTTCCTTGTCCCTATTTTCCACTCATTCTTCCACTTTATGCTCTAAACTGTTGCTGGATTATATTCCAAGTTAAGCAAATTCTGTTAGTCTCTCATGTTCCCAGAGGGAATTGGTATATTTTTCTGCAGAAAACTTAAGGTGTCTAGCCACAGGGATAAATAGTTATAGCCAGAGCCTCAAAGGGTTGACAATCCAGAGGCAGTACAGTCATGTAAACACATAATCACACCAGTGTGGTAAATATAAAAAAGAGATATGCACTACGTGCAATACTGTTACCAAAAGCGGTGATTAACTCTGCATCAGTAGATCATGAAGGATCTCACAAAGAAGTAAACATTTGATCTAGTTCTTGAAGACTGACTAGCAGTTAGCAGAGTTTCCAGGTGTAGGTATGATGAGAAATTTCCTTTGGAAATCTCTGAAGGCAATAGGAAGCCTGAAGAGTTTAATCTTGGTTGAATGTGTGGTTTATGAAGATCAGTGGTAATGTACATGAAGGATTGCCTAGGCAGGGCAAGAGGTTTGGAGGGTCGAGGAGGGTGGGCCAGTTAGTAGACTGAATTACTAGTTCAAGCAAGAGATGGTCAGGATCAGAGCTACCATTGTGGCTGCAGGAAAGAATAGGAAAGTTTAAATGGATGAGCTATGATGGAGAATCAGTGGCATTTAATGTATAACTGTACATGATGAGTTAGTGTGTGAAGTCAGATCACATGAAAACCACATTTCTAGCTTGCAGGACTGGGCTAATGCTGGTGCCATTTATAAAAAATTCATTGTAGGTGGTAAAGAGCAGATTTGGGGGAAAGATCATGAGCTCCAACTGGGGTTATGGAGGGTGAAGTTACTGGTTAAAGTTTTTTTTTTTTTTTTTTTTTTTTGCAAGTGGTTCACTATTTTTTTTTTTTCTTATTATACTTTAAGTTCTAGGGTACATGTGCATAACGTGCAGGTTTGTTACATATGTATACTTGTGCAATGTTGGTGTGCTGCACCCATCAACTCGTCAGCACCCATCAATTCATCATTTATATCAGGTATAACTCCCCAATGCAATCCCTCCCCCCTCCCCCCTCCCCATGATAAGCCCAGTGTGTGATGTTCCCCTTCCCGAGTCCAAGTGATCTCATTGTTCAGTTCCCACCTATGAGTGAGAACATGCGGTGTTTGGTTTTCTCTTCTTGTGATAGTTTGCTAAGAATGATGGTTTCCAGCTGCATCCATGTCCCTACAAAGGACGCAAACTCATCCTTTTTTATGGCTGCATAGTATTCCATGGTGTATATGTGCCACATTTTCTTAATCCAGTCTGTCACAGATGGACATTTGGGTTGATTCCAAGTCTTTGCTATTGTGAATAGTGCCGCAATAAACATACGTGTAGGAGGTGCTGATAGGTGGCTGGAGATTTTCAGGGGCATGTAGACTAAAATGAGAAGAGAAGCAACAATAGAACCCTTGACAACACTATCACCTTAGCAGAAGAATGAGAAAGGAAACAGTAAGACTCTGAAAAGGAGGGACTGGATTGGAGCAAAATAAGAAATCGGTGCAGTGATAGGCATACAAGCCATAGAAATACAGAGTTTCAAAGAAGGGACATGGGAAGGCCCCTTTAGCATGCAGAGGGAGGCTGAATTCTTTATTCTTTGTATGTAGGGCACAGACTCATCTGTTATAGTTTTTTCATGTTTTAAGATTAACCAAGGTTACCACTAGTTCTACCCTTGTTTTTTTCATTTTATCGCTAGTTAGTATTGCTAGACAGTAGCCATAAGGTTGAGAGAAATTAGTAAACACCTGAAGACTTTTAGTCTTTCCACCAAAAGATTTGGATATTACTAAATATTTATCTTATTTTATTTTATTTTGAAAAAAATGACTTACCCAGAAGATGCATACAAACATACTAATACATGCATACTCAATTCTCAATGTACTTTTCTTCTCAAGTTTCGACATTAATTAACTTTGGTAATTCCTGACCTTAATGGACAAAAAAAAGCTATAGAATACCTAAAATTGTCTTCAGAGCTAATTTTCTGATGATCTCAATTACTGAGCATATTACTTTAGAGTAAAAGAGACTTTTTAATTTTTAATTTAATTACACAACTGAGAGTTATTTACTTTTTATATTTTTCGTGTTACTATGGCATGCATTTTTTTCCTAGCAAAATTGAACATTTTTTTTAGGATAATTTAATGTAACCTTTAACAAATTTGTCTGGAAACCTACTATGGGGTTTATGTCAGTACAGAATATGTTTGATCCATACATAGCTGAGACTGTCTCAA
Organism: Colobus angolensis palliatus; assembly: GCF_000951035.1. Taxonomy (NCBI): domain Eukaryota; kingdom Metazoa; phylum Chordata; class Mammalia; order Primates; family Cercopithecidae; genus Colobus; species Colobus angolensis. The sequence goes on from NW_012117611.1 coordinate 2,014,193, forward strand.
GATGAGATTACATTTCTAGTTATTTTTCTTTGAATATTTTTTATAATTTTTGAAAATCACTGATTTTATTTACATTGATTTAAAACACCAAAAAAGTAACTTGTAGATTAGGAGTAATAACAGAATCAAAAGAGAAGATGAGAATTTTAGAATTACATACATACATTTGCTGTTAGTAGACAAAAGGCGATAATAAGTTTCAGTCCTGGAAATCCAATAAAGAAGTTGAACAAACTGCTACATTTGAGAAAATAACTGTAGAAAATGTCCTTCCTGTTAAAAGTTAAAATGGCCCCTCTTGAAATCTGCCTTTTCTTGAACCAGAGAACTAAACAAAGAAGAGTTTGTGATTAAAGGAGAGATACAATATTAAAACACAGGGAGTGATGTCTAGCCCTAGTTAACATATTTATATCCACCTTATTTAACTTGTTCAGGCTGCTTTGTTACCACTGCTTCTCCGCTTCTGTGTCTTTTTTGTGAAGCTGGGCTCTCAAGTGGTGTGAGGGGCTCTGAAAAATGCCTGCCCATAATGTCTTTCTTCTTGGTCTGCTATATTACCACAAATCTTAGTAATTGCAATGGTGTGTTTTTAAATAAACAGAATTTTAGCTAGAAAGGGAAAGAAGTATTTCAATCTTTAGCCTCCATTAATATAGGCATTAGAATTAATTTATGCAATTTTCTAATATCTAAACAAACAGAAAGAGAATGCTGAGAATAAAGGAAACAGAATAGGTAAATACTGCTGTTGTAACGAGAATGGTGGGGATTCTAACTTCGGGAATTATGTAGATTCTAAAGGTCCAGGGAACGCCAAAGAATTATGAACAACCAGAAGCAGCAAGGTGAAGAAGAGTGGTATAGCAAAAGCAATGTGAGTCCAGGAGCAGGAGGCCTGGAGCTCTAGTCCTGACTGCTCTTAATGGCAAATCTCTCTGAAATGATGTGATTCATTGTCAAAAGAAAAATCTTAAACCAGATTACTATTTTTAAAAGTCTTCCAAAATCTGAAATTCTGAAACATATTGATTGCTTAACTTTTCATGTTACATCATTTCTAATATTTGATTGTACTCAAGCAGGAATGGGCTGAGGGATTGACGAAGTAGCAAAGTCAGAGAGGGAAGCAAGCGTAGTCATCCACAGTAATTCCACAAGCAGGTTTGGCAGCTCCTTTCAGATAGCACGTCTGACATTGATGCTACCTTGGTGATCTGTTTAAGAGTTCAAGTTTCCCCCAAGCTAGTTGTACTTGCGTTTTCTGTGGTGTCTTCCACGGGCAGAAACTAATGTTATTGGTAATTCTTATTGCAAGTATTGAATTGCTGGCTATGAAGGTAATTCTGGGTAGATTTGCCAGAATCTACTATGCCTCACATCATCCAGGAGAACTGGATGATTATTACAGACTGAACTTAAAAGTACGCCTTATGAAAATGATGATATTCAAACTTAAGATGGAATGCCTGTTGATAGACGAACCTGTTAACTGCAGTTTCTTGTAGTCCAGGACATAGAGATTGCACTGTGATTTGTAAATTGCATTTGCACTGTGTATGGTGGTTAGCTTTGATAGCTTTCTAATTTGGGGAAAGTAATTTGACCTCTTTAGGCTTCACTTGCCTAAGTTCACAAAGCTCTTGTAAAGTAAGCATGGATAGTGACTGGCATATCAAAAGTTCTCAGCAACTATTAACTGCTATGATTTTATTACTACAAACATTCTATTGGAAGGAAATAAAATAGAAGTCTTCATTCCACATTTACAAACTAAAACTGTACTAAAACACTTATCAAATATTAATAAATGTCTTTCATTGTTTTAGGTACCAATAATTTGGCTTTCCTTGTAAAATTCTTTTTAATTTTTAATTTTAAATGCCACGTAATACACTTGTTCTCCCTTTGAACTGAGATTTATCAATGTAAACAAGAAGAACAATTCAATTCATTAAATCAAAGAGGATATTTGTTCCAGGCTGAAAAATTAAGTGGTTTACTACACATAAAAATAAAATTTCCTTGAAAGGAAAAACACGGGTTCCTGCCTAAGTGAGAAAAAATGTAGTGTCTACCATCATACATTACATTCAGAGTCTGAGACTCAGTGGAAAGAGAAAAGGTTACAAGTAAATTGGTCAGCTAAGCAGTTCTTTAGGCATAATTTGACCAGTTTGTTTCTTAGTAAACTTGACTTTCAGCCACAGGTGTCTTAGGTAATGCTAATGTAAGAAACACACTTGTTTTGTCTTTTTCAGTTCAGTAGGGTTGGTTGGTGGGAAGAAAGTGTGCCTACCTTAGTGCACAGAAAGTTCAGCAAACTTTATTAGTGAGTCAAACTTTACTCAACGAGCCCTGTGCCAAACAGGGCTAGTATTCTAGGTAATAGAGTTCAGTGGGGAATAAAACACTCAAGGATTTCTGTCTGCATGTGGAGGCATAAATGAATAAAACACTCAAGGATCTCTGTCTGCATGTGGAGGTAGATAGACTTGATAGATAGATGATGGACAGATGAATAAAAAGTAAACAGCTACCTGACAGAAAGAAACCCACCAAATTCTCATAAGTTGTATGTAGGACGTTAAAATACATCAATGTGGTAGAAAGTGACTGGGTTATTATTTTCTACTGGGTTGTCAGGGAGGGCTTTTCTGAAGAGGTGTCATTTAAAATGAAGTCTTAGTGGGAGGAAGATACCAGCTATGTGAAGGTTATGGAAGAGTGTTCTAGAAGGAAAGAAGAGCTGGTATAAAGATGCTAGGGGAAGAGTTTGTTTCAGATGGTCAAGGAACAGAAAGAAAATCAATGTGAGTAAACCATAGTGCATGATGAAGAGATTGGAATGAGACAAGTTCAGCAAGGTAAAGCAGGGGCAAGATTATGAAGTCAAGGTAAGGAGTTTGGGTTTTAGTCAATGCCTTACTGAAAGATATTGGAAATGTTAAACATAAGAGTGAGATGATCCAATTTATGTTTAACAAACAAACAAAACTCTGGCTTCTTGTAGGAACTGAATTGTAAAAAGACTAGGCTGAAAGCATGGAGGTCACTGAGGGAACTGGGGCAATGTATGGCTAGTTGTTGGTCATATCTATTACCTCTTTTTCTTTGGCATACAGTCAGATTGCCTTTTCCAGTCTCCCTTAAAGTTAGATGTGATCATATGATAGATTTCTCCTCAATGTAATATGAGTGGAAGCTGTAAGCACTACTTCCAACTCTTAACCATAAAGCTTTCCACATACAACCATCCATGTTCTTTCCCTCTCTACCGGCTTAACGTGAGTACAGGGACCATGGAAGAAGCCCCGTATTGAAAATGGTGACACCATGTGATGGAAAGAGCTTAGGTCCAAAATCATTCACTAATCAGGAACTCACAACTAAGACTTTTTATGAGTGAGAAGCAAACTGATTAGGTAATGACTGGATTGAGGATTTTACCTCTTACAGTGTTTAGCCTCACCTTAACTAAAATAGGTATTGATGCAGTAAAATAAGTGATTTAGATGGTGGCTGTTACGATGAAGGAAAGGTGATGAATAGATAACATATACAGGAGATAAAATAAAAAAAATCTTGATTGAAAATTGCAGAAAAGTGGTAAGGAAGAAGGTAGGGAGGACCCCTAAGTTGCTCGTTTGTGAGCTGTGTAAAAAAGGCTGTCATTTACAATGTTAGATATCAGAGAAAGAAATGTAATGAATTCATTATGACACCTGTTGATTTTGAGGTCTCGAAGTACCCTCCAAGAGCAGCTTTCTAGCATGAGATTTGAGTCTGGAAATAAGGAAAACATTCTTTGCTTAAGTTAGCATTAATTGGGCTCATACTATGCTATTGTGCTAAGCACTTCACATATATTACTTCATTTAATTTTCTCTACAAATCAAGTAAAGCAAACTATTCATTTTCCAACTTTACGGATCAAAACACTAAGACTTACAGAGGATAAATAGCTTGCCCATATTAAAGTTTCCTGATAAGTAGTGCAGTTGAATCTGTACCTTTCTATTTATTTATAATAGTATTTGTTTGATTTATCGTTCATGGGTCTGCAAATCTGCTATTTCTCTGATGAACTCAGCTAAGATCAGCTGGGCCTGGCTCCAGGCTGCAGGTTAGACTCAAGTCTGCTCCACATATTTCCTCACTGTCGTCATCCACCTACTACTTGGGATATGTTCTTACTATGGTGGGTCACAGAAGCCTCAGATGCCAAGCCAACCTGCTGCATTTAATGCTGACACTTGTTTCAAGATGCTGACTTTCCATTGGCCAAAGTAACTCATACTGTCAAAATCAACATCTACATGGGAAATGGTTAGGAAAAGAAGGTTATACTCTAGTCACTGAGTTTTTTCTCAAATTTCCCTTCCTTCCCTCCCTCTGCTAAGTGTCCTTAGGCATAATGTGACCAGATCATTTCTTAGTAAATCTGACTTTTGGCCACTTGCTTCCTTCCCTCTGCTAAGTGTCCTTTTTATTAAATTAGTGGTTAGCAAATTTAGTACAAGTAAGGGTTGGTTCATGCATTTTAAGTGTCCTCAGCAGAGGGAGGGAAGAAAGGGAAATTGAGGAAAAAAACCAACTTTATTGCTCAAACAAAAATAAGATGATGCCAGAGAAAACAAAAAAGGAAAACACTCTAAAGAATGTCCAGAAGTGAAAGATGCTGCAGAGCTTTGAGAAACATAAAAACCAAGGTGTATCCTTAGATATAGCTATGGAGAAGTCAGGATGGCAGAAGCAAGAGCGGCTGCAGTGCCACCTTGAGGGGTGGAAGGCAGGCACTGGGGAGGGAATCAGAAGTGGCAAAACGATTATCTGCGTGCAAGTTTGCTATGAAGAGAAACTACAAGAGTATAAGAATGCTGGCTTGAGGAAAGTGAAGATAGCTAAGCTAACTCGTGCAGTGGTTAAGACTGCATGGCTAACTATCTAAGAAACTATCAACTAATTGTGTGACCTTAGGCAACTTACTTAATCTCACGGTGTCTCAGATTCCTCCTCATAAAATGAAGATAAATGTAAATTACTTCACAAAATCAATGTGAGATGAAAGAAATTATTATATGTAAAGTGCTTATGTCAGTTATTATTGTTTTATTTCCAGAATGGGAAAATATTCAACATGATCCTATATTGATGACAAAAGGATTGTATAAAGAAAAGATTAAAAATTTAGGGGGATTTTATATTATGTCCTTATTATTAAAAAATTACCACCCATCTATATTTTCTGTTGACTTAGGTAAATGGGAGAAATCTGATTATTTTCTTCTGAATCATTTAAGCCAGCATGCCCCTTTTAAGCAAGATAAATTTGTTGTGTATCTGATAATTAATGATATTATATAAAATTTCAATTTATACTCATTTCCCTCCAAAATATATTTATATGCATTTTAGCAAAGATAGTGAAAATAACAAATTAGCCAGTGTTCTCCAAATTTGTGAGTTTGCTCAATTTAATTTTATGTTCTAATTTTATATTTTAATTATCAGTCATCTTATTAAAATCTTGGTGATATATTAGTCAGTAAAAATCCTCTAATGCAGCTATTTATTTATAAGTATAAATGTTATTTTGCATTTAAGATTTGATCTAGCCAAGAAGTAAGCTGAGTCAATTTACCAAAAACTGCTTTTATCTAACAATTTCTTAAAATCTTTCATGTCTTTTAAGACACAGACTCCTCAAACTAGAATTTAAAATCATGGACAATGGAGCCTCAGGTTATATCCTTCTGTTCTTTCATATATGCCATTTCCTTTCCTTACTGCCACTTATTCTCTCAAACTGATTCTTGGCAATAGGCCAGGTAAGGGCTGCCTGGTCACTAGCCGCTTGAAAGCTGGGACCTAATACGGCTGTACCCCAGAGAAAAAGAAAGTATATACTTGATTGTTATAACTTTACTGTTAAAAAACCACCTCCTAGAAATCCTAAGTGGCAATAGGCTTCACGTGTCATCGAAGTTTTTCACTATCCGTAGAAAAAGATGTTAACATGAGGTTTGATAATGGATAATCTTTTACAAGCCATGACGCTTTTCAGAGTCCTAGCTAACCACTAATTTAATCAAAAGCATCCTCCTTTGTACTTTCACTTCATAATCTTCACATCTTTGTCAAAATGTGTCAAGTTGTAGTGATGGTTCTTTGTCTTTTGTTTTCAGATAGAGACCCCAGTTCCTAAGCATGATTAATTTCCTTCTGGGTGAATGTATCTTTTGTTTCCTTCTAGGAAAACTTCAGGTTGTATCTTTGTAAAACTCACGATTTAACTCATTTTTTTCTGAGTTAAAAGTTGAAAAGATTTTTTTAAACTCGTAACAGTTTCATAAATAAATAATATCAAAAGTCCAGAGCCCTATATTGTTTTGTCATTTTCTCAAATCTAATAGTTTGTGTTATATAGCATTTAATGAAGGCTGCCACCGAGTCATAAAGTGTGTGTGTGTGTTTGTGTGTGTGGGTGTGTAACTCAGGTATCCTTTATACCAAAACCATGTTCTCATATTGATAACGTAGACTATTCAAAGAGATATACCAGTTTAAGCAATTTGTTTTATTATTTTGGGAAAGATTTGGTGGTCAAAACATTGCATCAGAATCACTTAATCATAACCTGTAAGTGACCATTTACTACTGTGTGTAAAACTTACCTGACCACACATATGTGGACACTCAACAAGTGTCCAGTGATTTTACTTTGCCATTACATTTCCTAGTTCTTAGGAACGATTACATTGAGTTGACAGTTTATACTTTAAGGATTTGAAAGAAAGTATTTCTTTCCTATTGCTTATTAATATTGATTAATACTTAAGGTATTTACTAAATGTACTACACATAATCTTAGTGTTATTTCCATCTTTATATGGATGGAAATAGGATGGATTCTGAGAAAGTTCTACTTTTTAAAGACATGCCTCTTCTATGATTCAACATTATGGCTATGCACAGGTTCTTTAAAATTTTAAGGCTCAGTGTCCACATTTTCCAATTGAGACTATTTCATTAGGGCTTTTGTGAAGATTAAGTAAGTTTTAATAGTTTATTGAATAAATTGGGCTGCCAATTATAATTAAGGACTAAAAGATTTATTAAGACACAAAACATGCATATAGACTATATATTTATATATCAAGTCAATCATTTATAAATTGCAAAAAAATAAACAAATTAAATTATTGGTGTATGTAGGAAAATAATGCCAAGTTTTGGAAATATATATAGATACACACACATAACAAACACATATCTCCAATATTAGTATATGAAATATGATATGGATGTCTTCTTATATATAAATATTGGGATGTTTGAGTGTGTTGCATGCCATAGAGCTGAGAGTTGAAATTTGGTGAGAATGTATGCTTTGGTGCTGAGGTTTTCATAATCTTGAGTTAAGTAACAATGACACCTATAAACTTAATTAATTCAAAAGGATGAATTTTACTCACATAGAAAGTTTTTCTTAGGGAAGATGTTTGATAGCTAAAATTACAGCAGGACATCAGAGGATCCAGGTCACTTATCTGAAAATCAAATGTATGTAAGGAGGCTACAGTGATTTTTCCTGACAGTGATCATCTCTTCTTGGAGCAGAGAGATAGCCAAGACCTACTTGAGCATGGATAGTGGAGAGAGGAAAGAGCTCAAGAGTGACAAAGGAGTGAGGATAAGTGAGTGGAATAGTGGTAGAAGAATAGGGTTACGGTTAAATATCTTCTGTAAGAGTTAGAAGTGAGTCACTTGAGAAACCAGAGTTAACTAGATGGGCCTACTCCCATATCAAGATTAAACTGTCATCATCCTGTCTGTTAAAATAACATTATTGAGGGTAACATTGTTTCAGATGACAGAAAGGCACAGGTATTGGGTGAATGATTTGGGTGGTCAATAATAAGCATACAAAATGGTATCAATAATATATTTGTTTCTTTTATCATTTTAGTCTCAGGTTTATTTTTCTAAAGTTTCTTAACTATATTTAATATTAAACTCTAAGACATTTAGTGTTAGAAGCAAAATTGACCATTTGCTTGTTCACAGCATTAAAAAATATTTTCCCTTCCAGTCAATATTCACTTGCTAAATCAGAGTGAGTATAAAACAATCTAAGCAGCCATTGAGAAGGGTAATTTTAAAAAAATGAAATTTTCACAAACTGATTTCTTTGGACACACTGATATTTGTCACACTCCACTGACTGTAAAAGCATGTGGCGAATATGGTGTACATAGATTATGCATGGTTATTTTTTTGTTCTTAGCAGCAGTAGGAGGAACATCTTTTCAACAGCTGGCTCTTTCACGAAGCAGTTGATTACTGGAATTTGGATTGAGTTTTCTGGTATAGGTGGTTAGCATTCAGATGGGTTTCTTGAGATTACTTAGCTGTTTTACTGGCAGCATTTTAAAGTTGCATGACCATTTGTTCCACAGGCTTGTTTTAAGTAGTTTCTTTGAAAAGCAAGGTTCTTTTAGACATCACTAAGACAAAGCACTCATTATAACATTCTTTAGCATTTTTTTCCATTGGACATTTCAAAAGAAAATTGTAGTAGAAAACCAGCATCTGTGTTATAGAACGTGACAGAATATCACACCTTCAAAGGAAAATGAAGTAACTGATGAAAACACAAAATTAATGCTAAAATTAAAACATGAAAATGACTCATGCATTTTAGAATGCACAGACTCCCTTAAGTTTCTAGATGAAACTTGATTCTCCCTACTATCTAAATGGACTTTCTGTTACAATTCTTTATTTTTTATTTCCTCAGTTATTCTTTCTGCCCCGGAAAAAACAAAGAGATTATCTTCTATTTGTGAAAAACATCTCTATAACTTTTCCAATACCAAATAGGTAATGTCCATTTGCACCAGCCCTGTAACTTTCCTGTTTTGTCATTGTTAATTTGTGCAGTTATTTAAGTACATCATTAAAAAGAAGTTTTTACCTTTTTGCGACCTTATTAATATCATTTTGGCAATTTAGTCAGGCAGCAAGAAAATAAAATTCTTACTTTTGAATAAGATGATGGATGGTCATATGTATTGATTTTCCTTCCAACTTGAAACCCCCTAAAATTGAAAATAAAAATTTATAAACCCACGAAATCAAAGAGGAAAAAAAGTGAAGGCATTAGAGAATAGGATATTTTAGCAAATTTTTGGAAAATGTAAACAGAAGAAAGAGTGGTAACTAGCAAAGCAGAATCACTAAGCATAGGACTCCCACAACAGAAGAAATGAAGAAAAGCTGTTACATTTTGAGAGAAAATTCTTTTCAATCTAGAATATTCTGTCAGACTATCAATCAAGTGGGAAGAAAGAACAAAACTTTTAGCATTCAGAAACTCAGTGATTTATGTCACGTACACACTTTCTTGGAAACTACTGGAGAATGTGCAAAACAGAAGAGAATTCAGAAGTGAGGTCATAGAATCCAGAAACAGGGGATCCATCAGGGAATGTGGTAGAGGGCGGCCTCAAGATGACAGCTTTGTAAGATCTGGAGAGCAACTGATCTGAATGTGAGCCAGAGACAGAGGTCCAAGATAGGTTTCCAGCATAAAAGAGGAAGTGCTGATTGATATTTAGAAGATGTAAATGGGGCTTAGGGGGAAAATATGTTAGTCAGAACATAATGTTAGTAAAAAATGCAGTAATTCAGTAATTCATTACTTTGCGTAACAACAACAACAACAAAAAACCCAGGCATGGAAATGTAATCTTCACACACTATTCAGCTATGTAATGAATACTATATGTCTGAACATAAAAATGTAAACCTTGATTATTAAAAAGTTATGAGTATTATAAAACAGAATTTTTGGTAACTTAGGGTAAGGTAAAATGGGTCAGATATATAAAAAACACCTAAGTCCTTATTCACCATAACAGGAGGCCAATAGGTAGTATCCAGTATCAATAAACCAAGAGATAGCAGAATAAGCACACCATTTTAAAATGTAGAGTAAAATCCCAGAAAAAAAATCAAAGTATTTTTAAAGAGATGTCCCAGTGAGCAGAACATAGAGTGGGACTAAGTAAATGAAGAAACTGCTAATTTTTGTTTTTATTTTTTTATGTACTTTAAGTTCTAGGGTACATGTGCACAACGTGCAGGTTTGTTACATATGTATACAGGTGCCATGTTGGTGTGCTGCACCCATTAGCTTGTCATTTACATTAGGTATATCTCCTAATGCTATCCCTCCCCCCTCCCTCCACCCCACGACAGGCCCTAGTGTATCATGTTCTCCTTCCTGTGTCCAAGTGTTCTCATTGTTCAATTGCCACCTATGAGTGAGAACATGCAATGTCTGCTAAGAATGATAGTTTCCAGCTTCATCCATGTCCCTACAAAGGACATGAACTCATCCTTTTTTGTGTCTGCATAGTATTCCATGGTGTATATGTGCCACATTTTCTTGATCCAGTCTGTCACTGATGGACATCTGGGTTGGTTCCAAGTCTTTTCTATTGTGAATAGTGCCGCAATAAACATATGCGTGCATGTGTCTTTATAGCAACATGATTTATAATCCTTTGGTATATACCCATTAATGGGATGGGAGGGTCAAATGGTATTTCTAGTTCTAGATCCTTGAGGAATCACCACAATGTCTTCCACAATGGTTGAACTAGTTTACAGTCCCATCAACAGTATAAAACTGTTCCTATTTCTCCACATCTCTCCAACACCTGTGGTTTCCTGACTTTTAAATAATCGCCATTCTAACTGGTGTGAGATGGTAATTGTGGTTTTGCTTTTCATTTCTCTGATGGTGAGTTATGATGAGCATTTTTTCATGTGTCTTTTGGCTGTGTGAATGTCTTCTTTTGAGAAGTGTCTGTTCATATCCTTTGCCCACTTTTTGATGGTTTTTTTTTTTTGTAAATTTGTTTGAGTTCTTTGTAGATTTTGGATATTAGCCCTTTGTCAGATGAATAGATTACACAAATTTTCTCCCATTCTGTAGGTTGCCTTTTCACTCTCATGGTAGTTTATTTTGCTGTGCAGAAGCTCTTTAGTTTAATTAGATCCCATTTTTCAATTTTGACTTTTGTTGCCATTGCTTTTGGTGTTTTAGACATGAAGTCCTTACCCATGCCTATGTCCTGAATGGTATTGTCTAGGTTTTCTTCTAGGGTTTTTATG
>NW_012117611.1:2027604-2033535 GCF_000951035.1 Colobus angolensis palliatus
AAAGTCTCCCATTATTATTGTATGGGAGTCTAAGTCTCTTTGTAAGTCTCTAAGGACTTGCTTTATGAATCTGGCTGCTCCTGTATTGAGTGCATGTATGTTTAGGATAGTTAGCTCTTCTTGTTGAATTGATCCCTTTACCATTATGTAATGGCCTTTTTTGTCGCTTTTGATCTTTGTTGATTTAAAGTCTGTTTTATCAGAGACTAGGATTGCAAACCCTGCCTTTTTTTGTTTTTCATTTGCTTGGTAGATCTTCCTCCATCCCTTTATTTTGAGCCTACATGTGTCTCTGAACGTAAGATGTGTCTCCTGAATACAGCATACTGATGGGTCTTGACTTTTTATCCAAGTTGCCAGTCTGTGTCTTTTAATTGGAGTATTTAGCCCATTTACATTTAAGTTTAATATCGTTATGTGTGAATTTGATCCTGTCATTATGATGTTAGCTGGTTATTTTGCTCATTAGTTGATGCAGTTTCTTCCTTGCATCGATGGTCTTTACATTTTGGCATGTTTTTGCAATGGCTGGTACCAGTTGTTCCTTTTCATGTTTAGTTCTTCCTTCAGGAGCTCTGGTAGGCCAAGCCTGGTGGTGACAAAATCTCTCAGCATTTGCTTGCCTGTAAAAAATTTTATTTCTCCTTCACTTATGAAACTTAGTTTGGCTGGATATGAAATTCTGGATTGGAAATTCTTTTCTTTAAGAGTGTTGAATATTGGCTCCCACTGTCTTCTGGCTTGTAGAGTTTCTGCTGAGAGATCTGCTGTTAGTCTGATGGACTTCCCTTTGTGGATAACCCGACCTTTCTCTCTGGCTGCCCTTAACATTTTTTCTTTCATTTCAACTTTGGTGAATCTGACAATTATGTGTCTTGGAATTGCTCTTCTCAAGGAATATCTTTGTGGCATTCTCTGTATTTCCTGAATTTGAACGTTGGCCTACCTTGCTAGGTTGGGTAAGTTTTCCTGGATAATATCCTGCAGAGTGTTTTCCAACTTGGTTCCATTCTCACTGTCTCTTTCAGGTACACCAATCAGACATAGATTTGGTCTTTTCACAAAATCCCATATTTCTTGTAGGCTTTGTTCATTTCTTTTTACTCTTTTTTCTCTAAACTTCTCTTCTTGCTTCATCTCATTAATTTGATCTTCAATCACTGGTACCCTTTCTTCCAGTTGATCAAATTGGTTACTGAAGCTTGTGCATTCATCATGTAGTTCTCGTGCCATGGTTTTCAGCTCCATCAGGTCATTTAAGGACTTCTGTACACTGGTTATTCTAGTCAGCCATTCGTCTAATCTTTTTTCAAGGATTTTAGCTTCTTTGTGATCCTCCTTTAGCTTGGAGAAGTTTGGTCATCTGAAGCCTTCTTCTCTCAACTTGTCAAAGTCATTCTACTTCCAGCTTTGTTCCATTGCTGGCAAGGAGCTGCATTCCCTTGGAGGGGGAGAGGCACTCTGATTTTTAGAATTTTCAGCTTTTCTGCTCTGTTTTTTTCCCCAACTTTGTAGTTTTATCTACCTTTGGTCTTTGATGATGGTGACGTACAGATGGGGTTTTGGTGTAGATGTTCTTTCTGTTTGTTAGTTTTCCTTCTAACAGTCAGGACCCTCTGCTGCAGGTCTATTGGAGTTTGCTGGAGGTCCACTCCAGACCCTGTTTGCCTGGGTATCAACAGCAGAGGCTGCAGGCCAGCAAGTATTGCTGAACAGCAAATGTTGCTGCCTAATGATTCCTCTGGAAGCTTCATCTCAGAGGGCCATGTGAGGTGTCAGTCTGCCCCTACTGGGGGGTGCCTCACAGTTAGGCTACTAGGGGGTCAGGGACCCACTTGAGGAGGCAGTCTGTCCGTTCTCAGATCTCAAACTCCATGCTGGGAGAACCACTACTCTCTTCAAAGCTGTCAGACAGGGACATTTAAATCTGCAGAGGTTTCTGCTGCCCTTTTTTTGGCTATGCCCTGCCCCCAGAGGTGGAGTCTTCAGAGGCAGGCAGGCCTCCTTGAGCTGCGGTGGGCTCCACCTGGTTTGAGCTTCCCAGCAGCTTTGTTTAGCTACTCAAGCCTCAGCAATGGCAGGCACCCCTCCCCCAGCCTCACTGCCACCTTGCAGTTTGATCTCAGACTGCTTTGCTAGCAATGAGGATGGCTCCATGGGTTTGGGACCCTCTGAGCCAGGCACGGGATATAATCTCCTGGAGTGCCGTTTGCTAAGAACCTTGGAAAAGCAAGGTATTAGGGTGGGAGTGACCTGATTTTCCAGGTGCTGTCTGTCATGGCTTCCCTTGGCTAGGAAAGGGAATTCCCTGACCCCTCATGCTTCCTGTGTGAGGCGATGCCTCGCCCTGCTTTGCCTCTCACTCGGTGGGCTACACCCACTGTCCTGCACCCACCGTCCAATACGCCCCAGTGAGATGAACCTGGTACCTCAGTTGGAAATGCAGAAATCACCCATCTTCCACATCGCTTATGCTGGGAGCTGTAAACTGGAGATGTTCCTAGTTGGCCATCTTGGAACTCAGAAACTGCTAAACTGCTAATTTTTATAAAAAGATTTCAGTGATAGGTAGAGAGAAAGAGAAATTAAATATATTTAACTTCATTTTAAAACTATATGTATTTGTAAATTAAATATGCCTGTTTATTTTTTTCCATAATTTACTCCAATAAAGTTGTTTTAAAAGTGAAGTTCAGTGGATGAGAAAGACAAAAGAAAACCTTAAAATTTAGACTTACAAAGATATTTTCCTTAAGATATGTAGACCCTATACCATTGAAGCTCTAAAGCCTACAGGATAGGTATCCAGGGTTGATATTCTTCCAAGCATATTGACTGTGGAAAGAAAAAGAAAGCAGTATTTTAAAAATCTGGCCAATGAATATATATTCTACAAGGAAGGTTATCTTACCAGTAATCAAAGCCATTCTGTTTTGATGGTCATTGGCTCCCCAGGGAACAAATCCTAAAGAAGACTGATGGGACTCCTCTATTTTCTATGGTGCTGGCATGCTTTGGGAATTTCTGTACATTACAATAATTTAGGTTGTGCTTGCCTAAGAATTACAGAGTGACATTTTTTCTCCTACTACAGACTGTTGTTGAAAATCTGCTCATCCTCCAACTCTTGACAGTGAACATTCATTGCCTACATAAGATTAAAAACTAAACTAAAAAAATGATAATTTACTTTTTTAAGAATCCTGCCTCTATGTCCTATTTTCATTGTACCTTGGTTATTGTTTTGGTTTAGGATTTTGGTTATTGTTTAAAAGAACATAATTTACAAGAGTCTATTAGGAACTATAAATGTCTCCGTTATTTACCAACTTAAGGTATCTGAGTTGTAAAGAAATGAACTTAAACCTTGGAATTTAAACTTTAAGGTTTTACATTAATGCTTCTGTTCCTAATACTCCGTACAAATCTGTATAAACTATGTTTGGCTTACTTTAAAAAGTTAAACATTTTAAAAAGAACTTCACATATTCTTGTTTCAGTCAATTCTACCAGATTATTCTTCCCCTCCAAATTAATCATTGCTGAGTTACTCTAGAGAACAGGGTTGAACTTACTAGGGTGAAGGCTCTTTCTGGAATGTCAAACAGGTATTCACCTCTGAGGCCCCTCTTACATTTGGACCAACATGAATTACTGTTTCAGTGAGATTTTTAGTGTTGATAAGTATCTATATAATTTTGAAGTCTAGTCCATCATATATTAACAATATCTCTATTTGTCACTATACAGTGGATCAAAACTATGAATGAACTGCTAAACAATCAAAATGACTTATAAACCTCTCATATGATAGAAATGTAAATTTTACTGATGATACTTCTTTGTAGACTCTATTTTAATGCTAAACTTTCTCTGTATCTTAGTCTACCAAAACATAGAATTGAAGTCTTCCATTGTTTATGTTTAAATACCTGCAAAAGTAATGTCAAAAGTTTATGCTGCAGCTCGTCTTCTCCTGCAGATTGATGATTGTTTGTGTTATATCCACTTTTTTGTGTGTTTCATCCACTGGAGACTTTTAAATTATAAGACTCAACTTAATTGTGTAAGCTTGTTAAATCACATCCTTAAATGTGATCCTTAAGTGTGAAAATGTGCCCATTTTCAGACCAGTCCTTGTCTTGATGTGAGTTGGAATTTTTGTAGGGACACAGGAAAGGGTTGAGAATTCAAGACTTACTAAGAAATTGTTCTGTTTAATCACTATATTAAATATGTTTTCTGAAGAAATTTTGATCTTCCAAGAAGAAGTCATCAAGATCTCTTGGCCAGACTGCATATGGTAAATATATCTGTCTGGTACTGTGAATTGATTGACATTGAATACACTGTAATGGAGGATGGTACTTGACAGTTATTCAGTGTAACCTCATCATGGTAGGGACACAGTAGAGTAGGATAAGACCAATTGACATTGTGAGCCATTCTAGGTGAGGAGCTTTCTGACAGTGTTACGTACCACATTGTTTTTTCCACAGGTCAGTTTAATTCCATCTGAAACACCTGCTGAAACTCAGTGCATCTCAATATAGATGAAACTACACTTACCTCAGTTGAATGAGAAAAACTTCACTTAAAAATCAGGTGTCTCTCTTGCACCCAGTAGCTCTCTAGCAAGGATCTAGACCACTAAGAATTCCTTGAAGACAACCTAGGACAATTTTCTTTGTTGTTGTTATTTAGTACATTATTTTATGTCTAAGATCAGAAATTCATCTTGCTGAATTACTTGCTTTGTTTGCCTCATGTAAGGGCAGATATGAACTTACAAGAGAAGCCCAAATAGGTGAAGAATTCTGTCATGCCTATGCAGTGAGACTATGGTGGTCTCCTGGGAAATGCTCAGCACTTGATCTTTGTTTTTTAAAAATCAAAAATTCAAATGGATGATGGCATTCCCAAATGAGTTACTTATTGGGGGAACCCACCCCCAATATTTCAACATAGGTTCTTTCTATTTTCCCTAAGTGTCAGCTGGTCTGAGAAATAAAGAGAAAGAGTACAAAGAGAGGAATTTTACAGCTGGTCCTCCAGGACTGACATCACATATCAGTAGGATTGTGATGCCCACCTGACCCAAAAAAACAGCAAGTTTTGTTAACTATTTCAAAAGGGGAGGGGGTGTACAAACAGGGAGTAGGTCACAAAGATCACATGCTTCAAAGGGCAAAAAAGGAGAACAAAGACCCCATGCTTCTGAGGAAACAGGGCAAGGACGAAAGCAAAGATCACAAGGCAAAGGGCAAAATTAGAATTACTCATAAGTGTCTATGTTCAGTTGTGCCTGTATTGTCTTGATAAACATCTTAAATAACAGAAAACAGGGTTCAAGAGAAGAGAACTGATCTGACCTCAAATTTACCAGGGTGGGATTTTTTCCCCACCCTAATAAGCCTGAGGGTACTGTCGGAGACCAGGACATATTTCAGTCCTTATCTCAACCGCATAAGACAGACACTCCCACAGTGGCTGTTTATAGACCTCTCCCCAGGAATGCATTCCTTTTCTAGGGTCTTAATGATTAATATTCCTTGCTAGGAAAAGAATTCAGTGATATCTTCCCTACTTGCACGTCCATTTATAGGCTTTCTGGAAGAAGAAAAATATAGCTCTATTCTGCCCAACCCCACAGGCAGTTAGACCTTATGGTTGTCTTCCCTTGTTCCCTAAAATCACTGTTATTCTGTTCTTTTTCAAGGTGCACTGATTTCATATTGTTCAAACACACATGTTTTACAATCAATTTGTACAATAGTGGTCCTGAGGTGACATACATCCTCAGCTTACAAAGATAACAGGATTAAGAGATTAAAGTAAGACAGGTGTAAGAAATTATAAGAGTATTATTTGGGAACTGATAAATGTCCATGAAATCTTCACAATTTATGTTCAGAGACTGAAATAAAGACA
>NW_012117611.1:2033585-2039375 GCF_000951035.1 Colobus angolensis palliatus
GTATTATTTGGGAACTGATAAATGTCCATGAAATCTTCACAATTTATGTTCAGAGACTGAAATAAAGACAGGTGTAAGAAATTATAAGAGTATTAATTTGGGAAACTGATACATGTCCACATTAAAATGAAATCTTCACAATTTACGTTCCTCTGCTGCAGCTCCAGGCAGTTCCTCCATTCTGGGTCCCTGACTGCCTGCAACAGTTGCTATTTGGAGCATAGCTTCTAAGACCAGTTTTTGTTGATTTTTTGTCTGCATTCTAGGAACTCCTGAGAGCCATGTCTTTATTAGTTGCCTTGAAAAAAACCAGAAACAAAGAAACAGAGAAAAGTGAGAAAATGGAAACAGGTAGGAAGGATGGGAGAAAGGAAGGAAGGAAGGAGAGAGGAAGAAAATGTTTTTTCTGGTCATTAATTTTATATCTCTTAGATTCCTCCTTCCTTTCTGGAGTTAGTAGCATTATTTATTATCCTATATGTTGAAGGCATTGAAATTACTTGTATCAAAATTTGTAATGCCTTGTTAATATATAATTTTCCAAAGGTAAAAGTATCACTCTCATGCAAATATAAATTGAACATATGCCAATGTTTCTATTTAAATCATTAATAATGAGGGAATCAGTAAGAAGTTATGATTGGTTGAAAGAGCATTTAGAAAGTTAGATATACATAAGCAATGTTTCAATAAAATGATTGGATTAGAAGAAAATCTAGTTGATGTCTAATGAGATTATGAATTTCCAGGGTGTCTATACTGCCAAATAAAAATTATTTTTATTCACACCAGACAAAAATCTGCAAGTTAACAAAACAGTCTTGCTAAACCTTGGCCCTTTAATCAACATCAAACAGTAAGATGAACTAAATGCCTTATTCTGGATACCTTTTGGTTGGCTTTGCCTTTATGTGACAGAAACAACATGCCACCTACCTTTCTGCCTTATTTGCAAATCTCAAGAGAAACTTTCTGACACCTTCTGGGTACTGTGTATTGTGGTTCTGGGTCTGCTAGTCTGTGATCTATTCCTTGCCTTATCCCTGCCCTGAAGTGCTCTGTATAATCATAGCTGAATTTTCCAGATTCCTGTCAGCTGGCTTGTGCTTGGATCTGGCCAATGGCATATAAAGTCAGGATAGGTGAGGAGGAAGGTAAAAGCCAGGGTATTCCTCTACCTCTCTGTCTGCCTTGAGGATGCCTCTCTTATATTAGTTGTGTCTCCTCTGTGGTTCAGGATGGCTGTGGGCAGTCCCCACTGGTGTTTCTCTTTTCTGCAGAAACTCCCAAAGCCACTGGGGTCTGGTGATACTGTCTCGCTCTTTTGACCCTCCAAAAGCTTCCTGCAGTTGCTTATTTGGGGGATTCTCACTATTCTCTGGTTGTTTTCTCATCTCCCATCATCCAAGTAATCAATTGCAAGAATTAAACTAAGTTTTAAATGTTCAGAGTTGTTTTCCTAGTTAAGACTTTAACTAATTTATTTAGTAGTGTTTTATTTTTTATTCTTATTAGCAACTCAGAAGTTTATACCAGTGATAATGCGTTCTCAAAACTACTTCTGTCAATGTCAATATAATGCTTCAAAGATATAAAGAAAAAATTATTTACAGTGATTCTGAGAGATTATGGCTACAAAAGCTATATTTCTACAGAAGCAAGGGAAATTCTGTAAAATCAAACATGAGTTTTTTGTCATTCAATTTTAGTTTTGTCTTGAAACTTAGGTATTAATACATACACAAAAGAAGGCAGGGAGGGAAAGAGAGAGAGAGAGAATCAATCAAATTAGAGTCTAAAATATTTTTATAATACATATAACAACCTTCACAATAAAAATTATCTTCTCAGTCAATTCTTTTGACCTTGATTTGATTGCTTTTTATGCCACAAATTGCATCTCCAAAAAAATTGGTCTTTCAAGAGACTCTTCTTTAAATGACCCAATTTTTCTGTCACTGAGTATCAAGAGTAACAGAAGGACTTCTCTGCTCTCTGATAGTATCTGCCATGGAAATATTTCTGTTTTTAGATATTTTTATGTTGTGTGATCTATTGTAATTGGAAAAATATCATGTTGACTTTTCTTTCTGTGTTTTTTTCCGTATGCATGTTTGTGTAAAAATCTATTTTTAAAAGTTTTCTTCTCTGCTAGTGCACTTTTGAAGTGTGTTGGTACATGGTACTGCATTAATTAAGAATAAATATCCCAAGCCATTTGATATATTTGTGTCATCCCAAAATTCATAGGTTCAAATTCTAACCCTTCCAAGGTGATAGTAGGAGGTTGGGCCTTTGGGAGATGATGAGATCATGAAGACAGAGCTCTCGTGAATGGGATTAGTGTCTTCATAAAAGAGGACCCAGAGAGCTGGTTTGCTCCTTCTACCATGTGAGGTTACAGTGAGAAGACAGCCATCTATGAACTGGGAAGAAGGCCTTCACCAGACATTGAATCTGCCAACATCTAGGTCATGGATTTCTGGCCTCCAGGACTGTGAGAAAGAAATTTCTCTTGTTTATAAGCCACCCAGTATATGGTATTTTGTTATAGCAGCCTAATTGGTCTAATATACTACTTTAAACCATTCCTTTGTTATTTTTGGTGGAACTGGTGCTAAGATTGCTTTGCTCAGCCAATATAGTAATAGATTTTACTGGTTTTCACCCCCTTAGTGCTTCAGGGGCACCCAAATCTCAGAGTTCTTTGCCCAGCCAACCTTTTATCTACTCACTTTCATTCTTTCTAAGCCACAATTTAATTTGATTTTTGTAAAAGTACTTAACACACTTTTTTCTTTCCTCTGATTTTGCAAAAAGAAAAAAGAAAATATAAATTCATCCATCATTCTTTCATCATATTTCTCTTTCTCTTTTCACTTAATATGTATTTTCTTCTGTATATCTACCTCAAACCTGAAATATGTGCCTATTTTCAGTTAGTTAAGTACATAAGCATGATACGTGTGACAAATAAATACATATATAATGTTAAATCTATTTGTTTTTACCCTTGGCTTTACCATATGCCTAAAAGAGCCTAGAACTGTATCTCAACATCAGTATCAACTTTGAATGCTTCATACTCTTTCAAAATCTTTTAAATTCAAGATGAATTTTGACATTTTGTTTTTCAGTCTTTTAAATTTGTCATGGTCAGTGATTCCAAAGCTACTAAGTAAAGGACCTGACTTCTAAGTTAAGTCACTTTCCTTGTGACTTGGACATTTTACTTAAATAAGGCACTACATCATTAAAATTCTTTTTATTATTATCAAAAGGTATCAGTCAATTCCCCAGAAGTAAATAATCACAATGTTTTAGCTCTTTTAGTCCTTCCTTCTTTTGGAGGAAGATTTATATTTCCAAATAAAATGCTGTACTCTTTCGTGATTTATCAATTTCAGACTTTATGGACATCCACAATGATAATAGAGGAAATAACTCTTGTACATTAACTTCATCAACTTACTTACTCTAATCTTCTCAAAAGAGATATTGTTTCTTATTTTGTTTTAAAGTTACTAGTGTTTATGGTAATATGACTTTGTATATATTATTCATCTGTCAATCAGATAGTGAACCGTGACTGTTTCCTATCTCATACAACTTCTTTCTTACTCCTAGATTCATAATTATTGTATCTTTTCATACATATATTTTACAATTTTATAAATGTTTGATCTGTCAAAATGAATTTCCAAACATTCTATCAGTTCCATTGGTCATTAGTTCAATTTTTTCCCTTACAGGTTTCTATCACACTTCCTTTCCTCTGTACTCATACTTCAATTTGAACTAGTTAGTTTCTAGGATGGACACATACCTCTTATTGTAAGACTTCCCTTCCCAACTTATCTGTCTTAGATTTTCTGTTGTGTTCGTGTACTGGTCAAATGCATCTCCCCAGTGGCTTCTTGAAAAAGAGTGCATGAAAATTCAAATTTTTGAAGTTGTTGAATATTTGAAAATGCCTTTATTCTTTCCTCAAACTAGACTGACAGTTTGGCTGAGTATAGAATTCTAGGTCAGACCCAGGACCATCTGCATAACATTCAGGACCCAGTGAAAAATCAAAAATGAAAATATGCACTTTCTTGCTCAAAATTATCAAGAATTTCAAGATAGCGACAGCAGAGCACTAAGAAAAGTGTTGGGGCCTTCCCAAGTGCAAGGCCCTGAGTGACTGCACAGGTTCATGCCCATGAAGCTAGCCTTGGTAGGTCCTTTCAGCATGGAGATACTAAGTTCTGGGAAAGTGACTCTTCGATAATTTTTTCTAATTCTCTTCTGTATTCCTTATGTGTAGAACCCCAAATAGCTGGATATTAGATCTCCCAAACAGGCTCTCTAATTTTTTTCTTTATTATTCTAGTATCCATCTTGCTGTCTTTTTGTCCACTTCCTGGGATGGAAATTAGACTTTTCCCTGTACCCCTTCTGTTGACATTTTCACGTAAATTCTCTCTTTTTTTTTTTTCATTATTATACTTTAAGTTCTAAGGTACATGTGCACAACATGCAGGTTTGTTACATATGTATACAGGTGCCATGTTGGTGTGCTGTACCCATTAGCTTGTCATTTACATTAGGTATATCTCCTAATGCTATCCCTCCCCCCTCCCTCCACCCCATGACAGGCCCTAGTGTATCATGTTCTCCTTTCTGTGACCAAGTGTTCTCATTGTTCAATTGCCACCTATGAGTGAGAACATGCAGTGTCTGCTAAGAATGATAGTTTCCAGCTTCATCCATGTCCCTACAAAGGACATGAACTCATCCTTTTTTGTGTCTGCATAGTATTCCATGGTGTATATGTGCCACATTTTCTTGATCCAGTCTGTCACTGATGAACATTTGGGTTGATTCCAAGTCTTTTCTATTGTGAATAGTGCCACAATAAACATACGTGTGCATGTGTCTTTATAGCGGTATGACTTATAATCCTTTGGGTATATCCCCAGTAATGAGATGGCTGGGTCAAATGGTATTTCTAATTCTAGATCCTTGAGGAATCGCCACACTGTTTTCCACAATGGTTGAACTAATTTACAGTCCCACCAACAGTGTAAAAGTGTTCCTATTTCTCCACATCCTCTCCAGCACCTTTTATTTCCTGATTTTTTAATGATTGCCCTTCTAAGTGGTGTGAGATGGTATCTCATTGTGGTTTTGATTTGCATTTCTCTGATGGTGAGTTATGATGAGCATTTTTTCATGTGTCTGTTGGCTGTATGAATGTCTTCTTTTGAGAAGTGTCTGTTCATATCCTTTCCCCACTTTTTGATGGGGTTGTTTGTTTTTTTTCTTGTAAATTTGATTGAGTTCTTTATAGGTTCTGGATATTAGCCCTTTGTCAGATGAGTAGATTGCAAAAATTTTCTCCCATTCTGTAAGTTGCCTGTTCACTCTGATGGTAGTTTCTTTTGCTGTGCAGAAGCTCTTTAGTTTAATTAGATCCCATTTGTCAATTTTGACTTTTGTTGCCATTGCTTATGGTGTTTTAGACATGAAGTCCTTGCCTATGCCTATGTCCTGAATGGTATTACGTAGGTTTTCTTCTAGGGTTTTTATGGTTTTAGGTCTAACATTTAAATCTCTAATCCATCTTGAATTAATTTTCATATAAGGAGTAAGTAAAGGATCCACTTTCAGCTTTCTACATATGGCTTGCCAATTTTCCCAGCACCATTTATTAAACGGGAATCCTTTCCCTATTTCTTGTTTTTGTGAGGTTTGTCAAAGATCAGATGGCTGTAGATGTGTGGTATTATTTCTGAGGGCTCTGTT
>NW_012117611.1:2040200-2078543 GCF_000951035.1 Colobus angolensis palliatus
CCATTCAGTATGATATTGGCTGTGGGTTTGTCATAAATAGCTCTTATTATTTTGAGATACATTTCATCAATACCGAATTTATTGAGCGTTTTTAGCATGAAGGGCTGTTGAATTTTGTCAAAGGCCTTTTCTGCATTCATGTAAATTCGTACTGTTAATTTCCAAAAGCCCTTTCATCACCATTTGTTCCATTTAAAAAGTTGCATGTTTTTGCATCATGGATCAATCTCTTTTCTCAAAGTTTTTGTTTGTTTCTTAATGGTTCTTTTCAATCTGTATTTCAATATATTAAGTCACTAATGTTTCAGTGGTGAGCACCAGTAAAGAAATTTTTTAATCTACCAGGATTTAATGCAAATCATAAATACTCTTTTGTCTATTTCTTTTCGAACAATATAAAAATTATAACACAGTTAAATAATATAATATGACTAAGTTATTTCAGACGGGTAACACTGACCAGAAACACTTGATTGATTCTTTGTTTAGATTCAATATGATATTACTGTTTTCTCATCTTCAAGGAGAAACAAATTGATCTAAAAAACTAAGATCTTCTAACTCTTTGAATATTTACATCTCTGTACTGTACTTGTTGATGAGGAACTCTTCAACAAACTGGAAATTACATAATGTCCATTTTTGTAGAAAAGGTTAATACCTCTTGAAGTAAAGAAATAGTTTACCTAAATTGTGACTTTGGGGTAAGGGAGAGAATAGTTATAAATTCCTTTGTACTTAAAAGAGTTTTTTCAGTCACATATTCTCTGCCTCAATGGGATTATTTTGCTCCTTTACATGTAGACTGTAGACACATTTTTAAGAGTAATACTGTTTGTCATACTATTTTTTCTTGTATATATTTAAGGTATGATGTTTTATATACATATACAGTGAAATGATTAGTACACTCAAGCAAATTAACATATCCATCATTTCACCTAAGTAGCTTTTTTTTTTGGAGGTAAAAGTACCTATAAGTCTACTCTCTTAGCAAATTTCCAGTATACAGTGCAATATTATTAACTGTAGTCCTCCTGCTGTACTTTATGCCATTGATCTCATTTGTTTTCATTTTGCTCAATTATAGAAATTGGGGAATTATTTACCCTATAAAATAAAGGTATCATGGAGCTTTACATTTCTATTTGCCTATATGAAAAAAATACTGGAAAAGTCTTTACGTCCATAAACTCTGCATTTTAGACTAAGTTTAGGGTTTAATTTACTGAGCATCGACTTGCAGAATAAATAAGACTTCATGATTTAACAGATTTTATTATCAATTTTTTATTGTTTTAGAGTCAAGCAGGACTTACTGAAAATGACACAGTAGCTTCTTGTTCTGACAGTTTATATTTATGCGATTTCATGCACTTCTGCTTATGGCCAGATTTTAATGTTAATATTAATATATATTATAAGTATATAATTTCTTTTAACTTTACCTCTTCTGATTCTTAGTATGGATTTCTTATGACCATATCCTTTTCACTTTTGTATTTCAATCAGATCACAAATGGGAACATTTATAGTAATGTAATAATTATAAATTATTTTAATAAATTTTATTTATTTAATTATTATTTGTTATTCATGCTGTGTCACATGAGGGATATCCTGTGTATTTTGTATCCTAAAATTTAAAAAGGCATGCATAGACATGCAGGATTTCTCCATATGAGAACATTGTTAATTATGTAGGTGGTCATTTTGCAAGATTCAGTTATGTAACGATAGCTTAGAAGGTATTCAGAGTACTTGGTTATAAAAACTGCATCATTTAACATTGAGTAACTTTTCATTTGGAATGCAGCAGTTCTATATTTGAATAAAAATACTCAATAATTTTCTACAACTCAGTACTCTTTGTTCAGAAGTAGAAGTTATTTGTCTTCTGCAATTGCTTGATTTAATCACAGAACCAATAAATTGCTTTCAAAGATGGTATTGCTATTTTTGTTTCTGTCTTCTTTTAAGTGTCCTGATCATTAGAAGGTAAGGAAGTCCCTTTAAAAACTAAGAATATCAAAGTGTTCTCAGCACATTTTTTCAGGCTGATTTTTAAAGTCTTATGAATTATCAGAGATTTGTGTTATTCTCTTTGGCAAAAGATCATTAGGAACTTAATGATGCTTTGGATTTTTTTTCATGTCTTTGAAAATATAACTTAGAATTTGAAATATTTTAATAAAATTGATGAAAAATGAAGGTATATATCAATAGCATCTATTTAGCCCATAGCCTTTTTCTTTCTTAAATTACTGATTACATCTTTTAGCTTGTGACTTGCAAATACCTTGAAATGCAGGCACAGGTATACACTTGTGAAACAATCACCATAACAAGAAAATTAACATTATCCATTACTCTCAAAAGTTTCCTTGAACCTCTTCCTCCCTGATTCTCACTTTCTCCATTCCTAAACAACAAACAGATATAGTGCTTTCTGTCACTATTAGGACTGTTTGCATTTTCTAAAATTTTACATAAATAGAATTCTCCTCCTCCTCAATGATTGCATCTAGTTTTGTTATAAAAATAATTTGGTCACCTAGAATGAGTTGGGAAGTATTTACAGTTGATCAATGTTCTCAAAATATGTATAGAATGTTATTATATCCTTATTTATTTATTTATTTTTTGAGATGCATTTTTCACTTTGTTGCCCAGGCTGGAGTACAACGGTGGCGATCTTGGCTCACTGCAACCTCTGCCTCCTGGATTAAAGTGATTGTCCTGCCTCAGCCTCTCGAGTAGCTCGGATTACAGGCATGCACCACCAAGCCTGGCTAATTTTGTATTTTTAGTAGAGATGGAGTTTCTCCATGTTGACCAGGCTGGTCTCAAACTCCCAATCTCAGGTGATCCGCCCGCTTTGGTGTCCCAAAATTTACCAGAGAAATCTTCTGGGCCAGGAGTTTTCTTATGTGAAGGGTTTTTAGTTACAAATTTCATTTATTTGTTTCTTCTTGATATCTGGTAGTTTGTGTTTTTTAAGAAAATAATTCATTTTATCTAAGTTATGGAATTTATTGGCATAATGTTGTTTATATTATTTTGTTTTTATAATAACAGTTAACATTTTTGTCTACTAATTTTATCATCTGTCATATTGGGTTAATTTTAACTCATTTATTTTTATCCTCATCACGGGTGAATTTTCCTGCTTGTTTGCATGCCTGAAAATTTTTTATTTGATGAAAGACCAATTGGGGAAATACCACATAAAAAACTGAAATTATAATGAAAGAGAAATGCAAATGTCATCAATGAGAAACAAATAAAATGTAGTTTAGTTTCTATGTAGGGAGCAATCACAATGAACAGGCATCTTCAAAGGACTTATGAGATAGGTAGCATCTCAGATATGCCTGGTAACCAAACATGATTTAGACAGTAACAGATGGTAGGAACATGGAGAAAAGAGATTTCAGCAAGAGAGAAACACTTGAATCTAAGATGATGTAAGGGTTTTTGAGGAACAGTGACTACACCAGTTTGCTTAGGAATTAGGGTGTGCATAAAAGAAGCAATGGGGAATACCTACAGTTTGACATTTGAACACATTGTTTGCATGTCATACAACCCTCAGAGATTGCAAATACTTTGAAGAAGGTATTGTGGTACACACACAGGTATCCACACATTATATATGCATACACATATATATCAGTGTGGTTTTATGTGTATCCTTATATATACACACTTACATATACATATATACTTATATATGTACTAATATCTATATATAAATATATATTCTTTTACACAGCTCCAGGTGCAGTAATAGATACCCAAATTATGTATCTAGCTGCACTGGGTTTTTAACACCATTTTAGCAACGTTGTCTATACTGGTTGATACAACAGCAGTTTACTTGTTTTGCTACCAAATACGGTAGCCGGAAGAGTCCTCATCCACGATTTTCTGGGTCAGAAACTGCTCAGATCAGGACATCAATAACATGCCTTCACCCTAAGCTTTGGGAACCAGAACAACTTATCTATGCCAGAAAGTAAGAACATTGTTTTCTACTCAGCTTGCCCACACTGATTGTTGAAAGAAGCAACATCATTATTAAAAGGAGTTTTTGCTAAGTTGAGGGAACTTGTTTATTTTATGCTAAATTAAGGGAACTTGTTTATTTTCAACTCTGAGAATTTGCCTATTGGATGGCTTAAGAATTAGGCAAATAGGATGCGATTGTCTTCTTAAAAATAAAAAAAAATTGTACAGATATATACAATAAAGCCTTAACACTTTGGAACCCACCAATACTGAA
The DNA here is from genome assembly GCF_000951035.1 of Colobus angolensis palliatus. Taxonomy (NCBI): domain Eukaryota; kingdom Metazoa; phylum Chordata; class Mammalia; order Primates; family Cercopithecidae; genus Colobus; species Colobus angolensis. The sequence continues at coordinate 2,044,486 of NW_012117611.1, forward strand.
CATACGGTCATTTGAAAGTTATTCATTAAGATGTTTGACCTTGTATTAACTAGGAAGAAAGTAAAATAATCGCTGAAATAATATTGTTGAGGATTATTGTATATATAATTTGATTACAAAAGCATATTCGCAATTAGGATAGTAATGATATAAATGATTACAATTAGGATAGTAGTGATATAAATAATTCCATTAAGCTGGTGTTCTAGTTGTAAATAATATTTTTACAATAAAAGGTTTTCCTTTTTATGTAAATAGAAATGTGCACTCATTAATGAAAATTCAGTGCAACAAGCAAAGAAAAAACAAGTCCTAGTAACCCCCCAATATACATTTCTATCCAGTCCTTTGGGGTTGGCATGGTGAATATAGGTGTGTGTGTGTGTGTATGTGTGTGTGTGTTTGTGTCTATGAGGAGATATATGAGTTTACTGAGTTATAACTATATGTAATTACATTTTCTAGTTGGGTGGTAAAACCTTACTGAAGTATTTTTCCCCAGTGGAAGTTTTATATCCAGTTATAGGTTTATATATCTAATTGTGAATTATCAAGACATAATTAATAATGTTTTGTTTTTAAACCACATTGAGATCTCTGTGTGAAAGGGCATGTTCATTGTGCAAGCATTAGAGCCTCTTGATTATCACAAGTCTTATCAGTTATAGTTGCAGATGGGATGATTCCCCTAGGAATAACCACAGGCTGTTGTGAGTCAGGAAATGCACTTGTTGATGGTCTCCCAGGGTACTCATCGTCTCGTTTGATAATAAAGATTTATCCATTCTTGACTACCTTGTTTTGCTTCATTCTCTATTCATTTATCAGTGTGTTTTGGGTTCATCCGCATATAAAAGAAACCACAAAATAATTGTGGCTTAAATGCAATTTTTGTTGTTCTTGCATCAAAAACAAGTCCAGAGACGGGCGATTTCATTCAGGTGGACCTGAATAGCACGATATCCAGGCCACTTCCATTTTTCTTTTCTACCATTCTTAGTGTGCGGCTTTCTTTTGCCAGGTCATTTATGATCCCAGATGGCTGCTGGCCTTTAGACAGTTCCACTGCATTCCAGGCCAAAAGGAACAGGCAAGGGATGCAAGAGAACTCCTTCCAGTGCAGTTAGCTCTCTCCAAAGAACTGTTCTGAGAGTCTCACCAACAGCCTCTATGCACAGCTCTGACAAGAATTTAGTAATGTGACCATACTCTTCAAGAGAGTTTAGAAAATGTAGTGTTTTTAGTGAGAAAATCGCTAACAAATAAAAATAGAATACAGTTTTTCAGGGAAAAGGAAAGGCAACCCTTTGAAGTACTTATTGTTTTTAAACCACATTGTACAACCAAGCTGAACTCAAGTAATTTTCACAAGAAAGACATATGATAGTATATTTCTAAGCCATTGCAGGACTATGGAAAAACAAAAACAAAACCTCTTTCTTTTCCTTTCGTAAATAAAGGACAGTGTGACGAAGAATAATGTTCCTGGGTCATAAGCATTACAAAAATCCCAAAACCCTCTGCATCTTGATCCATTATCATCACATTCGGTGTTTCAGACAAGCCTCAAAGGCCGGCTTCATTTTTCCTTCCTAAGGAAACTGTTTTGCTTGTATTCTTGTTGTGCTTTGTTTTGCTTATTCTGTATTAATAGGACATATTTATTGATACATACAATTTATTTTTCAATGTTATTGCCTGCAGATATTTTATCATGCAAAAGTAAATGGCACAAAAAAAGTAATTGTTTACAGCTTCCTGAATAAGAAGTTTTCATCTAGGTGTGTCTTTTTTTCCTATAGAGAAATGAACTATTTCTTTTAGGTGGAGAAATGTCAGATACCTTTGCTGAAATTCTTAACTTGCCTTTGTATCGTCACCCTTGGTATTGAAAATTATCCAAAGGCCGGGCGCGGTGGCTCAAGCCTGTAATCCCAGCACTTTGGGAGGCCGAGACGGGCGGATCACGAGGTCAGGAGATCGAGACCATCCTGGCGAACACGGTGAAACCCCGTCTCTACTAAAAAAAAATACAAAAAACTAGCCGGGCGACGTGGCGGGCGCCTGTAGTACCAGCTACTCGGGAGGCTGAGGCAGGAGAATGGCGGGAACCTGGGAGGTGGAGCTTGCAGTGAGCTGAGATCTGGCCACTGCACTCCAGCCCGGGCGGCAGAGCGAGACTCCGCCTCAAAAAAAAAAAAAAAAAAGAAAGAAAGAAAATTATCCAAAATAAATTGCTAGGAAATCTGCTAAATTGTCTCTAAGGGAGTGCCTAAAAGTAGCCGCACTCTACTCTCTATTTTGCAATACCTCTGAATAGAATGGAATTAAATTCTGTCTGATGACTAAGGAAAATAGACAAGTAGTCTTCATGTTGCTTATCTATAGTATGGAGCAAGTAAGGAATATGTTCCTTTTGTACTTGGTAAAGAGCAGTATCTTCAGAAACACACAGCTTACAATTTAATGCATAGAAGTTGCCAAAGCTGTTACAAACTTGTTAAGGTAATTTGTATCACCTTACTTTGTCAGCTACCTATTGCTGTATAACAGTTATCCCAAGGCTTGGGGCTTAACACAATAACATGAATTATCTCATGGTTTCTGTAACCCAGGAATCTAGCTGAGTCCTATACTGTAAAATTCCTCAGAGCGTCGGGACACATCATCCTACGGACTCAAACACGAGAAAATATTTTCAAATTTTCCTCAAGTGGAAAATGAGTGCAGTAAATACACTAAGGATACATACATGTATTTTTTCCTTGTCTCAAATTAACTTTTTACAGAACTTTTGCCTTTCATCTTTGTCTTTATTGCTTCATACAGTGAATAATAGCTAATCTAGCAGTCAGAAGAGCATTCTTTATTTTTTTGTTTATTTTTTGAAGTCTTTTAATTTTATTTTTAAATTTTTTTTTAGTAGCTTTGTTGGGGGGTACAGGTGGTTTCTGGTTACACAGATAAGTTCTTTAGTGGTGATTTCCGGGAATTTTGTGCACCCATCACCTGAGCAGTGTACATTGTACCCAATATATAGTATTTTATCCCACACCCCCTCCCACTCTTCCTCTGTGAGTCCCCAAAATCCATTATATTATTCTGATGCCTTTGCATCCTCACAGTTTAGCTCCCACTTACAAGTGAGAACATACGATATTTGGCTTTCCATTGCCGAGTTACCTCACTTAGAATAATGGCCTCCAGCTCCATCCAAGTTGCTGCAAAAGACACTATTTTATTCCTTTTTGTGGCTAAGTAGTATTTCATGGTATATATGTACCACATTTTCTTTATCTACTCATTGGTCAATGGGCACTTAGGTTGGTTCCATATTTTTGCAATTGTGAATTAAGAAGAGCATCCTTTGAATATTCGCCTAGTGCCAACACTGAAAAAACAGAAAGTCATAGAATAAATTATAGGAATATACTTTTCTGAAAATGTCTATATTGTCTTGAATTTTCAGGAGGACTATCTCTGAAATATTGTGCTTAAAGTAGCCTATATTCCTAATACTATTGAGAGCTGTACTTCTAATATTATTGAGAGCTGAGGAGTATTACCTATACTCCTAATATTATTGAGAGCTGAATATAATACGTAATAATTCCTTAAGTAATAAAGACTGTTCTTAATTATATCAAAAAAACTCTGAAAATATTGCTTTGTTGACCTAGAAACAACTTTGTTAAAAATCTTAACTTAGTGTACTTAATACTGTACTATTTGCCATATAGTTACCATAAATTTCTTGCTGTTTCTCTCTTTGGCTACTTTTTTGAAATAGACTAAGATGCTTAGTGAAGCAGCTGGAAAGAGGTGACGTTAATGTCGTTGACTTAAAGAAGAATATTGAATATGCGGCATCTGTGCTGGAAGCAGTTTATATCGATGAGACAAGGTAAGTTTTAGCCTTCTTCTCTTTTATCTTCTTTGACTCACTTCCCTTTTTGTTCCTCTTTCTTGACCCTCCTTTATCTCAAACAGGAATTTAGCATATCTTCATGTGAAACCAAACTCAAATCTTATTAAAATTTGAAAGGTTATTCTTCACGTAGCTAATTAACTGGACTATGATTCTCCAAAATTAATACACATTTTAATCCAAATGTTTGAATGTCATAAAATAGTCAAACACTAAAGTGAAAAAAAAAATCTCCTCTTCCCCCACCCTCACTCTCCTTGGGCTCAGACTTTTAAATGTCAGAGTTATGTGTAGGCTTATATTGGTTTTCACTGATGTCAGGATTTTCCCTATTATCTCAAATTTCAGAGTCCCTTTAGGAAAATGGGTGTTACATGCCCACACATTGTCATGAGATGTGTCTAGCAGGCCCTTTATGCAGGGATTGCTAAGGGGCATCCCAAATGTGTGTTTTTGATCATCCAAACCTAGCCTCATAATTAGCAGTGGTAAGGAGATTAGGAAAGGGGGACTTATTTGAAGAGGGTTGCCAGCTTAGTGCTGTGACCCTCAAAGAGGCCATTCACCCGCTGGAGGATATTTGGCAAGTCCAGGAGATGTGACCAGTGTCTCTTGGTGTTCAAAGATATCTGGTTCATAATTCTCCTTTCAAAAGGGATAAAAGTGACAGGCTAATCAGGGCTACCTGTGAATTCAGAGGTAAGAGTGAACCTGTGGGGAGAGAGGCATGCATTTCCAGTGTTTGACATGGAAAAGGTGCTAATTTTTTTCACAGCCATAAAGCAGGTAGAATAGAAGTCTCTTAAAGTACCAAAGAGTACTTAAGTCAACTAGTGAAAAAGAGGCTACAAAGAATAAGTGATAGCATAAGAGCCAGGGTAGGAATTATAAAAATTCAGATAAAATAGTAGAAAATATATATTCAAAGTACTCTCTTGGTGTTAGCAAATTGTCTCTGAAGGACCCACAAAGGGTCCCCAGGAGAAAAAAATAGGCAGCATTTGGGCATTTGTCACATAGATGGCAGCAAAACCACCAGTCTGGCCAGAGCCTTTGGTCCTATAATTTCCTGCCTCTCGCACCGCATTGCTAAACAACCAGAAGCAGCAGTGAGTGGGAATATGGAGGTGAGGATACCCAACAGGCCCCTTGCACTCTGCAGGTGTCCATGCCTGTGCCAGACCTAAGCTCGGGGAACATGAGCAATGTTAAACCAGATGGGCAACTAAATAACATTTAGTTTTTATTTACCTATGTGTACTGGACTTCACAGGCATGCAGATACTCTCTCTCTCTCTCTCTCTCTCTCTCTCTCTCTCACACACACACACACACACACACACACACACATTGTTTAATAAGTAAAAAATTCAAATGATGAAATTCTTGCCTCTACCATGGTCACAGTCTACTCTGTTTCTCATAAACTTCTTATATATCTTTCCAGTGATTTATTACATATTTTTATTTTGTATTTTCCCCTCATTGTTTCATGGAAGGTAGTATACTACATAAACAGTCTTTCATTCTGCTTTTTTTTCACTGAAAAAGGAAACTTAAAAGTATCCTTTTATTGTATTCTGATTTTTAAAATACTTAACAATGAGAATTTTTACTAATAGCTGGCAGAAGAGGCCATATTGAGAGCTTTGTTGCACAAGCGATTTTTTCTTAATGAAACTCCTCTACTAAAGCATAGCTTGGAGAAATTATTTGAGGAAAAGAAAACAGGCCAGGCACAGTGACTCACACCTATAATCCTAGCATTTTGGGAGGCTGAAGTGGGAGGATCACTTTTGAGCTCAGGAGTTCACAACCAGCCTGTGCAACATAGCAAAACCTCATCTCTACAAGAAAACACAAAAATTAGCCAGGCATGGTGGAGTGTGTCTGTAGTCCCAGCTATTTGGGAGGCTGAAGTGGGAGGATCACTTGAGCCAGGGAGGCTGAGGTTGCAGTGAGCTGAGATTGTGCCACTGCACTCCCGTCTGGGTGACAGAGTGAGATCATGTCAATAAATAAATGAATAAAAGAAGGAAAGAAGAAAGAAAAAAGAAAGGAAAGAAAGAAAGAAAGAAAAAAAGAAAGAAAGAAAGAAAGAAAGAAAGAAAAAGGAAGGAAGGAAGGAGAAAGAAAGAAAGAAAGAAAGAAAGAAAGAAAAGAAAAGAAAAGGAAAGAAAAGAAAAGGAAAGGAAAGGAAAGGAAAGGAAAGGAAAGGAAAGAAAAGAAAAGAAAGAGATTATTTTCTTGGTGAATGTTCACTGAATGTGTATGAATGTACATGATTCTAAGTAAACAGAATCCAAGGTGCAAATTTTAAAAATACCTGATGTTCTTCCCTTGCTCCCTCCTGGCTCTTATTGTTCACGAGATGACTGAATTTAACAGGTTTAAGATTCCTTCAATCTGTCCTTGAACAGATATTTTCTTTTCTATTTATCTATAAAACTTAAGAACCAAAGAACGATTTGAAGATTTCCATTATTCATCTTCTAATGGCATAATGCTAACCACCTGGTTTGCCTAAGTGACCTGTCTGTCATTTGATAGAGTATTATATGCTTTATTTATTTATTCATTTTTCTGGTGCATTTCCAGTCCCTGAAAAGTATAACTCCATGAATATTTGCTAACTTAGTTCCCTATGATCCCTAACTTATTTTAAATGTATGTTATACCTAAAGTATAGCTCTTTTTCATTTTAAAATTGCTCTTTTGAGCGGAAAAGAGGTTGAGCACAATGCTGCCCTGCTTCGTGGTAGAAATTCATTTTTTTTTTCCTTCTTATACCAAAACATTCCATCTCTTAACACCACATTATTCCTAATATTTACTCCAAATTTTTAGTATTTTACTGTAATTCTTCCATGGCATCATGAGTTTTAAATTGGATTAATAACAATACCCCATATTTGTATCATCTTCAAAGGGCTCTTTGTTTCATTATCTCACATTAGTGTCACTACAATCCTATGTGATTGGCAGGACGATTATTACTTTCTGCGTTTTACTAATGAGAGAATTAAAGCTCTTAGAAGGAAAATGGTTTGACACAGGTCATGGATGGAAGTGTTGGCAAAACTGAGACTAAAACCTAACCCATGACTTCTTATTTAGTACTCCTTCCTGTATACCTGGCTCTTCTCAGAGTGTTCCTATAAAACAGAATGTTTTTTAATGACCTCTGAAAGATTTAGATGACAACATATAAAACATTGTGATAGCTGGAATTGTAAATCCTGTAGCTAACATGTATTAAGGGCCTAGTATGTGCCAAAAAATCTTCTAAGCATTTTATATGTACTATTTTATTTAAACATCATAAAAGTCCTATGAGGTAGAAATTCTATTATTATCAGATTGTATATGAGAAGACTTAAATCACAGAAAAGTTACATAGCTTACCAAAGGGAAGACAGGGAGTTGAAGAGTTGGATTAGGGCCTTGGCAGTCTGACTCTAGGGCTTGGGCTATGAAGTGCAAATCTCATCCTCATCCCTTTTCTAACATTTGACGAAAAGGTGACTTCAGAGACACTGAATTTTGATGCAAGTGCACAGGTTGTCAGGATCATCAGCCCCAGTGGTGCTGATTGTGTGCCATCTCTTTCCAATTCTGCCTTCAGTAATTTTACGTGGCTAGCTTGAAAATGGTTACAGTGGTAGTATTCACACCCATGAAAAATAACATGCTACAAATCAGAATTTATTTTTTTCTGGAGAGTCTGTTGTTAAACATTTAACTTCATACCACAGGTCGTACCTAAGATTACCTCTTATAAATCTCCTAAAAGCTGGGATTTTGTGATCAAAATATCAGCTTAAGCATTTTTAGAACAATAATAATTCATGTGGTTGATTTTCTATATACTTAGTAAGACACACAGCAGTAAACTGAGGATGTTTCTGTTGAGATGTCCATACAATTATTAAAGTACCATTTCCCTTAAAACTATCAGTAAAACAGAGATCATGTAAAAGGAGTCAGGTCCAAGAAGCGTTTAGTTGCTTTTAAACTTTAAAAACCTTTTGACTTCTGAAATGTTTCCTGAGGGAAAATTCTCTTTCTAGAAAAAAATGATTCCATGAATATTCCAGAGAGGTATTGTTTGAAAGTTGGGCTGGACTAAAAGAAAAAGGTCAGCACAAAACAAAGCAGTATAAAATACAAATTATTAATTGGTTTAAAACACACACATACAGAGCCTTAATGACTGCAGAATTTCAGTTAAGAAAGCAATCAAAGCAAAAACATCCCTTTAAAGATAATTTTGGTGAGAAAAATAAAAACAATTTCTGAATTCTGACTCTTAGTGGAGATTATAGCACAATACCCTAATGAATTTGACTGTTGGGTTTTTTAAAAGACATTTTCAAATGCAAATGCCAATCCTTTATGAGTCTTGTGTTTAGATATGTCTCTAGAGGCTATTGTTTTTCAAACTTACAAAGTTTTAATCCAGAAACATGTGGCCTAAAAAATATGTTCAATGGTTCTTATTTGGATTGGGATATTGCCAAGCAAAGCACCATCTTTGGCCTCATGAATAGCAGGGCAGGCAGCTGCCTGAGAGGTATACTTTCAAGATGGGAATTGTGCTTACTAATACCTCCTAAAAACACAATTTATAACTTTCTTTGGTTAATGTGAACCAATCTGTCTCATAATTACCATGATTAGAGCATAGACTCTGGATTCAGAAAGACTAGGCTGTTCAAAGTCTGGATTCTCTACTTAATACTCTTTTCTTTAAGGAAGTTACTTTACATCCCTGGCTTTATCATCTACAAAATGGGAATAAGGACAATGTTCACTTCATAAAGTTGATATGAGAATTAAATGTATAACAATTCCTAACAGAGCAAAATTTAAATAATAACCAGATATTTCTATTTTTAATAAAATTCTTATTTATTATGTATGAGCAAAATGCAAATAACTCTCGGATACATAACACATGAAGGTATATGATTAACATATTCTAATGAAGGTATTAAATGCTTCCCTGAGAGCAGTTTTTAATCCTGAGAAAATGAAAACAGGTGGGCTCTGATCACCAAGGAATGAGAGCATAAAATGATGGAAAAGAGTGCCTTTCCCTTAATACAGAGTAATTATCTCTGTAAAAACATCCTCAGTTGACTTTTGTGCCTTGCTAAATCTAAGGGTCCTTAATTTGGGGATAGATACTGCATGGATATCAATCAGTACTTTGAGAAGTTAGTCTGGTAGAAAGAAATTGAGTGACATTCAGGGTACATTAGAGGCTAAGATTCTTGAAATCACTGAGTAGAGGGACTTTCCAAGGAATCTTCACTCATTTAACAAATACCTGTTGAGTACCTGAAATGAATACCAGACACACTGGTAATCAGAATCAGGAGCAAAATTGTGCGGGCAGTTGGTGGCTAGAAATGGGTCTAGAATTGTGAAGACAAACCTAGGCACAAGAACAAATGCTCAAACAAGAAACAGAGAGATTTAGAGAGAGACCCAAGCAACAGTGATAGATTACAAGCAGGAAACACCAAGTATCAGCAGGAACTCATAACCAGAGGGAGTAACATGGGGTAAGAACTTATACAGAGTCAGACTTCCAAACCAGATATGTCTAGATTTCTAGACTTGCAGGTATTTTTGAGTGTTAATGAGTTTGTTCTCTGGCAAAGCTCTCCCTGCCTATTCTTAAAGACATGGTTTCTAACAAGAGGACTAAAGGTAAAATATGTCTGGAATATGCTAGATATATGTGCATGGAAGCCCAGAAATATAGTGCCAATTAGAGATGTGAATTATAACTCAAGGGTCTCATAATTTTTAAATACCTTTACTTTGATGCTAACCTTCAATAGTTGGAGCTCCTTTGCTATTTGAATATATTCTCCATCCTAAAGTTCTTGAGAATGGCCAGTGAATGTTTACTTATTTCACAGTCTGTCCTGGCTATCACTTTCTGCAGCCAGCTCTCTGGCTCCAAACTGATGAATTGTTCCCTTGCATTTTTTTCTCTTACCTATTTTTTTCCTCAAGTCCAGCTATCTATAGCCAGGCTCCCAAGCATGAGCTCAATCCCTTCCTCCTGTTCTCCAAACTGAAGCTAAAATCAGCTATAATTGCTGTAAGGCATTAGCGATAGATGCTTTCAAAATCTACAACTTAAGCCCTTTCATAGAGGTCCCTTATCAAGCATCTTGCTGCATTCTCTAATGCCTGGTGCCCATCTCACAGAAACCTTCCACTACAGAAGTCCTTTTGACATGTCTTGCTGTCCTGAGTTCAGGACCTCAAGTTCTATGACCAAAATAAAGACAGGGGGCGATCAAAATTAATGTCATTCATCTCTGAGGATTAACCCCTATATTAAAAGACTGTTCAGTCTAAATTCACGTTTAGAAAAAACACGACAATTTTCTAAAGGACACAGAACCCGAGAGTGATGCAGCTGTGCTCATGGCGAAGACAACCTTGTGCATTACTTTCTGGAGATGTTTAACCTCTCGGAATCCCATTGTCTCAGTCTAAATGCCAGAGGAGAGCTCTCACTTTGTTTTAGTGTAACTAAAAGAGCCATTCAAAATATTTTTTATGAAACAAAAGAGTTAGTCTGTACTGAAGGTAAAATAAAGCCTATCTGTGTAGAATAAGCCAATTTTTTGACTTTTCAAATATCAAAGTTTTTTCACTTCCAACTATTAAGGTTTAAAAAACTCCGAGAATTCCATATCAAAACGGGCTACCATGTTATCCTAGTAATTGAAATCAAAGGAGGGGATAAAATTGGAGGTGTGGAACAGGAGGGTAGTTAAGGACAGGCAGATAGTTAAGGAAAACGTGAGTATTTAAGGCAAGGCATGGAGCTACCAAAGAGGAGACTAGAAAGAATAGACACCAAAGCAACAGGCATATAGGACAAATATGAATTGCCAAATTAGCAGAAAGCAGGGTTACTGAAAAGAGTAAATCAAATGCCACAGGGTGAACCACTGGATGAGTCGGGAAATTCCTAATGCCCTGAAGTAGAGTTTCAGCAAAGAGAAAAAGCTACCAGCCAGAAGATGATACTATGAAGAATTAATGTGGAATGGCTTCATGAAGAAATTAGTATAGACTACTTTTCCAGAATTTGCTAGAGTACAAAAAAACAGAGATAGACCAATTTACTGATTTGGACATATACTTGAAGAATCCTTTTTGTATGTTTTTGTTCACATTGTTTTTGGGATGAAAGGCGGGTATCTGTAGCCCAGAAATGAAAAGTTTAAAAAACATATTTAGCATAACAAGAAAAAAAATGCTTCCTAGAAAGATTAGGTCAAGAAATTATCCTTGAGAAGTTATCTAGGAAGAGAGAAATAGTCAAACATTGGTTGAACTAGAAGTACCATATGACCCAGCCATCCCATTACTGGGTATATACCCGAAGGATTATAAATCATGTTGCTATAAAGACACATGCACACGTATGTTTATTGCGGCACTATTCACAATAGCAAAGACTTGGAATCAACCCAAATGTCCATCTGTGACAGACTGGATTAAGAAAATGTGGCACATATACACCATGGAATACTATGCTGCCATAAAAAAGGATGAGTTTGTGTCCTTTGTAGGGACATGGATGCAGCTGGAAACCATCATTCTCAGCAAACTATCACAAGAACAGAAAACCAAACACCGCATGTTCTCACTCAGGTGGGAACTGAGCAATGAGATCACTTGGACTCAGGAAGGGGAACATCACACACCGGGGCCTATCACGGGGAGGGGGGAGGGGGGAGGGATTGCATTGGGAGTTATACCTGATGTAAATGACGAGTTGATGGGTGCTGACGAGTTGATGGGTGCAGCACACCAACATGGCACAAGTATACATATGTAACAAACCTGCACGTTATCCACATGTACCCTAGAACTTAAAGTATAATCAAAAAAAAAAAAAGAAAGAAAGAAAATGTTGCTGTGGCCAGGTGCGGTGGCTCATCCATGTAATCCCAGAGGCCGAGGTGGGTGGATCATGAGGTAACCGGATCACAAGGTCAGGAGTTCAAGACCAGCCTGGCTGATATGGTGAAAGTCCGTCTCTACTAAAAATACAAAAATTAGCCAAGTGCAGTGGTGCACACCTGTAGTCCCAGCTACTTGGGAGGCTGAGGCAGAAGAATCGCTTGAACTCAGGAGGCAGAGGTTGGAGTGAGCCGAGACCATGCCACTGCACTCCAGCCTTGCTGACAGGGCAAGATTCTGTCTCAAAAATAAAAGAAAAAGAAAAAGAAAAGAAAGCGTAGATGAACTTGGAACTAACCAGTGCACAGCCAAGCGTCTTCAAATAAGCAAAAACATGAGTAGCACTGTAAAATCAGAAAGATTCACTGGCATTTCATTTTAAACTCAGCTGTTTAGCATGAGTAAATGTGCTGCAATAGTTATGGCTAACGTATGAATAATGAGCTGCTGAACTTGGGGAATGATGTGGAGAGCAAACTCTTTGTGTTTAATCACTACAACCTGCACATCATGATGGCACTCACTCATGTGTGCTCCTTTGGCATTTAGAGTCAGAATAAGAGAGAGGAAAAAGAGAAATAGATTGGGCTAATTAATGAACGGCTTTTATTAAATATTTCAGTTGTAAGTGATAGGAAACCCAACCAAGCCAGTTTAAACAAATGATTAACTTACTGACTTTCATGGCCCAAAATATTGATGGCTAGTGGTGACTATAAACATAGGTTGAACTAGGGCACAAAGGACGTCAGCAGGTCCACCTCTGTTTTGCTTGCTCTGGAATGGCTCTTTTGATGCTTTATCTAGTAGCAAGATGGTGACAGTATTTCTAAGCTTCACATCCTCACACCATCAAATCAGGAATGAGAAAAGTTTTCTTTCCCAAATGATCCGATAAACATATCCTTATGTTTCATTGGCTCTAGTTAGGTAACATATTTATCCCTCAACCAATCATTGTGTCTAGGGGAGCTGAATATACAAGGTCAGTGGTCAAGCATCCCATGAGCAAGATAGATGGTCAACTCTATTTAAATCCTATGCTTAAGAACTGAGAATGGAGGAGCGTGCTTTCTAAAACCACAACTGTGTTCTCTCTGCAGTGAAAACTAAAACGTCTCTGCTAGTGTCACAAGCAGGGAGACCTGGATCGAGGTTTGTGTGGGATGTCGTGGAAAGCCCTCGACTGGCAGTTCAGCAACTCCTTTCTTGGCTTTGCTCCTACTAATGATTAGTCTCTACTCATTATTTTTTTTCACATGGAAGATAAAGTCTCCAGTCTCTTTTTGTTCTGGAATTGTGTGATTTTTATCCATGGCTCCAAAGTCCCCCTGTAAAGACGCTTATGACGCAATTACCCTGACAACCAGGAGGGTGACAGGAGGAAACTGCTTATCATTTGCTTAGCATGGATAAATATGGGCTCTTGTATTCTTCAAATTACTTCCATTTGGAAAAGTCCCCGAGGAAATCAGTTTGAGGAAAATGTGCTAAGACGTTGCTGGAGCTCAGTGAATCATTAAAAATCCAGTAATGATTTTTCTGAATTCCATTTTTATGGTGTGAGTTGTGGGGAGGGATGGCTGTTTGCAGTGTTGTGTTTGTAGGCTGTTCTCACCCTGTAGGTGGAGTGTGAAAATCACTTAGAAAAAGTTGCAATACTTTTTGGTTGGTTTTCCTATTTTCTGTCCATCTGTGGTGTGTTACTTTCTACAAACTTTCAAAAACAGCCTCACTCGTGAAAAGGGGGAAAAAAGCCTGACCCGATCTTTTGAGAAATGACTAATAAAAAAGCTCTATGTGTTGAATAAGATCTATTTGTGATGTTTTGATTCAATGTAATATAAATGAATATTTCCTGAATTTTAAAAAGATGTTTTAAATGTTACTCTTTTCTAATAATGATAATAATAATAATGAAAGTCATTTGACAGTTAAATCCAAGGCAATGTATTATTCAATTTGCATATATGATTCTATATAATTCTCAAAAATGCCTATAAATTTGATACTTATATTATTTCCACTATAAAGTTAAAAAGTTTAAAGCACAAAGAAAGTAATTGACTTGCTTAGGATTATATAATTATTAAGCATCAGAGACAAGTTCAAATTTAAAAGGAATATATCAGACATCTATTTTTCTCTTTTTTCCTAGCCAACAGAACCCCTTTTTTTCCTAATTATTTTCTCCCTTTTTTAAGGCCAAGTGATTCAGGGGACACCAACATCAGCCCTAGGCTCAGGATGGATGACTCCTAATTGATATAAACCAGTTACTCTTCCCCAGTTCACTAATCAGTGAGTTTAGCCTTGCACATGTGATGCAATTCTTGCCAATGAGAATTGCATAAAGGGCAGAATGAAGATGGTGTTAGCAGAAGGTTTCCTCTTCATAGAAAGGGTGTCTTATGCTTCTGGGTGGTGTATCCATATCTGATGCTTACAATGAATACAGCCATCTTACTTCAAGCAGAAAGCTAAACCTAATACTAAATCTGTTCATGTAGAAAGATGAAGGAAACCTTAGTCCTTGGTGATACCGTTGACTTCCTGATTTTAAAAAAATCCCTTACTGGAGTCAACTTACTTTTAACCATTTTTTTAAAGGAAATCAATCAATTTCTTTATTATTTGAGCCACTTTCATTTAGGTTTGATGTCACTTGTCATTGACAGCATTCTTATAGCCAGGAAGGTTGGACTTGCTCCAAATGCATATTCTTCATTTCTAATTCTTTCCAGGAGTCACTTTATCCTAACGTTAAATCCTAATGAAAATGTTTGATTTCTAAGTTAGCCACTAATAATTCATAATCTATTTTCCCATGAAACAAGGTACTAGGTAAAGTTTCCAAGGTAACCCTCAAAACATTGATCCCATCATAAAGTCGAACAACATAGGTGTTTCTTGAGCAAGTATCAAGTACTAGAAATAAGGGACTTACATTTTTCTACATACAAAGATGTTTGTACATTCTTTACTATATTTATATAGCCTACTTCTGAATATATTTTTCTTCTGTCTACTCTGCATCTCTTTTATCTCATTTCCGTCCCCATCAGTCTAGCTGGAGTCACCATTATCTGTGAGGCTGTCTCAGGCCTATCTGTCTAGACACACGTTAGTCAGTTCCACACAGGGACTTTGCCGTCCTGCAGGCTCCACCCAGGAGTAGGGGCTGGGCGTAGGGTGGGGCATTCAGCTGGCTTCTGCTTCAGGATCCTGGAAACTTATCTGGGGCATGCTCCCACCCTCCTCAGTTTGTTCTGGATTAGAGGTCAGGCAGGATCCAGTGTTCCTTCTCAAGATCTCTCCTGCCTTCCTTTCTGACTACTCTTCATTAATCTGGCGTATCTTTGGATAATCACAGGAATGGAAACTTTGCTCTGACTCATCACATATTCTTCTATTATCTTTTCTTGGGTCTCTCTTCCTTCCATGCGACAAGGATTTTTCCCTCCTTCAGGTTATTGTGTGTCATTTACAACTTGAGTCAGTGAGTGAATTCATGGCTGACCATATATACAAAGAGTTACAGGATCACAGAAAATACTTTTTAAATTGTTTTTCTAAAATTTTTTACACATGAAAAATATCTTTTTCTACATTAAACAGGACGTAACTAAAAACATTGACATATACAACATATGCATCAAAATAAACAAATAAAAGTGACTTTATTCCTCATCTGGGCTAATATCTAACTAGTGGAAATATCTGAATATTTTAAAAATCCCTAAAACCAGAGACCCTATGCCTATGTTTTTTATACTTTTATTCATTTATTCAACAAATATTTATGAAGGACTCACTGTATACACTGATACTTACTTTGCTATTCTGTTTGGCTACTGTTACCTCCCAGTTGTCATCATCCCTACTACTTTGGCCTCATGGGTTTAGAAAGAAATATATTCCTTACCTCCCCTTACACTCTTGTCTTCCAAATATACCCCTGCTCTACTGAGGACACATTTTCCACCCATGGTCTGTTGAAAATTGACTTTTTTAGTTCGCAATCAAATAACATACAGATAATTCCCATTTGTAACATCATTATAAAAGATTCATTAATTAAAATACTTTCATGGGGACTCTTCTGACTGTTCCTCCCGATATAATTCACCAACAAGCCTCATCACTGACGGTGAAATAATGTGCATAAGGAAATAAGCAATGCCATTCAGTACATGTCAGAAAATAAGTAAATCGCATTTTCTTGGTATAGAGCTTCCATTAATTGGCAAGCTGTGAATGAAGGAGAACAGTGTTCTCAAACCTTAGTAGTCATTGAAATCACTGGAAGGGCTTGCTAAAATAGGGTGCTGGGCCTCACTCCCAGACTTTCTGATTCATTCAGTCTTAGAGCATAGGAAGCTTCATTTTTAACAAGTTCCCAGGTGATGCTAATTCTTCTGGTCTAGTGACCACAATTTGAAACTACTCTACTAGATGATGTCACAATGAGACCACACACACACAAAAAGAGAAACAGAGAGACCATTAGAAATTTGATGGTTAGAAATTTAAGGTCTTATCAAGACTATGCCCCAAATGTTGTTCCAAGTTGTAAATGAGATAACTTTGTGCTAAAATGTCCCCCCACTCCAACCTCCAGGAAATCTCATCAGGAAATAGGGGCAATAAGCAAGAGGTGCTGAATCGGAGATTAGTAGTGCCTCACAGCAACAAATCTTGGGTTCTTTGGAGGCCAGGCCTGTCCTTTGGTCCGTGGTTTGGTCACCTCTCCCAGGTCTGGGAAACCATAGGCCCTTAGGCTTCATCTAGGAGCTGCAGCCCCACCCTTTTCCTCCAGGCTGCCTCTCTTAGTAATCCTTGGAAGGACACAGATGAAGCATGGAACGTCTTTCTCCTATGTCTTATTTCCCCAATTAGAAGAGGCAACCTATCTATTCTTTGAAAAGTGGAGCAGGAAGAAGATCAATACTAGGAAACTATTGTTTTATTGTGAAAAGGTATATATATAACATGAAATTTACCATTTTAACTATTTTTCAGTGTAAAATTCAGTGGTATTAAGTAAATTTACAATGTTATGCAACCACCATCATCATCTGTCTCCAGAAGTTCTTGATCATCCAAAACAGAAACTCTGTAAACCTTGAACAATAACTCTCCATTTCCCACTCCCCTCAGACCCCGATAACTGCTATTCTGCTTTCCGCCTCTATGAATTTGCCTACTCCACTAGGGAACATCCTAAAGTAAGTAAAAATTAATTTTGGAGATCTCTCCCACTGTCTCTTCACAACCCTTACTTTAGGAGAATCCTTACTTTATTCCTTTGGCTCCCCAGAGTCCACTTTGACCAACTTCTTCACATAATGTCTCCAACACTTCCATTCCCATGAGGCCCTCCTTGTTCTACGTGTTAGAAAAAGGGAATCTGCTTAGACTAATTTATGCAGATGTGTAGGTAGTGGGAAGTTTACCAAGGACTTGCTTTGTAACAGATGAGCAGATGCTGTTCTAAGGACTTTCTCTGCATTTATCCAGTTTAATCTCACAATGTCACCACTAGGCATACTATTAGTACCATCTGTTTTGTACTGACAGAGGAACTAAGTCTCACGGAGACGAAATACTTTTTCCAAAACTACACATCCAATAGGTGATGAAGCCAGGAGTTTGACTCCAGAGGCAGTCTTTCTAACTACAGAGGATGCTTATTAATCAAAATTTGTTAATCAGTGGAGCATTAGGCTCTGTGCCTAATGGAATATTTTCAAAAATGTTTTTGAGCCAAGAGGATTTCCTGGTGGGAAGCCAAGAGTCATCAGCAAGGCCTTGGGCGGTTTTCTGCCTCACCCATTATCCCCAGTTCCATCCCCAAATGACTCCAAAAATACAATCTTGATCCCAGCTCTCCAAGCAATTTGACTCTTTCTCAGGCCCTTCCCCTCAACATTCTTTGGGTCCTTTCTGCCTCTCCTGGTGGACAGAACCTCCAGTGCCTCCATATTTGCTTCCTAGATTGGGTATGAAGGAGGCATCAAGCACTCTGTAAGCCTTACCTTGGAGAAAGCCACATCTAACTTCAATATTATCCTTAGTTGACCTCATTTACGCCAAGATTTGCCTTTTGGGAATTGAGCTAAGGTCGGCATGACTGACTTCTCCACCCAAAAGTTCAGTCTTCATAGTCACTCATATACAATGGTCATCTTCTCACAGTTAAAAAAAAAAAAGCTGGGTTGGGGAGAGGCTAACAATACCAGAGGAACATTGAACAAATCTATCAGGAAACTGTTTTTTTTAAAAAAGCTATTGAGATAAATTTGTAAGCTTGCCATTTTAAATCCTTTTTGGAACAAAACAGGGAATAAATAAACATGCTTCAGTGGTGGTCTGAAAAATAATTCAAAAGTATTTAGCACTATAGTAACTGACAAGTAGATAGGGCATTTCAAGTGTATTACCTATCTCCATCCTTATATTTATTTTACTTCAAAGTGTCCTGAAATTTTGTCATCCAGATATATTTCTCTATGAGAAAACAATTCAACATACTAGCATTGTAAATTAAATTTAAGCTTCCTCCAACTAAAGATTTACTGATATATCAAACTCCTTTAAGACTTTTTAAGTTCAATTATTTTTAACCCTAAGTTTCAAGGCAGAGATGAGATACAGAAAATGATTACTGGCATTAGCATTGACCGAATGTGAAGGCAGTCTGGGTACTCACTAAGAAAAATACGCATTTAAAGTGGAGGATAACTTATCAGTTAGTAATTCAGACCCTGAAACCAGACATACATGATCAAAAAATGCAACATGGACACTCCTGGTTGAATGACTTTGCACAAATCACTCAAGACATCTGTGCCTCAGTCTATTTATCAGTAAAATAGAAGTAGCAATAATAATTAGATCTTCCTCGTGGTGGTATTATGAGGATTAAATAAGCTAAAGCTTGGTTTCTTGCCTGGTTCTTAGTAAGACAGCAGCAAAGCAACTGGCATTATCATCCATTTCGATCCTCAAACAGTTCTGAAGTCTGAGTGAAGGATTGGTTTTACCTTTAGAGTTTTGGTTTGTTTTTTGTTTTTTGTGGCGGTTTTGGGATAATGGTGGAGAAGGGTACAAGCAACTCAGAACACAGACATAGGTTAATGGAAGAAATAATACTAATGGACTCTCCTAGGAGGAAACCACTTACTCCAAAAAGAATATTTGTACTATGGAAAGATCAACCACCTTTAATTCCTCCAGCTGTCCTGGAAGATATTTGCAATGTATGAGTTCAGTACCACCCTTAGCCCCAGGCCAGTGAAGCTGCTTCCCTGCGCACCATTCCCCACTTCAGGGAGGCTGACAAGTGTTCTCTTTGGTGTTCCCCTCACCATGGTGTGTCCCCGCAAGACCAAGAAGAACCTGAAGTCCATGACCCTCTTCCCCCTCCAGGTACTATAGGACCCTGGAATTCCCTGCTCTTCCCAGTATGTTCCTTTACCATATTTAGGGCAGAAGACCCCGGAATTCTCTACCCAAAGGTCCCCAAGCCTGTCTCCTACATTTTACTGGGCTTTCTTATTAGGTCTTTCCTCCCAAGGAACCCAGGACACCATTGGTGTTTGTACCCTTTCAAACCAAGGAGTGGCCAAGAAGCAGCTCCTTTCAAAGCTAGGTAGGTTGATGGAGACTGTATTTCGGGGCTGAGGTTTCCACCTGTGGTGCAGAGTGGAGCTGCAGGTTGCTGGCCCAGTGTTGTCACACAAGGAGCTGAGAACTTTCAGTTCACCCAACTTGTCTGCCTTTTATGAAACTTATTAAAAGGTAGAAGGAGGCCGGGCGCGGTGGCTCACGCCTGTAATCCCAGCACTTTGGGAGGCCGAGGTGGGCGGATCACGAGGTCAGGAGATCGAGACCATCTTGGCTAACATGGTGAAACCCCGTCTCTACTAAAAATACAAAAAATTGGCCGGGCGTGGTGGCGGGCGCCTGTAGTCCCAGCTACTAGGAGGCTGAGGCAGGAGAATGGCGTGAACCCGGGAGGCGGAGCTTGCAGTGAGCCGAGATCAGGCCACTGCACTCCAGCCTGGGCGACACAGCCAGACTCCATCTCAAAAAAAAAAAAATAAATAAATAAATAAATAAATAAAAGGTAGAAGGATAGAACATATAGCAGTTTATTCACCTGATATATAACTTTAAAATATTTAGTTAAATGGTATTTGGATGAAATATGATCCTACCCTGACCCCATCCAATGTTAAGGGAAAGAACTGAAATGACTTCGTTGTTGGGTGAAACATGTCCTTTACAAGAATAGTAAAGCAGGAAAA
This sequence comes from Colobus angolensis palliatus, assembly GCF_000951035.1. NCBI lineage: Eukaryota > Metazoa > Chordata > Mammalia > Primates > Cercopithecidae > Colobus > Colobus angolensis. The sequence goes on from NW_012117611.1 coordinate 2,064,730, forward strand.
GAACATTTCAAACTTGAGAAACCAGTATCTCCTAACCTCACCTAGCACTTGAATTTTAGCACTTAGAAGGTGTAATTGTGGGTACCAATTGCCCAGAAACAACCACATCAGTACATGAGTGTAATCATTTTCCAAGAGTCCACTGTGGACAGAAATATTTTCACTGACATGTAATTGTAAGAGTCAAAATCCCATGACCTCTCCTTCCGTGGCCGCCTCCTTCTTTACTTCCCTTCCCTGCAAACTTTTTATTTCAAAATATAAGCCCTTTGGGAGTTATGTCATCTGATTTCAAGAGAAAATTATGATTATAAATAACTCTGAAGGATTAGTTGAGTCACAGATTGGATGCAGGGTCAGTTTTCACAGTTCACCGGGCCCCATCTGCACCCAGGTCGTGTTTAGAAACCCTTGACTTTACGCTTTATTGAGTCCACTGGGACTAAAACTAAAGTCGTATCAAACACCAGTGAGAGCATTTTTCAGAGGTAAACAGTGATAACATTTTACACATATATTCCTTATCGTTTCTTTTTCTGTATAGCACATTTTAAGAATTCCTTTTTTTTTTTTTTGACAGTCTTGCTCTTGTGGCCCAGGCTGGAGGGCAGTGGTGAGATCTTGGCTCACTGCAACCTCTGTCTCTGGGTTCAAGTGATTCTCCTGTCTCAGCCTCCCCAGTAGCTGAGACTACAAGCGTACACCACCACGCCCGGCTACGTTTTTGTATTTTTAGTAGAGACGGTTTCACCATGATGGCCAGGCTGGTCTTGACACATTTTAAGAATTCCTAAGGAAAATGAACCAGTCATCATTTTTCCATGTTGTATGTTTCTTAAACACAAAGTCTTCATTTTTAAAAAGCATTTACAATGTAAATGATTATGCACACTCTGCCCTTTAACATTAGAATAAAGAGCAATGAAGTCATTACGTGTTTGTAAAACAAAATTAGTTATGATAGTTGAGATCCTATTTTATCATCCTCCTTGCAGAAATTTCTTTCAAAAATGAAATGAGGACAAAATGTAGTCATATATGTTTTACATGTGCCATAATCTTATACAAGTATTCAGATATTTTCATGTCTTAGATAAACATATAGGAGAATTCTTTATAATAATTCTCTGTCTATGAAAAGTCCGGGATGACAATGACTAGTCCATATTACATTATAGTTTTTGTTACTGCACTGTCTACCATGGTCAGATGAAACTTGAGGAGCTGCTCATGTTGCTCAGAAGGAAGAAGACACACAGTACAAGGCGGGTATGAGGGAAAGGGAAAATGAATAAGTAAGAAGAGGTAAATGTAGGGGAGTCGGGAGAAATATGTCTTTAGATTTATTAGTTTATTTTCAAAATTTATTCAAATTTTGGTTTGAACTACCTGTTATTCAACTTTCTTCTCTCCAAATGGAATAACTATCTTAATGAATCTGTGTATACTGACCTATGTCTTCATTAGAAGTTTCTTACTCTTCTCTGTCATGTTTAGAAACCCTTGACTTTATGCTTTATTGAGTCCACTGGGACTCAAGTATGAGTTTGCAATGTATGAGTTCACTCTCTTCTCTGTGTGATAAATGAGCATAAAAGAGCTAATATTTGACAGAAATACTGAGTTTCTTGGCTAAAGGCATATAAACAACCCATACTTTTTTTAAGTTTTCTTTCTTGTGACTTTAAAATGCAATCAAAAATGTTTATTTTTTTTTCTACACCAAATATATGTGTTTCCCCACAATTTGTTTCAATAATATGATGCATGATTATTCAGGAACAACTTAATCTAAAGGCAATGAAGGAGATGATTGGCAGCAGTGAATTTGCTCCCAAGATGTTGTTTCTGCATAAGCAGCAATAAATTTGATTATATCAATCAAATAGCACAGGATTATACACTAAAACTTCTACCATTTCCATCCATACTCCACTCATGAAGGTAATCAGTTACAATTAGTTTAATGTAAATATTTCTAGACATTTTATAGCCATTCAATGGATATATATTGACCTCCTGCTCTGTGTCACACATGATTTTAGAAGCTGATGATACAGCAGTGTACAACAGAAGGCCAACTTTCTGCTCTCTAGGTCTTTGCAGCCCAGGCTGCTAGACTGTAAGCATAAAATGAACAAACAAACCAGTGGACATATGGTATGGCATCTAGTAGTGGTCAGTGCTAAGAAGAATATAACAGGGTAAGGCTGGGCACGGAGGCTGACACCTGTATACAATCCCAGCACCTTGGGAGGCCAAGGCAGACGGATCACTTGAGGTCAAGAGTTTGAGACCAGCCTGACCAACATGGCGAAACTCAACCCTGTCTCTACTAAAAATACAAAAAATTAGCTGGGCGTGGTGGCATGCCTGTAATCTCAGCAACTTGGAAGGCAGGGGCAGGGCAGGAGAATCGCTTGAACATGGGAGGCAGAGGCTGCAGTGAGCCGAGGTCACGTGACTGCACTACAGCCTGAGTGACAGAGCGAGTCTCTGTCAGAAAGGAAGGAAGAGAGGGAGGGAGGGAGGGAGGGAGGGAGGGAGGAACGAAGGAAGGAAGGAAGGAAGGAAGGAGAGAGAGAGAGAGAGAGAGAAAGAAAACGAAAGAAAGAAAGAAGAGAAAGAAAGGAAGGAAGGAAGGAAGGAATGAAAGAAAGAAAGGAAGGAAGAAGACTATAGCAAAATAAAAAGGCAAAATAAAAACGAAAAATGTTTACTACTGGGAGCGGGCACATAGATTCCTTCTCTACCTAAATGCAGTAAGGAAATGATTCACACAAATATCTGAGTACAAGATTCTAAGTAGAGTGAATAGCAAGTACACAGGCCCTGAAGCAAAAGCAAGCTTGGCAGCTTTGCATCCAGCAAGAATAGTGTCACTGGAGCAAAATGGATAAAGGGGAACTGGTTAAAAGGTGAGGTTAGAGACTTAGCTCGAGACGACTTATGTGGAGCTTTATGAATAAGGCATTGTGGTCTGACTTAAACCTTAAAAGAGGCATTCTGGCTATAGAGGGAAGAAGAGACTGACAGGGGTCAGGAGCAAGAGGGGGAGGCCAGTTAGCAGGCTGCACAGGAGGCCAGGCAAGAGATGATGGCAGCTTGGCCTCTGACTCATTCATTGCAGGTGGGAATACAAAATGGTATAGCAAGACAGTTTGGCAGTTTTTGAAAAACTAAGCACTTATGATACCATCCAGCCATTGTGTTCCTTGGCATTTCCTCAAATGAGTTGCAAAAGCTGCACCTGTTTATAGGAGCTTTATTCATAATTGCCAAACCTTGGAGCAATCAAGATGTCCTTCAATAGTAGAATGCATAGACAAACTATCTATGCATACAGTAGGATATTATTTAGCAATATAAAGAAATTAGCTATCAAGCCATGAAAAGACATGGAGAAAAATGCGTATTACCAAGTGGAATAAGCCAATACTAAAAAGTCTAGCCTTTTACTACATGATACTAAGTATCTGATGGTCTGGAAAAGGCCAAACTAAGGAGACAGCAAAAAGATAGTGGTTGCCAGGGACCAGAGGTGAGGGAAGGAAGGAAGGTTGAATAGATGAAGTATAGGGATTATTTTAAGGGCAGTGGAACTACCCTGTATGATACTGTAATGGTAGATATATGTTGTTATACATTTATCAAAACCCATAGAATGTACAACAGAAAGCGTGAGCCCTCATGTAAACTATGGATATTAATTAATAATTATGTATTAACATTGGCTCATCAACTGAAATAACTGTACCACAATAATACCAGATGTCAATAAGAGGGGAACTGTGAAGGTGGGGGTGGAGATGAGATGAATGGGAATTCTCTGTACTATACACTCGATTTTTCTATAAGCTTAAAAAATAAAGTCTAAATGATGAAGGTGCCTGAAATTGTGGCTCTCAGGCAGGGATAGCATAGTACAGAGTTCTCTAGGTAATCATGCTCATTCAAAAAGGAAAAATTAGAAACTTCTTGAGTAGAATTAAAAGGTCAAGGTATGCTGGGTGGCTATGGAGGCTTCCCCCATTTCACACGCTGGAGTAGCAGAGATGTATGCACAGGCAGATGAAGATCTCAGAGGCCATTGTTGTAACTGTGCTGTAGTGCAGAGAAAAATCTTTGAGAAACAGACCTGCAGCTAGTATTTCTGTCAGCTGAAGAGAAAGTTAAGTCAGTTCTTGCACACAGGGACACACAGCTGACCTCATACCCAGATTCACTTCTTTTCTGCTGTACACATTCTCCTGGTCCTTCTCTTCAACGTTCTGATTTGGAAAGAAGTTCTCTCATACAAGAATGAACAATTTTCAAAAAGAAAGCAACACAGAATCCATACAAAAAAATACCACAAGAACAAAGGTGGAAAGGATAGGGAAAAACACATGTCGAAGAGGAACGTACACATCTGGGAGCTCATCCGATGAACTCAACACATCTGGGAGCTCATCCGATGAACTCAAGAACTTCATGAAATCATCAATTTTGTAGAAACAATAATACGATTAAAACAAAGAAAAAGGTTTCAAGCGGTAAATAATATGATAAGGTGAAACGTGTACACACAACACAGTCAGCAAAAGGAGGAAGAAAATGAGGCTACCCTGTAGAGACAGCCAAGCCATAAGCCACAAAACTTAAAAGAGACATTACTGAAAACACAGTAGAGTGTTTTACAAATAAAACACTTTAAAGGTTAAAAAAAAAAAAAGAAAAAGGTAAACAAAACAGGATAAGATCAAGACATTAGTTTTTCAAAAAAAGATTTAATGGAAAAATGATAGATATGGAAACTAGATAAAAGAGATCTCTGATATGCATAATCTGTTTCCCTGAAGAAGAGAACAAAACAAATGGAACAGAAAAAAATGTGTAGTCTGAGAAAACATTAATAATATACCATTAAGTCCAGGCGTGGTGGCTCACACCTGTAATCCCAGCACTTTGAGAGGCCAAGGCGGGCAGATCACCTGAGGTCGGGAGTTCGAGACTAGCTTGACCAACACGGAGAAACCTCATCTCTGCTAAAAATACAAAATTAGCCAGGCATGGTGGCACGTGCCTGTAATCCCAGCTACTAGGGAGGCCGAGGCAGGAGAATCACTTGAACCTGGGAGGCAGAGGTTGCGGTGAACCGAGATCGCGCCATTGCACTCCAGCCTGGGCAACAACAGCGAAACTCCATCTCAATAATAATAATAATAATAAGTAAATAAAATAATATACCAGTAAGACTTTGAGCCATATGTTTACCGGAAAAAATGATGCCCAATTCCATACCACTTAGGGTCTTCGAAAAGTAGTGAACTACCAAAATAAAAGACCATTTTTGCAATTGTGCTCAGTTAACTAAACTAACTAAACTCAAAACACCATTTTTACAACTTTTTTTATTCCTCCCACAGCATGCACATTGGTCTTTTAGATACATAAATCATATCACATCCTACTTGAAACAATTCAATGACCTGCCATTGCAAATATGACAGAATCCTTCCAAGGCCTGCTATTAGCTGTCTTATACCTATGTTTACCTCCCAACTTGAGTCACTCTCTCACTCAGTATACTCTAGCCACATTTGGCCTCCTTTCTGTTCCTCAAACATGCCAATACCGATCATGCCTCAGGCCTTTGTACTTGCCCTTCTTTCTATCTGGAATAGATAGAACAGACTTCCCCCAGACTTTCCGATATCTAATACTTTCTCATTGTTCTGGTTTTAACTATCTGATCATCTTATCTAAAGTAGTGTTTCCTCTCATAATTAACCTATATCCCAATCCTTATTTTATTTTTAGTCTTTCTTTTAAAATATAAGTTCCACCTAAGAAGGGATCATTCTCATTTTTTCCATTTTTAATCACTTCATTTAGTTTGACAATAATTCTGTAATGTTTAAACAGTACGGTGTTTAGATTTATAATTGCATAATCAGATTTATAAAAAGGCATTTTAGTTCATTGCAAATAGGATTTTTACATGAGAAATAGGATTGGTATGTTCTATTAAATGAATATTAATAGAGAACTGAGTCTTTATATTCTACTTTATTTATAACCTACACTGGTAGTTATCACACAGCATTCATAAATGATGGAAAGATTATTTCTTATCCAAACCAACAGGTACACAACACACACACACACACACACACACACACACACACACAAAAGATAGAGAGAGAGAGAGAAAGAGAGAGACAGAGAGAGAGAAGAGAGGAGAGAGCGAGATATGTATTTTAAGGAAGAGGCTCATGTGATTATTGGTGCTGGCAAGTCTGAAATTTGCAAAGCAAACTGGCAGGCTGGAAACCCTGGCAGGAGTCGTCGTTGCATTCTTGATTTCAAAGGCGTTCTGGAAGCTGAATTCCTTTCTCTTTGGGGGACCTTAATCTTTTTTCTTAAGGTTTTCAACTGATTAGATGAGGCTTACCCATAATTTAGAGGGTAATCTGCTTTACTCAAAGTCTACTGATTTAAGTGTTAATCACATCTAAAAAATACTTTCACAGCAACATTTAAATTGGTGTTTGACCAAACAACTGGCCACCATAACCTACCTTTGGTGACACATAAAATTAAACTTCATGGAGGTAGTTGTTGCCTTTTCAAGATTCCCTTTTCAAGTTATACAATAGCATATTCCATGCTCTTCCCTTAACACACTCTCATCCTTTATTTGTGTGTCCCTAATTAATCCATATCATTCTTTCTCCCTAAAATTATATTCACTCTCTTCTCAGCAAATGACTTCATACATCATGACTAAGGATTTCCAGCCTCCTAAGTACCACTCTACTATGTGGAATATCACTTTCATATGCTGGTTTTGTTATGTTTGATGATCTCTCTTGGATCATTTATGAGAATAGGACATATAGCCCTAAAGCTATCAACATGAAATGTACTGTGGAGGAATTGGCGCCATCAGCCAGGTTTCTGTCATTCTAAGATTAGCTGACAAAACTAGGCTGCAGTGGAATGCTTGGAGGTGACATCACAAGATTACACCACAATGATTCCTATTCCACCTGTCCTACCTACCCTGTATTTGATCACTACATAAGAGATAGTAGAAATGGCATAATCTTTAAAGTAGTGAAATTTTCAAACCATGTAGTTTAGTGACTTGCTGAAATGGGCTAGGGAATCTAATTTCAAATGGGCAAAAAGAAAAACAAACTATTTTGCTTTAATTTTCTAGTTCAGTGTTTTAGGGGTAAATCAAAATCATCCAAATGTAAGATCAGAAAGAAAGTTCAAAATCGTATAAAGTAAGTATTAATCAGTATTAACATTCAACTCTAAATCTTTTTAATCTTTAGAGGTATACATGTATCTTTGTGACTCCAGAACTTATGTTTATTTTTTTGTAAGGTATTTCATAAATACATTCATGCTTATTTAATACCATGGAAAAGAAATATTGGCAAATGACTATTTTCTGCAGGTTTATAGGAAACAGCAGCATATACGGGAGGTCATTTAAAGGAACATGAAGAGTTCCTCTTCTGCATATTACCTTTTGAGCCTCTCTTTGGCCAGACTGAGTTCTTTGTGGAGACCTCCTGTTTTTTGTCCTTTGTTTTGTCCCTGCTTCTTGAGATGGCCTGTGCCTTGTTTCTGAGGCATTAGCATGTACAACCATTTCTGGCCACCTTCCAACATCGGCTCATAAACCTTAGGCCTAGGTCTGTGCAAAGAGATTTTCAAAAGCAGATGAAACCCAAAGGTTAAAGCTAACATGTGCCAATGAGTTTTTAGATTGGTGCACAGATAAGGAAAGAATCCAGTGAAACGGCAGGCTGAGTGGCCTGTGTTCCTCCTGGAGGCAAAGTTCAACTGTTCTGTAAGCTGTTTCTGTATTTGGTGGGGAGCCTCTGGGATGTTGCCAGTTCAGACCTTTAGGAAGTTCTTGACAGCTGAAGTTGACTGGCCTTAAAATAACGATGTTTCCTGAGTTTCCTCTTTAATGGCAGCTGTTATTACTCAGCAGTCCAGTCAATTTTATCTACCTGGAGCTTATACAGAGCGTGGTCATTGTTTCAGTTCCTGTTCACCACCTCACTCACTGGGTTGATTTCCTTGGCCAGCAGTTCTAAACCCATGAGATCTCCACCCACTGGTCACCTGAAATGTGCTTTAAACATAATCTATTTATTTTCATGTGTTTTCATTCTTTTTTTTTTCACTTTTAAAATCTGTGATACTGATAGAATGGATATCATTGAGAGCACTTAAGCTGTTATTTTCCTAAAATTTAGGGGTACTTATCCAATGAAATAGTACCTGTGAATGACTTTTATACATTGCAAAGCCTTATTCAAATATCATGTACTATATGTAAGATATACACAAGATTATTAAGTATATGACAGCTATTACAGATTCAATCCCCCTTTATTCTTTCCACTCCAGTTGCTTGTTTTAATAGCAGACATCTGTTTACGAATTCTCTTCCCTATCTTTCCTTAGTTTTATTCATTATCAGAACAGCACACTAAAGATATTAACAGTCGGTACCTCCAGACTGGTGTATCATTGTGCTGAAATGTTTGGAAAGCAGCAAATGCAAGATCTATTAGTTGTTGCCTTCATATGATCAATTTGAAAAATTAAGAGCTTTCCAAATGTTAATGAATTATTTTTTTCTTTAGAGAGTACATATTAAGGAATAAACAGAGCGGTATTGGCTATATTTTAAATTCCATTGCAATCCTCGTTTTCCTGTTATTAGTTTTTCTTCACTTTTTAAAAATGTTTAATCTGTATAAATTTTTGTAGAAGACTTCTGGATACTGAAGATGAGCTCAGTGACATTCAGACTGACTCAGTCCCATCTGAAGTCCGGGACTGGTTGGCTTCTACCTTTACACGGAAAATGGGGATGACAAAAAAGAAACCTGAGGAAAAACCAAAATTTCGGAGCATTGTGCATGCTGTTCAAGCTGGAATTTTTGTGGAAAGGTAAGTGAAATTGTTGGCATCTCAAGACAATAATATTTGAAAGGCAGCAGATACATTCATTTTATAAAAGGTATAAGCAGTCTATATTTCACTTATTGAGGAAAATTGTAATCATAATTATAACTAGAATGAACAAATTTGGGACTTTATGATGAACTTACCTATAACAAAAATACCTGGTCCTGGATGCATTCTTTTTATTTATTTTAAGTTGACATGAAGACTGAAAGCAAAGACTTTTGAATGACCTTTCTCCTCAAATGAACTTTTGTGAACAACTATTTAAAAACAATTCTGATACATGTATATGTTACACAACTAATTTTACCTGAATAAAATGTAACATTTCATAAAATACATTCTACATTGGGTAGCAATCTACATGTCAAGATCACTTAGGCCTTCCTCTGCCCTAAAGATAAAAGACCATTCACTTCCCATCTTTCCATAATGGAGGAAATCCCTCTCGTGCTCACTTTTGATAGTTTTTTTTCCCCCCCAACATTTCTGTCACTGAAGCAAGGGATATTTGATGGCCCCTAGAAATGCCTAGTTATCTCATCAGAGTTTTCAATGTGAAATATATGTTAATATGACCCAATTTTACGTTCTTTCAGTCCTTAGGAATACAGCTTATTTTTTCCATCTAGGGAACAAGATATTTCCTAGAACTAAAACTACAAAAGACCCGAAATAGACATTTTATGTTTGACAAAATTGAAAAGCAGTTATCAGAAATCCCTTAGATTAAAAAATAATTATATGAAATTATATATAGAATGATTTGAATATTTTAGAAACTAGTAAAGTTGAGAAACAGAGAACATTTTGCCAATATGCTTAAAATTAAATTTTAGAGAAAATGCATTATTTCTCATCTTCTGATATCTCTAGGTATTACTGTTAATAAACATTACAAACTTTAATTTTCTTCTGCTAAAGGGACAATGGAAAGCACATTTCAATTTCTAAAAGTGTAAATGAGAATGCATGGCAAGAAATGTATTATAAAACTTAAAGATGGTTAAATACACTACGCAATTTAAAGAAGATGACTTTTCTCTAGCACCAAATTAAAAATATCTAAATAGTACATCAGAAAATCTGTGAGAGAATCACAGATGAAACATGAGAGTATGTTTGATTTGCTAAAGAAATGTATATTTTGTCTTCTTTGTTTAAAAAAAAATTGTAGAACTTGGCAAACTGGGAAAAAATGTAAACTGTGGAGGAAGATCAACTGAATTTTCATTTCCATTCAAGAGACGGTTATAATACATAAAATATATGAATATGCTAAATTTCCATTTTTTCATGTTTATTTAGTAGCCTATAAAAGTATAAAATTTTATTTAGTAGCCTATAAAAGTAAAATTTTTTTAGTAGCCTATAAAAGTATAAAATTGTACTTCAGGTAACTAAATTAGTAAGCAGTCTTTAAGAAATCAGTGTGCTAAGAACATATGGAAATAAAGTCTTTTTTAATCACTGTTGAATCCCCACTAGTAGGTACATAAAAATAGTGGGACAAGTTTATTGGAACTTTTCAAAAGTGATCATCTTCAATCCTGATAGCTGAGTCTACTTGAATTCTTGTTGCTTCTTCCTTTAAACACTTCCTCCCAAGATTCAATTCCCCGGCAAGCCCTGGCAATTACTTACCCACATGCGTTCTGAATCCACTCACTTCCTCATCTCCACTCCTGCAACCACAATCTAAGCCTCCACTATCTGCCTTCAGAAATATGACAGTAACTTTCTAACTGGGCTCCTCTCCTCCTCACTTGCCCACCCCAACCAAGCCATTCCACAGTGATGTTTTTAGAATACAAATTAGTTCCTGACATTCTTCTTTCTTTTTTTTTTTTTTTTTTTTTGACGGAGTCTCGCTCTGTCGCCCAGGCTGGAGTACAGTGGCGCGATCTCGGCTCACTGCAAGCTCCGCCTCCCGGGTTCACGCCATTCTCCCGCCTCAGCCTCCTGCGCAGCTGGGACTAGAGGCGCCAGCCACCACGCCCAGCTAATTTTTTGTATTTTTTTTGGTAGAGACGGGGTTTCACCATGTTAGCCAGATGGTCTCGATCTCCTGATCCCGTGATCTACCCGCCTAGGTCTCCCAAAGTGCTGGGATTACAGGCGTGAACCACCGCGCCCGGCCTAGTTCCTCTCATTCTTAAGCTTCAAACCACCGGTTTCTCAATTCACTTGAGCCTGGTTAGGTCCCATTTTGCTTTCTAGCCTCATATACTGCAACCTTCATCCTTGACTGAACACCTATACCAGCCTGATTTCAATTTCAAGAACATTTCTAAGCTCTTTCCTGCCTTGGAGCCATTCATCCTGTTATTTTCTCTGTCAGAAGTGGTTCTCCCCACCCTTCAACATAGCGGGCTGGCCCTTTTACCGTTCCAGAGGTCTTCCCGGATCACTCTATGCTGTTCCTCACTATTGCTGCCCCCAGCCAGTGGTTTACCTCCCAGCACTTATCCCTGTTTGTAATCATATATTGTCTCTTATATTTCATTTCTCCTCACCACTGGAATAAGCCCTGTGAAACAGCAGCAATATTTTCCTTGCCTTCCACTGAATAAGTCTGTTGCCTCTCAGAGTGCCTAGTATAAAATAGTGTTGTTTTTTGTTTGTTTGTTTGTTTTGTTTTGTTTTTCTTTGAGACGGAGACTGGCTGTGTCACACAGGCTGGAGTGCAGTGGCGTGATCTCAGCTTACTGCAACCTCCGCCTCCCGAGTTCAAGAGATTCTCCTGCTGGGATTACAGGCTCTTGCCACCACGCCCGGCTAATTTTTTTGTATTTTTAGTAGAGACAGGGTTTCCCATGTTGGCCAGGCTAGTCTCGAACTCCTGACTTCAGGTGGTTCACCCGCCTCGGCCTCTCAAAGTTTTGGGATTACAGGCGTTGAGTCACTGTGCCTGGCCTTAAAATAGTATTTTTTAAGGAGTTTTTGAATTATATCTTGTAACTATTATGGAAACTTCCAAAAATAATCCACTACATTTCCAGTTAGACTTTCACCACCTTTAGAGCCCAGGAAATTCACTGTCATTTTTCAGAAACTTGTAATATACCACCTGTTTACTAAAGTGTGAGACAACTGGGTTAAGATATCTCTGATGCTCATTCTACTTCAAGGATGAGTCATCTTAATTTTCCATCTTAGTTTACTATTTCTACTTTTCCATCCTAGGATTCTATTCCTGATTATAGAATTAGAAAAGTATGATAATGGGAAAGTTTTGCTATCTCTTTGGAAGGGTAATCCTCTTTGTCTTCCTTTACATTCCATGTAATGAGAAAGTATATTGGTAGTCATTTCTCAACCTATCCCAGGTTTAAGAAACTCAGTAGCACCAGAGGTCCCATTGAGGCCAGAGAGCTCTAAAGATATAAGATTTCGAACCAATGATATTGGCTGCAAAGTAATGAGAACAGTTACAAAAATAATAAAAATGATGACTTTCTTGTATTGAGAATCATTTACTCTTCACAAAAAGCTTATTATTATTCTCGTTTTACAAATGAGTGACATTAAATAGTTTTCAAAGGTCACACAGCAGTGAGTGGCTAACATGTGATTCAAAGCGTGTGTTCTCTTTGCCTTTCTGTGCCATGAAGTCAAGTTGAGTTAATGTTAATTAACATTTTAAAATTTCTTAATCCTGAATGATTTTTATATTGACCCTTTTCCCTGTTCATCATCCTTCAATTTCCCCTGCACCTCCATTTTTTAGTATTAATGGTAATGACTAGAAACAGATGGAAAAGGCTGTTTCCAAAAAAAAAAACCTAAGTATCATTGTCAATAGTAATTATTCTAGATCTTGTATAGTATGATTAGTAGTTTCCTTGCTCTGCAAGATTAGAATAATTATACCTATATCAATGAAGTAATTAATATAAGTATTTTTAGTTTTAACTGTTCTAAAATCTTTCAATAGAGATATAGGATAATTTCTTATTCTACCTAATCACCCACATCCAAAAATAATTTATGATTATTTAAAATAAACATAAAGTGGAAGCATAAAACCTTTGTGCTTAAGGTCTCTAGAATAAAATGGAGAGATACTTCATCAAGAAAACCTAGGCAAGAGATGTAATTAAACACAATATTTTCATTCTGAACTTCCAACAAGTCAAGACTTAACAGGAAAACATGATAAATTGCTGAGCTTTGATTATCTTTAACAAATGATGACTTTTACATAGAAACTGAGTAATATGTCCTCTGCATTTTTAACATAAGGAACATTGAATCAAAAAATTTAGTATCTTCTATAGCGGTTTTATAAAAGACGTAGAATATTGTCCATGTGACCATTTCTTACATTGAACATATTTTTCATATTTAATTAAGCTATGGCATTCTCCAGGCCTTTTGTAGGGAGAATTTACAGATATAGCCTAGAAATTCAGCTTGTTGTGGACTAACTTGATATAAAAATTAAAGGACATGATTAATAATCAATTGAATTCTTTCTTCCCAGGCTTTGGAGGAGGAAACATGTTTCTTTCAGAGTCCCGAATAGAAGCACTATTGCTATATCACACACTAGGCTATCATATTGATTCTTTTCTCACATGAATTCATGGAGGGGGTTCTTATATTTGGTTTATGCTATTTGGGTTGCCCAGCAGAAGATAAAAAAAATCAAATCACTGATTATTGAAAACACTTTTGTTGGCTCGGTGTGGTGGCTCACACCTGTAATTCCAGCATATTGGGAGGCCGAGGTGGGCGGATCATGAGGTTAGGAGTTTGAGACCAGCCTGACCAACATGGTGAAACCCTGTCTCTACTAAAAATACAAAAATAAGTTGGGCATG
>NW_012117611.1:2078593-2111201 GCF_000951035.1 Colobus angolensis palliatus
TTTTTTTTTTTGAGAGGAAGTTTCAGTCTTGTCTCCCAGGCTGGAGTGTGATGGCGCAATCTTGGCTCACTGCAACCTCTGCTTCCCAGGTTCAAGTGATTCTCCTGCCTCAGCCTCCCAAGTAACTGGGATTACAGGTGCCCACCACCATGCTTGGCTAATTTTTGTATTTTTAGCAGAGACAGTGGTTTACCATTTTGGCCAGGTCGGTCTCTAACTCTTGGCCTCATGTGATCCACCTGCCTCAGCCTCCCGAAGTGCTGGTATTACGGGCATGAGCCACTGCTCCCAGCCACAAATTTTTACTTTTATTTTTTTTCTGGTGCATTTCACAGTTTGTGGCACACTGTTGGCACTTGAAGTTTCTGTTGAATGGATGAATGAACAAACCAATGGATGAAAGAATGAATAGTAAACACTCAGGAAATGTTTTATGAAAAATAAAACACGGGGCAGGCGTGATGGCTCATGCCTGTAATCCCAGCACTTTGGGAGGCCAAGGCAGGCAGATCACCTGAGGTTAGGAGTTCGAGACCAGCCTGGGCAACATAGTGAAACCTCGTCTCTACTAAAAATACAAAAATTAGCCGGATGTGGTGGTGCATGCCTGTAATCCCAGCTACTCAGGAGGCTGAGGCGGGAGAATTGCTTGAATCCAGGAGACAGAGTTTGCAGTGAGCCGAGATCACACCACTGCACTCCAGCCTGGGGTACAGAGCAAGACTGCATCTCAAAAAAAAAAAAAAAAAAACAGAAACACAAAACAAAAACAAAAAACCATTTTTGTTATTGATAATATTATGGAAATGAAAATAACCTTGTTTTCTTTCTGAATAACCTTTCTTAATATTGAATGACAATTTGAACAAACTTAAATAATTTTTGCTGATATGAATTTCCCAATATCATTAAATAAAAGAAGGGAGCTATGTAAATTCTGATGACACTACATCTCCCCCACTATAATTTTAATATAAAAATATAAAGGAAATATGTTAATGACATTTAGCTTCCAGACTAAAAATTTTGTCATATAAATGGACACAAAACAAGAATGTTCTGCTGTCAGGGATATGTTGGCATGTTAGAAAGTTGTTGCATATGCAAAGTGTAGTGCATCTTTTAATATGATAAAGTTCAGGGAAGGATATCTTTACATGGAAACTAAAGTCACATTAACTTTACAAGGTGATTGTGAATAGAGAATATATTACATTGTCAAATTGTAGATGTTTAGTAAAAGGTGACTATAGTTATCATTGTTGGCACAAAGGGAGTCTGTAACTAACGATAAGAGGTGAACATGTCAAAAGTAATCTCTTCCCTCATGTTTCAGAAATAGTTGAAAACTTTGAACCAATGAGTTTTATATGTACACTTATTTTTGTCTTTTTTAGGATGTACCGAAAAACATATCATATGGTTGGTTTGGCATATCCAGCAGCTGTCATCGTAACATTAAAGGTGAAATCATTTCATTATTTTCATGTATAAAATGGTCATTTTAAAAATGTTCTTAAAAAGGCTAGGAGAAAATGAGAATAGGTCTTTACTGCAGCCTACATCTTAGAATGTTAAAAAATTCAACATATTCTAACAATTTAAAAAATGAACTGTGTTCCAAATCATGACTCATTGTAGATTTAAATGACTGATTTACACGAACTATATCAACGTATATATATATGCATGTTTGTATGCACACACACGTGTTTTTTTCCTTAATTTTATTTATGGGGATCTTGAATTTATTTTGAAATGACACTAGTACCTGTCAAAATGTACATATTTTGTTATGAATGTATTATGGAAGAGTTAAATGCATGTTATAAAAAGATGTTTTAGTCAATTATGTTTAAATGACAAAACATATAGAAGGAAATTATTTAGGATTGTAGATCTGAAAGATACAAAATGTAAGATAAAATTAAGACAGAAAAAAAAACTTATCTCCCTTATCTTTGGCTTCTCCTGTGGCTACACTATTCTAAGGCCCAATTGCAGTGCTACATATGTTAGAAATAATCAGAGTTGAAACTCTGAAGTGAGTGAAGTTGTTGGCTCACATCCATGCCCCATTGTGTGTGTGTGTGTGTGTGTGTGTGGTGTTCATGTGCCTTGTTTCTAAATGTTATTTCTACAGAGGCATTTTGTAGGTTCATCCTTCTAAATTCCTTGTTTCTATTGCCTAATTTGGTTAAGGGAAATTAACATTGTCTCCTAAAACATCTTCATGTTGGTTTTTCTGCATTAACTAAGAATGTAAAGGATATTGGCAGCAGCGGATCTTGGGTTGATTTATTTCTGACTTATTGTACTCCTTTTTAATTTTAAATTTGTGTTTTCAAAATTTTTAAGCATCTTCTTTGCATTTGTTTTTTCTCTGCTGCATGTTAGATTTTAATCTCATTAATTTTAAAAGATAGCTCATTTTTCTTTGGTGCTTTTTTATATTTGTGTTTCTCTGCCTCCTGTCAGATCAGAGGGGACACTAGATTCTGACAGGAACGCAAACCCTATCGTGAACTGTGCATGTGAGGGTTGTGCACTGCTGATGAGGTGGAATAGTTTCATTCCAAAACCACCCAACCCCAACTCGACCTGTGGAAAAATTTTCTTCCACACAACTAGTTCCTGGTGCCCAAATATTGAGGACCACTGCATTAAAGGATATTAATCATTCCTCAGTTCTTGAGAGATTTTGCCTTCTCTATTATTTCCTTAACAGTGAGCAAGAAAATTACTCATTTTTATTTTATTTATTTTAAGAATCTTCGCTTAAAAACCAACTAACAAAATATTTTAGTATGAGAGAATGTAGTATTTTTTCTAACATGTCGCATAGTAAAAAAGATATAAACTAACAGGTTGAGAGAGGGAATATCACCAAATAAAGAATGTTTTAGTTAAATAATTCTTATTTTCAGAGAAGCCTCCTTGTCTTGTTCGTTCTCAATCTGATGACATAAAATCCAAGCATCTGCAGTAGTTTACAAATGTAAATCATCAGGGTTTATAAAAAAAATTCTCAAGAAATAAAGAATTAACCTTTTACTCAGTGGGAACACCCAAGTTGGAGCTGTAAATATAAATAGCAACCTTCTAAGAGTCTGGACTAACTCTTGTTTGTTAGCTTTGGAGTTTGATAAAAGATTTGTTGGCCTCCTTTGAGATTTACTGATGTAAAATGCCTTCTAACAGAACTTATAATAACTTTTAATATATAAAGAGATAAAGCAAGCATTTGGGGATCAAATAAGGGCCAAATGCAAGGAATTTAATAACGACATACAAGCAAACCAAAAACTATTTCATCGGTGCTTGTTTCCAAGTGATTAAAAATACCATTTGAAGCTCTTACTATTATTTTTTGAAGGAAGCATTTTTAACAGAGACTGAATACTTTTTATCAGATTTTTAATTTGGTTCTAGCATATTATAGCACATAGAGTAGACCTCCAGAAAAAATGTGTTGAATGAAATTTGAAACATGCCTACTCAAATAGAAAATTAATGCATAGCTTTATGGTTGCCCACTTGCTGTTCAATACTAAACCTACTGTATGTGTGTAAACAGTAGGCCTTCTTGCCAGCAGTTTCTGATAACCATTAGAATGGACTGCAGTGCTTCTATAGATTTTCAAAGCAAAATCATGAGGTAGTTGGAGTGGTTTATCTCTGCTCACCGCCCTCTCTCTCTGTTATCGGGTACTTTCTAGTTTCCCTTCTGGCCTGCTTGCTTCCCTAGGGAATTGCATGAAATACGAGTATTACTATCTTCTTCCTCAATCAAAAGGCCCACTTCCTTTTTCTCACCACCTGTCCCTCCAGCAAAGTATTAGTAAGTCAGTCAAAGATAGAGCAAATAATAATAGGTGAAAAGTAGTGTAAAAAAAACCCTTTTAATAATTAAAGATAGTGTATACTCTATCTCTCTATGATATTTATATATTTTTGTTTCTTTCTTTCTTTTTGGAAATGGACTCTCACTCTGTCACCCAGGCTGGAGTGCAGTGGCACGATCTCGGCTCACTGCAATCTCCGCCTCCTGGGTTCAAGCGATTCTCCTGCCTCAGGCTCCTGAATAGCTGGGATTACAGGCATGCACCACCACACCTGGCTAACTTTTGTATTTTTTGTAGAGATGGGGTTTCACCATGTTGGTCAGGCTGGTCTCAAACTCCTGACTTCGTGATCAGCCCATTTTGGCCTCCCAAAGTGTTGGTATTACAGGCGTGAGCCACCGCACTGGGCCAATATTTACATCTTATAACAGGACATAAATATCAAAACTTTATGCCAAACTGCAAACTCTTATGGTGAAATTTCAAGCAATGTAGCAAGTGAGTAAGAAAGAAAAACTGGCACTATTTCTTCTGTATTTCCCAATTGACATCACCTATGTAACTAGCAATTCTACGCTAAATTGAGGTCCACTCTGAGAAAATGATTTATGGCAGGAAGTTGGAAAGAGATTAAAGATAATGACAGTATTATGGTATTATCAAATGCATTAAATCAGTTTAGTAACTTTGGGATTAAAGAAAAGGTTTTGGTGCTTTATTCAGCATTATGGCCTCAATTTTCTGGACCCATGGATACTAAGTGGTCCTGTCCCAAAGTGTAGTTTGGCATGCTAAATTGAAAGATGACCTGCTAAATGTACAATGCCTTATCTTTTGAATAAATTCTCATAGAAACATTATTATATTGACACCTAAAGTATTTATTCTCTTTTCTACAGGATGTTGATAAATGGTCTTTTGATGTATTTGCCCTAAATGAAGCAAGTGGAGAGCACAGTCTGAAGTTTATGATTTATGAACTGTTTACCAGATATGATCTTATCAACCGTTTCAAGGTCAGACACATGGAACACAAGTGAAATGCTCTTAGAATTGGTTATTTGAATAAGAATGAAAATGTAAAACATTTGAGTAATTAAGCAATTCATTTTAGGATGTCTTAGCAGGTCACAGAATTAAGGGGATGAAGTCTTCACATGATAGAACCATTCTCCACAACTCACTGACACATCTGTATATCCACCTAGAGATCATGAGACCACTATAGCCTCATTCCAGCAAGCTGCCAACATCCCCTGACTTATTCACAAAACACTCACATAGGGTTTGGCAGCGACGTCTTAAAGAAATATGACTACTCCAGCATTCTTAAAATACAAAATGAACCTTTACTGCCAGCTTTTCTTAAATTAGATTGAAGGGTCTTCTAATTAACTTCATTTAGAACCATCCAAGCAATAGATTTGATACAGACTACTGAGCAGACTGTAGCTTATTACTTTCATCATTTCCTATAGAATAATCACATTTTTAGAGCTGTAAAGTACTGGGAGATAATCTATTTTAATCTCTTTGTATTAAGATAGAAAAACTAGACTCTACTAATTGTAACTGGAAATATTTACCCTTTTAAGAACTAGCCTTCCTACTCTCTGGAAGATACTAAAATTTCAATGTAATAGTACGAGTAAGTCTGTTATTTAATCTGTCCTAGTTAAATACTTGGGGGTTACAATCCTTCTTTTAGGGAATGAAAGCTAACATGTTCATGAAGTGGTTTTACAGAACAATCGACATTTGACATAAAGAAACTATTGTTCACATCTGACTCACTAATATGTTCCATGACAAACTGTGCTCAAGTTGATTTAGTACCACATTTTTGGTCAAAATATAATTATAATTATTACTTTCCACAGATTCCTGTTTCTTGCCTAATCACCTTTGCAGAAGCTTTAGAAGTTGGTTACAGCAAGTACAAAAATCCATATCACAATTTGATTCATGCAGCTGATGTCACTCAAACTGTGCATTACATAATGCTTCACACAGGTATCATGGTAAGAAAGTCTTTGTAACTGAGGTTTGTTCATTTGGAAGCATCAACTTCCATTCCTGTAAGTTCCTATTGTCTCTTTAATGCCCATAGAGGTATTCAAAGTAATAAGTTTTATAAATAATAATTGTTTGGATTTTTGAAGCTTCATGGGTTATAATATACATTTTTCAAAAAATACTTTAAGTCAGTGCAAAAAAGATAATCAGAGGCAAATAAAAATATATGTTTCCCCCAATTTGGACTACCAAACATTTTTGTTTGTAAATTCATTTTTTCCAAAATGAATTTTTGGTTGGAATCAACCAAAAAAAGTGACCTAGAGAAAAAGTCTTTAGAATAAAAGTTATAGCACTCTGTTCTCACTCATTATGTGCTCCTAACCTGACCTTAGTCGCTTTTCCTCTCTTAGTCACTGTCAAATTCTAATAGGGATTTGGGGAAATTATTCATGTGAATTTTTCCAAATTTTCCTTCCTCTTCTTTGCATTTGATGAATCAATAAATGGGTGACTAAATGATTCAGCGAAGCAAAGCCTGAAATAACAGTGAGTGTATGACAGGAACTCTGAGAGAGCTGGGAATTTTTGTAATGTCTTAAAACTCACAGTGATTCCCAGAAGGTAAAAAGTGAGGAACTGACCTTCCTGTGAAGGTGCCAAACTGACCTGGGTTCAAAAAAGGAGCAGGCCATGTGAGATTTCTAAATCTTAGCACCTGCTTTAATTGTGAAGTGTAGTGAGAAAATGCCATTTTAACCTAGGAGGCAACCAGAATTTTGTCATTTACAAAAAATATTCCTGCTTGAATGCATTTTTTTTTAACATTTGCTATAAGTGTAAAGGGAGTCAAATAAAAGTCTCCTATATCAGCTTCAGAACATCTGGTGTGAAGGTGACATTGAAGAGATGTGGGTGTCATATTAATTGGTAAACAGAGAAAATCAAATCTACAATGTGGTTTTACCCTCAGAATTATAAGGAAGACTGTTGTGGGACCTAATAAGCCATTCCAACTTCTCTGTAAAACTGGGGAATTTGGCCAAGCCTGGCATGACTCCTAGAAAGTTAAAGTTGTTAGCAAAGATCACATAGTCACTTTCTGAGAGCTATGACTTACCAAATATAAATGTAACTTTCTGATTATATTCATCCTTTAGCAAAAATGTGTCACTGGGCTCTTTACTCATACATTAATTTGGCCATTACAAAAATAGTCTGGTAGTAGACCTTTAGTGTTGTCCAGAATCAAGAAAATACATTTGAACTAAAGAGAATAATGAGAAATTCTACCATAGATGGAGAAAGGGAAGACAAAATGAGTTTATAAATGTATTGACTATTTTGTCAAAACTAGGTTACACTGTCAGCTTCACAATTTTTGGAAGGTTATTTTAACAAGTTTTGCCTACATTAAAAAGTAGTGATAGGTGACTATTACATTTCATGTATACGAATGTGTTGGTTCTTTGTAACAAAAAAGCTTTATAGAAATTTTCATTAGCAAAAACTCTTTAGTTCTTTCTCACCCCTCAGATTTGATATAAAGAAGACTGGGTCATCTACTTTAGTGTTTTGGTTGATGCCCTGCTATTTCAGGATGGCCCTATCAGTGTGACATTTATGAAGCACTCCGGTAGCAGCCCAGTACTGTCAGGAGACTAATGCATGTTGTCATCTGCAAGATGTTTTAAGGACCATTCCTGAAAGGGATTGCAATTAAGCCATCGTCCTTCTGTTTGTTAATGTCATAAGGGACGCCCTCAAGTCTGGGAGTAGACAATGCAGAGGAGAGTTGATGCTCATACACCTGCTTGTCCCCCTCTCTCTCCTTTTGTCGCTTGATTCATTTGTAGTCCTGTGCCATGGTGACAGTGATGTGCAATAACTCAGTCCATTTGCTAAGGAACAAATGTTTTATAAAGTGCTGTCAAGCCACCTTCAAATGTCTCTTTGAATATGAAATTATCCAAGAACCTTGGCTAGAAAACATTTGCATTAGAGGGTTCCTGGCACTGCATTCTCTCTAATACTAAGAGTACAAGGAAGAGAGATGACTTTACATCTAGTTCCTTTGGAATTTTTAGTGCACTGACTACACAGAAACAATCTTCCACACTTTGGAATGACTGCATTTTTCTCTGATTAGTCTACAGTACATTTAGCACTATATCTTTCTACAAATTATGTGGAGATTCTGTTCTTATAAATGGCTTCCAATATGATAGTGTTTGGAAGAGGAAAGAGAGTGTGGACTCAGGAAGCAGTCAGACATGAGTTTAAACCCATGTCCCACCACTTTCTAATTCACTAGCTCTACACTGCTTCCCTTGTCACTAAAATGCAGTGAATAGCACCAGCCACCTTATAGAATGGAAATGAGGAGCAAATAAAATCACATTTGTAAAGCACCTAACCTAGTGCCTAAAACATAATAGCTATTAACATACCTTCATTAATTAATTGTAATATGCCAATTTTCTATACTGGTAACTTAGAGCAAACTTCTTCAGCCTATTCAAAGGAATAGAGAAAAATAGTGTCAAATCTCATCAATTCCAGCTAAAAGAGTTGTTAATTATGTGTTTTTAGATACTCAAGGAATCAAGAAATAAATGTGATTTTCTGACTTGAAATTCTCCCCACCCTTTATATAATACACATATATGCTTTGTATAATACACATATTTACTTTTTCTATCCCACAGGCACACACACACACACATCCTGAGTAATTCAGATATGAAAATTACATTATAAGTCCTAAGTCAAAACTCTATTTGCCTCTACCCATTCATATAGTAAAATTAGCTAGAAATTCTACTTTTGAAACCTTAGAAGAATATGTTCAGCATTTTGCCTTCTTTATGTAATG
Organism: Colobus angolensis palliatus; assembly: GCF_000951035.1. Lineage (NCBI taxonomy): Eukaryota > Metazoa > Chordata > Mammalia > Primates > Cercopithecidae > Colobus > Colobus angolensis. The sequence goes on from NW_012117611.1 coordinate 2,087,330, forward strand.
AATGCTATCGTGATCCGTGGAAGAAATAGAAACTTTGAAATCAGACAGATTTGGTTTTGCATTCCTGCTCTGCCACTAGACAGGTACGTGAACTTTGAAATGTTGATCCATCTCTCTAGGATTCAGCTTTGTATATATAGGTATAAAATATTTACATATAACCATCTTATAGAGTGATTATAAGAGTTTAATGAGACCAGCTAACTAAAGTGTCCAGTTAATAATCCCCTTCCTTTGTTTCTGTTTTAATACATGTGGCTAATAGCAGTCAATGCCTCCTTATAAGTTGATGACTGCCCACTGTAGAGTAAGCCAACCTGAGCATTTCTCCAGACAAAATACAAACTACAGTTCTGATGAAATACAGTGCCTGCATTGCTCATGACTTATCATCTTAACCCTTTATTGCTGCCTGTTAGGAATCAGAAGAAACTTGGATTTGTATTGACCACTGCTGTAGTTGGAAAGAGTGACAGGATTTAACCTCATTCTCTCTGGCTTGCCCTCAGGAGTCATTTATAAAATCTATGAATTTAAGCACCTGTTTTCTGAGTTAGAATTCTTTTTGATACTAGCACAAAATGAATCAGCAGCTAAGAAACTAACAATCAGTCCAGAATTCTGCTTTTGCTAATACAAAGTAGATGTGTTTTTAAATTAAGTGTGAAAGTTCAGTGTTTCTCTCTTCCTATACTAGTTTGTAGTAGAACTTAATGATTTAGTCCATAGTGCGGAAATAAGTAAGGGGAATTTGTGGAGCAAGTACTATTTATGGGAGGCAGAAATGAACCAGAATAAAAACAGGAAATGTGTGTATAATAAATTTTCACAGCTAGCAAGATAATAATTTTAAATATTTATGAGTCAATCACTAATTAATTTCATCTCTGATTTTCTAATTTAATTTCTTTTTACTATTGACACTTTATATTCTGTATTATCATAGTAGATAATGAATGCTGCCTTTTAAAAACCATAGCTATATTTATAAATATGTAATTTGAGCCCACCCCAAAATTTAAATAAGTGATTTTTTTTAAAGAAATCATTTTCTTTAATAAAACAATGGGTTTCTAAGGTTCAAAACTAGTTTAATTTCAATTGCTATTCATTTCATGGTGTTTATAGTTCCATAGTTTCATTGGGAACATTGGAGGCTCAGTCCCAATTCAGACCTCTATAAGGTCACTTTCTTCCTTTTAATGACTCACAATTAACACAGAACAGCTAGTTATATTAACTCCCTTTGGCTCTGAAAATTATTTCTGCTTCACTCATCCGATTGTGAGGCGTTTGTACTATTATTTCCCAGATTTAATGCCTTAATCAATGCATTTAACATAGTAAGTTCCTAGCAAAATGCCATTTATTCTTTATTTTACCATATGACAAGACATGATAGGCAGAGTGCATACATTAACTCAAAACTTCTTCTTAAACCCCATAGGGGAAAGGTTACTAATGCCATTCTCACAAGAACTGTAGCTGAGAGGGTAAATAACTCATTTTCCTGAGGATTAATAGAGATTTAAAACCGGGACTGATCCCATGGTCTCTTACCACTGTTACATCTTTCTAATGCAAAACTAGCTGATTGCAGTTTAACAAATACTAAGTTCCTAATATGTGCCAAATATCACGATAGGTTATGTAAAGGGAGCGAAGATTAATAAGATTATAGCTTTGGTATTATGAGATTCAACAATTGTCACTGCCTTCATTTTTGACTCATGGACCTACAATGGCTTTCTTTTACCTTTTACACAAAATCTAAATTCATCAGTTCTCATCAAATTAGCCCATTCACTCTTTCCATACTCTCCATATTCTTCAATTTCACTTCACTTGATTCTCCAACACAATTGTACTATTGACAATTCTATTTTAATACAGACCTTATAGTATGATTGTACATTTGCTCTTTCTATTTAAAATTCTTCTGTCTCCATCCTTGCACTTAACTATCAATCTTTTTCCATCCTTTCCCCAAGATCCACTGCCACCAATTAGCCTTTCTGTCTATGCTCTTAAATTGCATCTTTATTCTGCAAACTTTTATCAAGTGTGCACAAAGTTTACATGATCTCTTTCTGTTGTTCTTTGCAAGGTCTTTTATTGTTTTAAGTGTATAGAATAAGACCACTCAGAGTGAGCTTCATAGCATTTTGGATCCCACATTCCTATCATCAAGTGCCATCTATTTATAGTTTTCTCTAATAGAACTTGCTGTGATGATGGAAATGGTTTGTGTCTTTGCTGTACTATATGGTAACCACTTGTCACATGTGACCAGTAGGCATATGTAATGTGGCTAGTGTAACTGGGAAAGTGAATTTAATTTTACTTAATTTTCTTTATTTTTAATTTAAATAGTCACATGTGGTTACCACATTGGGCAGTGCAGTATAAGGGTTTTACAAAATGTGAGTGATTAATAAACTATTGAATTATTTCTAAATGAACTAATAATAGCAGAGAACTTTTGTTAAGTCATCTAGTTAGTAACTGAAAGATGAATGTATGTAAAGTGGATAGTCATGGATTTTACATGAAAGGATTTATTCTTTTAGCGTTATTGAAGTTAATTGCAGAGCCATTTTTATGTGTTATGAATAGAAAATTTTGTGAATTTCAGAAACTTTTCTAAATCTCTAAACACGAAAATGAAGTGCACTTTCTCTAGTAAGGAAGTGAATATTTTTAAGTTTTAGATGAAATTTCTTTTCATAGTAGATTGTTCAACAACACTTGGGCTAAAAGACATTTTGATGTTGCGTGAGCTGTAGGTTAAAAATCACTAAACTGTAATTGATTTCAGAAGAACCCAAACATGTATGGCTGTAAATTCAAAATCCAGTTAGGGTTCACTTTTTAAATAATAGGAAATTACTCCTTTTTCAATTAGCAAGGACGATTATATTCTGAATTTTGAACTTACATGCCATGAAACAATCATTGACCTCATGAAGCATCCATCATGCACAATTAGTGGAGGTAAAAATAGGAAAAAAATTAAAAGAAATAAAAAATAATTTTATATGATTGCCTAAACAGGGTGCGCTGAAAGTCCTTTTCAGAGAAAGGAAAGATGGTATTAATTTCTTGAGTATAATAGATTCTTTCTGTGATTTACTAGCACTGGCTCACTGAACTGGAAATTTTAGCAATGGTCTTTGCTGCTGCCATTCATGATTATGAGCATACAGGGACAACAAACAACTTTCACATTCAGACAAGGTAAGTTTGAAAAAGTATTAACTTTCATTAGTTAAAATTTGAAATTTATTTTTCTGCATATTACTTAAGAGAATTTTAAAAAAATAAAAAAGATTCTAATAAGAACAGGTTGAATGAATTTTTAGCAAAATTTCTTAAGCTGCTAACACTTGAATCAATCAACTACTACTTTTCAAGAATGTTGTGTATAGTATTTTGTGGCATATCTAGCAATTTAAAGAACATGAAAATGTTTAAGGCAATCTGTCCCTGCCCAGAACTTACACTGTGAACTACCACACAAGTCAGTCACTGATGCAAATCTTGCAATATAATGCTTAAGGTACTGGTTTCATGTCATTATGTATTTGAAAGTAATAAAATTGTACTTCTGAAAATAAAATCCAAAAATTAAATCTAATTTTCAGGCCAGCATAAAGTATTAAATTTAAAATAACTAGAAAATGAAATGATTTAATGATGGTTACAATGGAAGTTATTTAAATCAAAATACCAGAGTGAAAGTATGTTAGTCTGTTAGGGATGCCATAACAAAATACCACAGAATGCGTGGCTTAAACAACATGAATTTATTTTTTCACAATTATGGATGCTGGGAGTACAGGATCACAGTGTCAGCTGGTTTGGTTTCCTCTGAGGTTGCTCATCTTGACTTACAGACAACACCCTTCCTGCTGTTTTTCACATGGTCTTTTTTCTGAGCATATGCACCCCAGTGTCTCTTCCTCTTCTTACATGAACACCAGTCATTGGATTTGGGCCTCGCTCTTGTTACTTCATTAACTTTAATTACACCCTTAATAGCCCTATCTCCAAATATAGACATATTGAGGGTTAGGGCTTCAACATATGAATTTTAGGGCAAACACAATTCAGTCCATAACAGAGAGTTACCCTAAACTCTTTTTAGTTAGGCAGAGAAGTCAGTATCTGAAAAGCAAGATTTGGTCTAGGCCCCTTCAGGATCCAACTTACTTTATATGTGTGGGATCCTGAAATTTCTGTCTCACTAGTCAGGATGCTTAATAAGGAGATATATGTTAAGAGCTGATGTGTTTCTTGAACCACTGCATAAATCTCCATTCTTGTTGAGGAAAGATTAAATCTGATTTTTTTTTCTAATTAATAGACTTTGTTTCTTAGAGCAGTTTTAGATTCACAGAGAAATTGAACAGGAAGTACAGAGTTCTATGAGTTCCATATGCTTCCTCCTGCTACCCTAAAGTTTCCTTGTTATTAACATCTTACACTGGTGTGAGGTATTTATTACAATTGATTAACCAATATCGATAACTTGTTATTAACTAAGGTCCATTGTTTGTATGAGGGTTCACTTTGCATTATGGGTTCTATGGGTTTTGACAAATGTATAATGTCCTGTATCTACCATTGCAGTATCACAGGCAATAGTTTCACTGCCCTGAAAGTCTCCTGTGCTTCATCTATCATTCCTCTCTTCCTGCCCCTTTACCTCTGGCAACCACCAGTCTCTTTAATGACTCTTTAGTTTTGCCTTTTCCAAAATGTCATATAGCTGAAATAATACAGTATACAGTTCTTTCAGACTGGCTCATTTCATTTAGAAGAATGTGTTTAATGTTCCTCCATGTCTTTTCATGGTTGACAGCTTATTTCTTATCACTGAATACTATTCCATTGCATGGACATACCATAGTTTGTTTATGTATTCACCTATTAAAGCAAATCTTGGTTGTTTCCAAATTTGAGCACTTATGAATAATACTGATATAAGCATACATGTGCAGGCTCTTGTGTGGTCAGTTCATTTGGTTTTTTAATATATATATATTTAACAACTGATTTTCCAGATGTGGGAGTTATTGTTTGATGTGGGGAATATAGAAACAATTTATTAAAATATTAGACAGTTTAGAACTTAAAGGACCGTAAGATGAGTGAGATCCACAGTATAGATCATCTGGTCTGATTTCCATCATCTAAAAATAGAGAATGAAGATCTCAAGAGGTGAAGTGACCTGTCTATATGCACCTGGTCAGGTGATGGCAGTGGCAGAATTGAGGAGTGAGAAGAGGGACACTCACTGTCAATCCAGTTTCTTATACAAGTGTGCTCCCATGGCCAGAGACAGATACATGATAATTCTAACTTGTTAAATCCTGAAATGGGGTGGGCTTACACATGTAGCCCTTTAATGGAGACACAGGAAGAGTTACAATTCAAACAGTGAAGTGCTGGGGAGGGCATTCTGTCTGTCCCTGGAATGGAGGAAACCGCAGGGTCCCCTAGATTGACACAGGTTGAAGGGAAAAGGAAAACTTCAGAGTCTGGTTATGTAGCAGGAATGTTATTTTTCTACCCATATTTGCAGAGTATAGGGAGATTTTTGCTTTTATTTGTATGTAATATCAAAGGAAAACAGGACTATGCAGATCATTTTGCTTACCAAAGGGTCTCTATATCCACTGGATCCACAACGTGGAGGATTTTAATTAAAGATCGCTCATCACTGAGCTAGGCTTTGTACAGTAAAACAGTTCTAGGGGTTTGAGAAGAAAACAAGTGATTTGTTATCAGTGAATACCAGTTGCCCTTTTGACTTTGAAAAGTAAAGGCCAGTGGGCTGGCCTCTTCCAGCAGCAGTGTTAGATCATCACTCTAGCTTTCTCCTTTTACTGTTTATCTGCGACTGGATGAAGAGTCCTGATTTGCTTGTGCATTTGGCTGTGGAGAGGGAGGAGGAGAAGGTGGAGGAAAGGAGGGGGATGAAAAGGAAGAGGAGGACAAGGAAGGGTAGATGGGGGCAGAGAAGGAGAAAGAAGAATCATATTTTTTTCTATTTATATTTTAAAACTCTGTATAAAAATGGGAAAAATTGTCTAACAAACTATTTAATGAATGAATTTGACATGAACTTGAAAATTCCGTTAACCAAAATGTTGTAATGACCAAAATGCAACAATATAACATGATTTTTAGCTCTCAATATTGCCTTCATCCAAGAAGAAATAAGGTCATATGTCATTTATATCAGTAATTATATTTTATTTTATATTATTCATTGTTACTTGGATTGAGAGTGTTTTTTCCAATCTGGAAACTAATTTGCTACATAATACAAAATGGCTAAAATGCGATTTGGAACATAGGGCAAGGCTAGATTTGAGTTCAATGCAGATATTATAATGCATGAAATCCTTGAAAGTGTAAATAAATGGAAATAATTTCCTCTTTGTGAAAAGAAATTGCCAGGCTACATGTTACCATGGATACTGGATGTTGCTCAGAGTCTGTTCTTTTCTTAGCAGTCAAAGACCATCTCAAGCATTAGACCATGCCGCATTCTCAGCATCCTTGTTAGCTTTATGAGACAAAATCATGCACACTTTGCTACAATTAAATCTGGTTCAAAAACACATTTTAGCTTGTCTCTGAACAAGTAAATGGTGATACTTGGAGCCATATCATGTATTAACCCTGACAAATCTGCTATGGCTAGATTTGGTGCCATATAGTGCAAATGTTACTGGAAAATCACAGCTTTCCCCATGATCTCAGCAAACTTCTAGAAATGCACACAGTGTTTTGCTTGGGAAACATCTAGTTGATTATCTCTTCAATGAGGATTATACATATGCTTTGCTAGTTCACATTTCTGTATACTGAGGTATGATTATTGATTAAGTCCTTTTTAGGCCTTAACTAAGATTGTTAAATGGAAATCTATTTTAGAACTATGTGCTATTAAAGACATATGTTATTTCACCTTTATGATAGTGCTAGAAACAAAAAAGAAAGTAACAGTGCCTGGTAGGTCATTTGTCATATGTTGGATGAATAATAAAGCTTGGTTTATCTGGCAGACTATCAGACACAGATTTTAAACAGGCTGCTTGTATAAAATGTCAGATTTCTTTAGTTTTTGTTTTCTTTGTTGTTTTTAAATAATTTTTATTGTGCACATTTATGGTATATAACATGATATTATAAAATAGAGATAGATAGTAAAATGATTAGTATACAGAAGCAAATTAATATATCCATCGTCTCACATAGCTACCCATGTGTGGTAGTGGTGGTGTTTTAGTAGGAACTTTCGTTTTTTATTTTGTCCTTGTCTACTCTATCATAAATATTCAGTGGCAGGGCCAGTGCTAGGTTATAACTAGGACTTTACCCACTGAAAAGCCTGAAACAATAAGTCTGAGTGAGGCAGTTTTAAGTCGAAGTATCTACCAGGAGATAGGAGAGTGAGAGAAGCCTTGGTGTTGGGTAAGTGGTAGCAAACTTGCTACAAGTTTTAACTTGACTTTCTTTTTTGCTCTATTTGTTGCCAACTTTCAACTTGCCAACTTATATGAATGAGTTCACCATTTTAAGAGATTGAACATAGTGATTTTGCTTCCATTCCACACTTGCATAATGATCTGGCAACCTAGGAGATAGAGGAAGGAGAAGCCTAGGTTCCATTATACAGATCTGAGAATGCTTGAAATATTTTAGACTTAGAGTTAGAACACCAAATTCATCAATGCAACTTGAAGTATACCAATTTATTTGATAATCAAATTATATTAAAATACAGACAGGTGAGAAATAAAAGCCTTTCCTTGATGTATTCATCATTTTAAAAAATAAAGTGTTCCTTTTAAATGAGTGATGAAGCATACATTTTAAGTGTTCTTTAAAAATGATTTTTCCATCTTAATTTTAAAGCAAAAGGATCTATAACATTAAAATTTAATCACAACATTATAAGAGAGTAAAAAACTAGAATCATAAATAGATCAAATGATTTTCTTCATCCCCTTCCTGCTACCCAAAGTAATTTTAGTTTAAAGGAAGAGGGATGGTATCAACACTCTTGAATGGGTACAAAGGGGTTTGTTCATTCACTGATTGAATAAGATGTTAGGTAATTTTATTCTCTTTGACATAGCTAGAGTATTTTGCAGGTGTCTGGATTACAAATCAGAAGGAAAAGGCATAAGCACATTTAAACTATAATAATGATAATTAAAAGAAAACTAAGCACCAAAACTAAGTGGGGTTTATCCCAGGTATGCAGGTCTGGCTCAACAGTCGTAATTCAATTAATATAATCTATCACATCAACAGGGTACAGGAAAAAAAAATCATGTGATCTTATCAATAAATGCAGAAAAGGCATTTTACAAAACACTCCAACCCACATTTATGATATAAACTCTAACTAGGAATAGAGAGGACCTTCCTTAACTTGATAAGGAATATCTATACTAGAGTAGAATTCTGGTTAAGAGGGACTGGGGTGGAGATAAAAGTTAGGAAGTTGTTGGCCAAAGGATACATAATTTCAGTTAGATGGGAGAAATAAATTCAAGAGATCTATTGTACAATGTGTCAACTAGAGTTAATAACAATATGTTGTATTCTAAAAGATTGCCAAGAGTAGATTTTAAATGTTCTCACCTCAAAAAATGGTAAGTTGTGAAGTAGTACATATGTTAATTAGCCTGAGTTAGCCATTCCACTATGTGTGTGTGTGTATAGATAGATAGATAGATAGATAGATATACATGTTTCAAGACATCATCTCGTACATGATAATTATATATATAATTTTAATTGTCAATTAAAAAGTAAATAATTAATTAGAAGAAAGGAGTTTATTAAAAACCTACAACTAGCATCATACTTAATGGTGAAAATTTGAAGCTTTCCCAGTAAGATTGTGAACTAGACAAGATGTCCTCTCTCACAACTAATTTTTGTATCATACTGGAAGTCCTAGCTAATGCAATACAACTAGAAAAGGAATTAAAAGGCATGCATCTTGGGAAGAGAGAAATAAAATTATTTTTGTTTGCAGATAATATGATTGTCCATGTAGAAAATCTGAAAGAATTGACCAAAAAACTCCTGAAACTAATAAGTGATTATAGCAGGGTTGCAAAATACAAGGTTAATACACAAAACTCAATGGCTTTCCTATATGCCAGCAATAAACAAATGTAATTTGAAATTGAAAACACAAATACCATTTGCATTAGCACCACCCAAAATTAAATATTTAGGTATAAATGGAACAAAACATATACAAGACCTTTATAAGAAAAACTGTAAAACTTTGATGAAATAAATAATACAGGGACAGATATTTCATGTTCATGGATAGACTCAAAATTGTCAGGATGTCAGTTCTTCCCAACTTCATCTATAGATTTAATGCAATCCCAATGAAAATACCAGCAAGTTATTTTGTGATTCTGACAAAGTGATTCTAAAGTTTGTATGAAGAGGCAAAAGACTCATAATAGCTAGCACAGTTTTAAAGGAGAAGCACAAAGTTGGAGGACTGACACTACCTAACTTTAAGACTTGCTACAAAACCACAGTAATCAAGACAGTGTAGCATTGGTAAAAGGACAAATAGATCAGTGAAAACAGAATAGAAAGCCCAGTAATGAACCTACAAAAAATATAGTCAACTGATCTTTGACAAAGGAATAAAATTAATATAATCTTTTCAATAAATGGTGCTAAAACGAATGGACATCTACATGCAAAAGCAAAAAGAAAAGAAGAATCTAGACACAGACTGCTATGGTTTGAATGTGTTCCCCAGAATTCGTATGTTGCAAACATAACCCCCAGTGTGACCGGGTTGGGAGGTGGGGCCTAACGGAAGGTATTGAGGTCATGAGTGTTCTGTCCTCGTAAATAAATTAATGCCATTATAAAATGGGACTTGCCAGAGAGGGTTTGCTCTCTTGCACTCTCTGCCTTTCTACTATGTGATGCCTTACACTATTTGGTGATACAGCAAGAAAGCCCTCCTAAGACAAAGGCATGTTGATCTTCGACTTTCCAGTTAAGAATTGTGAGAAATAAATTTCTTTTTTTTTAAATAAATTACCCAGCCTCAGGTGTTCTGTCACATCAGCATAAAACACACTAAGACACAGGCCTGATACCCTTTACAAAATAAACTCAAAATGGATCACAGACCTAAATTTAAAACAAAAATCTATAAAATTCCTAGAAGATTACATAGGAGAAAAATCTAGATGACCTTAGATTTGGTGACGACTTTTAAAATATAATATCAAAGGCACAATATATGAAAGAATAAATTGATAGTTGGATTTCATTAAAATTAAAAATTTATGCTCTACCAAACACACTATCAAGAGACTAAAAAGACAAGCCACAAACTGGAAGAAAATATTTGCAAAGAACATCTGATAACACACTGTTACGCAAAATACACAAAGAATGCTTAAAACTCAACAATAAGGAAAAGTAACAACCTAATTTTAAAATGAGCCAAAAACTTTACCAGACACTTTAGCTAGGAAGATATACAAATGGCAAATAGACATATGAAAATATATTCCATATCATTCATCAGAGAAATCCAAATTGAAACAGTGAGATGCCAAATAGATCAACAGGCAATACACGTCTATTAGAATGGCCAAAATTCAGAACACTAACACCACCAAAAGCTGGTGAGAATGGAGCAGCAGGAACTCTCATTCATTGCTGGTAGGCATGAAAACTGGTATAGCCACTTCTGAAGACAGTTTACCAATTTATTACAAAATTGAAACTACTCTTACCATATGATCCATGAATTGCACTCCTTGGTATTTGCTGAAAAAAATTGCAAATACATTCACACAAAAACTTATGGCACAGATAATTATAGCAGCTTTATTCATAATTGCCAAAACTTGGAAGCAAGCAAGATGTCCTTCAGTAGGTGACTGGATAAATAAACTGTGGTATATGCAGATAAGAAAACTTTAGTGCTGCAAGGAAATTAGCTATCAATCGGTGAAAAGGCATGAAGGAAACATTAATGCATATTACTAAGTGAAAGGAACCAATCTGAGAAGGCAATTGTATTAGTTTGTTCTCACACTGCTATAAAAAGCTAGCAGAGAATGGATAACTTGTAAAGAAAAGAGGTTCAATTGACTCACAGTCCCACATGCCACGCAGAAGACATGGCTGGGGAGGCTGGGAGGCCTCAGTAAACTTACAATCATGGCAGAAGGGTGAACGGGAAGCAAGCATGTTTTCACGTGGTGGCAGGAGAGGGAGTGAAAGGGGAAGTGCACATTTTTCAGCAACCAGATCTCATGAGCACTCACTCACTATCATGAGAACACCAAGGGGGATACCTACCCCATGATCCAATCACCTCCTACCAGATCCCTCTACCGATACTGAGGATTACAATTCAATATGAGATTTGGGCAGGGGACACAGATCTAAACCATATCAAATAATATGCTTAGCTCTGTGTCCCCCACCCAAATCTCATGTTGAGTTGTAATCAACCTTTGGCTCATAATATGGTTTGGCTCTGTGTCTCTCATCCAAATCTCATGTTGAATTGTAATCCCATAATTCCCCTGTGTTGTGGGAGAGACCCAGTGAGAGATAATCGAATCATGGGGGCGGTTTCCCCCATACTGATCTCATGTTAGTTAATAAGTCTCACAAGATCTAATGGTTTGATAAGGAGAAACCTGTTTCACTTAGTTCTCATTCTATCTCTTGATGCCACCGTGTGAGACTTGCCTTTCACCTTCCACTGTGATTGGGAGGCCTCTCCCCAGCCATGTGGAACTGTAAGTCCAATAAACCTCTTTCTTTTGTAAATTGCCCAGTCTCAGGTATGTCTTTATCAACAGTGTGAAAATGGAGTAATACATTATTCCACTTCTGGCCCCTCCTGAATCGCATGTCCTTCTTATATTTCAAACAACCAATCATGCCTTCCCAACAGTCCCCCAAAATCTTAGCTCACTCCAGCATTAACTCAAAAGTCCAACTCCAAAGTCTCATGTGAGACAAGGCAAGTCCCTTTTGCCTATGAGCCTGTAAAATCAAAAACAAGTTAGTTACTTCCAAGATACAATGGGGTTACAGGCATTGGGTAATGCTCCTATTCCAAAAGGGAGAAATTGGCCCAAACAAAGGGAAATCGGCCCAAACCCCAGCAGGGCAGTTATTTAATCTTAAAGCCCCCAAATAATCTTTTTGACTCCATGTCTCATATCCGGGGTATGCTGATGCAAGGGTGTGCTCTTACAGCCTTGAGCACTTCACCCCTGTAGCTCTGCAGGGTACAGCTCCCATGGCTGCTTTCACTGACTGGTGTCAAGTGCCTGTGCCTTTTCCAGGTGCACAGTGCAAGCTTTCGGTGGATTTACCATTCTGAGGTCTGAAAGACAGTGACTGATATGGTTTGGCTCTGTGTCCCCACCAAATCTCATCTTAGATTGTCATCTCCACGTGTTGAGGGAGGGACCTGTTGGGAGGTAACTGGCTCATGGGGACAGCTTCTCCCATGCTGTTCTCATGATAGTGAGAGAGTTCTCATGAGATCTGATGGTTTAAACGTGGCTGTTTTCCCCCTGCACTCTCCTGCTGCCCTTTAAGATGTGTCTTGCTTCCCCTTTGCCTTCCATCACGATTGTAGGTTTCCTGAGGCCCTCGGAACCATGCAGAACTGTGAGTCAATTAAACCTCTTTCCTTTATAAATTATCCAGTCTCAGGTACTATCTTTATAGCATTGTGAAAATGGACTAATACAGTAACCCTCTTCTCACAGCTCCACTAGGCAGTGCCCCAGTGGGGACTTTCTATGGGGGCTCCAACCCCACATTTCCCCTCCACACTGCCCTACTAGAGGTTCTCCATGAGGCTTCTGCCCCTGCAGCAGACTTCTTCCTGGACATTCAGGCATTTCCATACATCCTCTGAAGCCTAGGCAAAGGCTCCCAAGCCTCAATTACTGTTGTCTGCAAACCTACAGGCCCAATACCATGTAGAAGCCACCAAGGCTTGGGGCTTTCACCCTCTGAAGCAATGGCCTGAGCTGTACCTTGTCCTCTTTCAGCCACGACTGGAGCTGGAGCAGCTGGGATGCAGGGCACAATGTCCAGGATGCAGGCACAGAGCAGTGGGGGCCCTAGGCCTGGCCCATGAATCCATTTTTCCCTCCTAGGCCTTCAGGCTTGTGATGGGAGGGGCTGCCATGAAGGTCTCTGAAATGCCCTGGAGGCATTTTTCCCATTGTCTGGGCTATTAACATTATGTTTCTCTTTATATATACAAAGTTTTGCAGCCTTGAATTCCTCCCCAGAAAATGGGTTTTTCTTTTCTACCACATGGTGAGGCTGCAAATATTTTAAACTTTTATGCTCTGCTTCTCTTTTAAATATAAGTTCCAGTTTCAGGTCATTTCTTTCTTCATGCAAATGAGCATAGACTTTTAGAAACAGCCAAGCCACATCTTGAACCTTTGCTGCTTGGACATTGCGTTCACCAGATACCCTAAATCATCTCTCTCAAGTTCAAAATTCCACAGATTTCTACAGCAGGGGCACAATGCCATCAGTCTTTTTGCTAAACATAGCAGGAGTGACTTTTACTCTAGTTCCAAATAAGTTCCTCATCTCTATCTAAGACGTCCTTATCTCTGTCTAAGACCTCCTCAACCTAGACTTCACTGTCTATATCACTATCAGTATTTTGGTCACAACCATTCAACAAGTCTCTGTGAATTTCCAAACTTTCCCATATCTTCCTGTTTTTCTGAGCCCTCCAAACTGTTCCTACCTCTGCTCATTACCCAGTTCCAAAGTTGCTTCCACATTTTTAGGTATCTTTATAGCAATACCCCATGCTCAGTACCAATTTTCTGTATTAGTCCATTCTCACACTGCTATAAAGAACTACCTGAGACTCAGTAACATATAAAGAAAAGAGGTTCCACAGTTCCACAGGCCATCCAGGAGCCATGGCTGGGAGTCCTCAGGAAACTTACAATCACCCAATCATGGAAGAGTAAAGAGGAAGTAAGCACATCTTCACATGGTGGCAGGAGAGAGTGCAAAGAAGAAAGTGCTACACACTTTTAAACAACCACATCTCATGAGAACTCACTCACTATCACAAGAACAGAATGGGGGAAGTCTGCCCCCAAGATCCAATCACCTCCCTCCCCTAACACTGGAGATTACAATTCAACATAAGATTTGGGTAGGGACACAGAGCCAAACCATATCAGCAACATACTATATGATTCCATCTACATAACATTTTGAAGAAGGCAAAGCTATGGAGGCAGTGAAAAAAATCAGTGGAGGCCGGGCGCGGTGGCTCAAGCCTGTAATAATCCCAGCACTTTGGGAGGCCGAGACGGGCGGATCACGAGGTCAGGAGATCGAGACCATCCTGGCTAACACTGTGAAACCCCGTCTCTACTAAAAAATACAAAAAAACTAGCCGGGCGAGGTGGTGGGCACCTGTAGTCCCAGCTACTTGGGAGGCTGAGGCAGGAGAATGGCGTAAACCCGGGAGGCGGAGCTTGCAGTGAGCTGAGATCCGGCCACTGCACTTCAGCCCGGGCGACAGAGCAAGACTCCGTCTCAAAAAAAAAAAAAAAAAAAAATCAGTGGTTGCCAGGGTTAGGGGAGAGAAAGGGACAAAGAGGTGGAGCTCAGAGGGATTTTTGGGCAGAGAAACTACTCTGTATGGTACTATAATAGTAGATATATGTCATTATTCACTTATCTAAACTCATAGAATGTATACCACCATGAGTGAACCCTAATCTAAACTGTGGACATTGGATGATAATGATGTGTGTGTATAGGTTCATCAATTGTAACCAAAATGCCACTCTTGTTGGGGATGTTGACAATGGGGGAGGTTATGCATGTGTGGAAGAAGAAAGTATATGGGAAATTTTGTACCATCTTCAATTTTTCTGTGAGCCTTAAACTTCTCTAATAAATAAAGTTTATATAAAATTTTAAAATATCATACAGTAAAAAATAAAAGAAACTTAAGTCCTTCCATAATTCTCACTGTTCAATTATAGGATGTTTACTGGTCAGATAACCTGATACTTGAGTAAGTCTTATTAGACATTCATGATGTGTAAAGAAATCCTCTGTTGGGCATTTTGTTTTTAATTCTTAGGTCAGATGTTGCCATTTTGTATAATGATCGCTCTGTCCTTGAGAATCACCATGTGAGTGCAGCTTATCGACTTATGCAAGAAGAAGAAATGAATATCTTGGTAAATTTATCCAAAGATGACTGGAGGTGAGTTTCAGAGAAAACCTAGGGGAAATTGACTGGAGGTGAGTTTCAGAGAAAACCTAGGGGAAATTTAATTTCAGGAAAGGGATAAATTATGTGATTTAAAGTCAAGAAAAAAGATGAAACTTGATGCATTCCCCATATTACAAACTTAATTACTGTTGACTGGATGACTCTGAGAAGGATTAGTACTTAGGGACTTTGTTCAGAGCCAGACTCTGTTAAAGGGAGCTGGAGTATTTCCAGGTCCACTCAACATCTGTATGTCTGAATAAGACCACACACAACACAACAAATACTTTTACATACATAATTATACACTCTCTGGAATGGAGCTGTGCTCAATGTTTATCAGTATGGGGTATCTTTATAGTGGTGTTACATAAATTCAACATTTTGGCATTATATTCATTCTTTCATATATTATTTTTTAAAAGATGTGGAGTTAAGGGTTTTTTAAAAACAAAAAGTTAAACATGTGGGAAAAAATTCCAATACACTAAAATGACCCAAGTGCAGAGGAAATCTTACACATTTCTCCAAAGCATCTGTTTGCTTGAAAAAAATTACGTGGTATGTTGATACTTATTGCTATGTAGGGAAATATGAGATGTACCCCTATCCCTCTGTATAACCTTTCTTCTCTTTTTCTTGATCCTTTGGTCATTATTATCTCCTTCAATTGACAATAGGGTTGCTGGACTTCACAAATAAAAGTAAAGGACAATCAATTAAATACGAACTTCATTAATCATAGAATCTTCTTAGCCTATGTCCCTAATATTCTATGGGACTCACTTATAATAAGAAAAGAAAAAGACCTATATTTATCTTTAACAAAAATCATATTAAAAGTCATTTAATTGACTAGAAAAGGTTTCCACTTGAATGTAAATATCAAAGCCTTTTGCTTTCATTTTTGGTTTTTAAATCAAGGTAAAAAGAAATATCAAAAAGGAAAGTGACATAAAAATATTTAAAAACGTAAAAGATAAAAATCAGAGTTTTAAATCAGCCTAAATCTCCTATGAGTACTTTTTCAAATTTTCAAAATTTCCTGGTTCTTCAAGGCCATTTCTAGAAATATGGGCTCATTTTTGCAGCTCTAGAAAATGCTGCCAGATAGAGGGAAGGTGGAACTTTCTCTTGGAGACACAGTTCAGTCCTTTCATTTTACAGTAGACCCTTGAACAACACAGGGGTTGGGGTACCCCCATTCAGCTAAAAACCCATGTATACCTTTTGACATTTCAAAAACTTAACTACTAATAGCTCACTCTGGATAGGAAGCCTTACCAATAATATAGAAGTTGATAAATACATAATTTGTATGTTATGTGTATTAACTACAATATTATTAAAATAAAATAACTAGAGAGAAGAAAATGTTATTAGGAAAATCATAAAGAGGAGAAAATATATTTGCTACTTATTAAGTGGAAGTGGGTCATCAAAAAGGCCTTCATCCTCTGTCTTTATGCTGAGTCGGCTAAAGAGGAGAATGGAAGAGAAGGGACTGATTTTGCTTCTCAGGTGTGACGGAGGGGGAAAAAATATGTACATAAGTGGTCCCACACAGTTCAAACTTATGCTGTTCAAGGGTTAACTGTATTCTGTAGGAAATAGTAGCCCAAGAGGATTTACAGTCTAGAAATGCCAGGATCTAACTGTAAAAGAATTTTAAAGAGACCACTGTTGGGCTATGTAGCGATTAGATGGTCAAAGGTAGGAACAAGCAGACAAGTTCTGAGATATTTCCTAAAGCCTAAGAGATTATTTACATCTAGGGTATTAGTTTATTTTCTTAATCAGTGATTACCATTCCCATAGATAATTTTTATAATATTAATTTTTGTTGTTATTCGAAGAAATAAATCTTTTTTCCTCAAAGTTGACTTGTTGCTATTTCAGTGCAATTTTATTTCCTATTATATTTTGTTATTTACCATTCTAACTATTTTATTCTAATAATTTACTGCTGTAATTCTCTAAGTTTCTGTTTGGTAACTTCAGAGTCATTTTAATTGAATGTTTTTAAAGAATTGTTTTGATAAATAGTGTACATATTATATACATTTTAGAATTTAATAGATTCAATACTTTCTAAAAATCTATAAAATACATATTTGATACTATACCTTTAATAATATTTTACTAAGAATCAAAATATGAATATCTTCTTAAAGACTCATGTTTTCTGTTTACATATCTGTTTATTTCTTAAAGTACTTTTAGTAAAAATAAATGCATTAATCTAAAAGTTTTAACAAGAAAATTTTATAAATTAAGTAACGTTTTCTTATTTTGCCTAATTTAGTGACATATAATTAGTTGATTATTGATAACATCTGGCATTTATTGATCATTTATATGCAAAGCACAATACATTTATTAGATTCTATTTATTTCCTTAAACGCTAGTCTCATTTTCCTTAGTTAACATAAATGTTTTTATTCAGTTGCTTTTCAAATATGGGTCTTGTCATATTTTCAGAGAAAAAAATGTAATTGAGAATAATTTTATTAATAGCTTCCTTTCCCTTACTACTTGAATAAAAGTAAGCAAGCTATCCAATATCATAAACAGTAAGCAGAGTATTGATTCTCATGGCTTCCATCTAAAAATTCAGTAGAAATGTTGAGTGCTCATGATTTTCAGCAAGAACCATCAATATGTAGTTTTTTAAAAAACAAATCATCGAATAGATTATATCATCTTTAAGTAAAATATCTTTGTGCAAGATCATAATTCAAGTTTCCTTCACATTTTTGGTTCAGCTTATCCTACTGGCCACACCACACAATGAAAATGAAATATATTTTCCAGTACAAGTCATTTTTTCAACTTATCTGTATAGAGCAAGCAAGGAATTGTGGAACATGCAAGCCTTTGCTGGGTGCCTTATTTTCTACTAAGTGTGAGGCTGTGTGACATGGTTATTATTTACAGTGTCTTGGTTACAATAGTCAGTAATACCAGTGGCTCTGTCTATGTTATGTAGGGTCAGATCCCAAAAGCTTAGACAATCACTACTCACTTTAGCATCTTGGTTTCTCTGGGGTTCTTATGATGGGAGCTTGGCACAGTGGAGTGGTCCATGTGTCTGCTTTGGAAGTGGGAACTTTTGGGTTGAATCTTATCTGAGCCATGTACTAGCTGTGTGACTGGGTGACTCAGTCTCCTCTGCTGGGAAATATTAATGCTCCCTCAGGGATTGTTAGGAGGATTAACTGTCTTTATGTACATACAAAGCAACTAGTTGCTGAAGTATTCTAATATCCATATGTATTATATGAAGACATTTAATCCTTACAGTTCAGTGCCTTGCTGAATAAATATTGAATGAATAGCACTGGATTTATTAATAGCAGTAGTTTTGTTTAAAAATGCAAAATGAAGAAGGATCAGAGAGGGTCTTGAAAACTCATGCCCTTTTTATCCCTATCTCTTTTCTGAGACATCAAACCTTTTAGTTTGGTTGACCATGTGGATTTAGAATAGTCTCAGGCCCAACTGGACTACTTTTTTTCCCCCAAAGCATTGAAATACTATATAATACTGTATTTGGAATAGTTTTTCTTTAAAATGGCTAAAGTTCCTTTCAGATTAAAAATAATAATATTTAGGAATTATGACTGCAGAAGAGTTGTGGGAGTGAGAAGGGAAAGCACTTGCTCTTCAGGGAGGTGTGAACATCATTGCCATTCACGCTGCTGGCAACTTCTTAGATCCATGACAGTTGAAAGGTAAAATAATGTCAAACTTGTGTGTGGACTTGCACATTTAAAAGGTAGCATCTTTTGTGTTCATATCCATTAAGAACAATAAAATATGGTGAGTGATTATTTATAGAAATGTTCCAATAAAGGACTGAATGAACCTTTCTCCTTTTGGTGACTCTACAGGGACCTTCGGAACCTAGTGATTGAAATGGTTTTATCTACAGACATGTCAGGTCACTTCCAGCAAATTAAAAATATAAGAAGCAATTTGCAGCAGCCTGAAGGGTAGGTTTTGTTTGTTTGTTTGTTTGTCAGGTTAAAATTCCAGGGGCTTGGCCTCAGGAAAGACTGTAATTGGTTCCTTTCTTTTGAATAATGTAAGCATGTCCTTGGTTTGACAGGATTGACAGAGCCAAAACCATGTCCCTGATTCTCCATGCAGCAGACATCAGCCACCCAGCCAAATCCTGGAAGCTGCACTATCGGTGGACCATGGCCCTAATGGAGGAGTTTTTCCTGCAGGTGCCTCTTTCACACTCTGTGCAAATGTTTTTGGAAATAGTGACTGTGCATATTAGTGTACACCTTTTCTGTATGGAATCCAGGGCTTGTGACTTACTATTATCAATTGGCCACCACACATTCTTGGGGGTTTCAACAAAATTTATTAATCTTTCAGAAAAAATGTATTAAGTCTATGTAGTATGATACATGTTTTAAAGAGATTCAAATTTTGGATCTCAGATGCTACTCTCAGGAAAGAAAAACAAAAACAGCTAAGAATTGTTATCTGCTGTTAAGACGTAAGTGTCACAGCAGAGACAGCAAATAGCTTTCATAATAAAAAGAGTAGATGAGGATGTATAACAGTTCTGCATAAATCTTGTTGGCCAGGATTTTAATGGAGGCCGAGAAATATTGCTTTAGCTGGGTGAACACATGCCTAACTGAAATAGGCAACAATAACAGCAACAAAAATCTAATGTTACGTCAGAAACAAGCCTGGATAAGGATTGTGACTGGGGTTCTCTGCCATAAGTACACATCTTTTCTTTATACACATGCCTGTTTTGCAACCCCCACAATCCAAGCTGGAGTACTACAATACAAATGTGATGCTAACCACTCAGAGTTAGCATCAAATTGCACAAATTAAGGGCTCAGTCTTCCACAAGATTGGCTCCACTTCAGATGCCAGCTGTAAATGGGGCTGTGGGACACCAGCACTTCTGACTGGCCAGTTACAAGCTCAGTGGTTCCCACAACCCTCTCTAGGTTCAATAACTTGCTAGAATGACTCACAAAACTTTGAAAGTACTATCCTTACAATTACAATTTTATTATAAAGAATACAATCCAGGAAAAGCCAAATGAAAAGACCCATAAGAAAAGATCTGGGAGGGTCTTGGATGCAGGGCTTCCTTGCTATCTCCAATGGAGTTAGCCAGTGCCACCATCCTGCCTTGTCCATGTTTTCACCAACCAGGAGGTGCTACTGAGCTTTCCTGTCCAGAGTATTTATCAGAGTTTTATCACATATGCATGGTTGATTAAACCACTGGACATGTGATTGAACTCAATCTCCAGCCTCGCTTCCTTCCCAGATTCCCTGACTAGCTTAAAGTTCCAACTTTCTAATCATGTGGTTGGTTTCTGGTGAACAGGCCCTATCCTGAAACTATCTAGGGGATAGGCCAAGAGTTGCCTTATTAGCATAGACTCTCCCATCACTCAGGAAATTCCACAGGTTTTTGAAGCTCTGTGCCAGGAACTGGAAATGAATATCAGATACATTTTTTTAAAATTTTATCACAGTCCCATTTAGAGAAGTTCTTTCATTTCTGTATTTTCAGATTATTTCATTTCTCAGTATTGTTCTTTGTTTTGAATGTTTGTTCATTGATTTTATACCTGTTCTGAAGATATAAACACCAAATAGATTACGACGTTTGGATGACTCAGGTTTCTGTCTCCCATTGTTGATGGATATAATGTGTGGTTTCATTTTTACATTGCAATTCATATTCCTAGAGAAAGTTACTGAGTAGCATCTTCTAAATTCAAATATTTTGATCCTAAAAATAATATTGGAAAAATGTTTTAATAATTTACTTTGTGCTAAAAAAAATACACTAAGTGTAAAAACCTACCAAATTCTAAAGGTCAACTGCTTATTATGGTAAATTAAAAATTATAATAATATACTCAACCAATCAACCAGAAAATGATAATTGTATAGAGACCTTAGAGATCTTTCTGAATAGCCCTGTGATATTAGAGATGCAAAAACGGAAACATAAAGAGATACAAAGGTTTTTTAGGTTACGAAAAAAATTTTAAATATCTTAAGTTGAATGATTTTGAAAACATAATATTTGAAAACTGTTGGATGCAACTGAAGCAGTGCTTAGGGGAAATTTTACAGCTTTACATATTTATATTAGAAAAAAACAAACATGTAATAAAGTAACTTATATCTGTTTCACCTTAAGAAGCTAGAAGTTAAGAAAACTGAATCAAAATAAGTTGATGCAAGGATATAATAAATACAAAAGTCAAAAACAGTGAAACAGAACAAACAATAACAAAAGTTAACAAAGATAACAGTTGGTTCTCCGAAAGAGTAATGAAATTACTTGCAGGATCAAAAAGAGAAAAACTATAAATGAAAGAGAGAATATCATTATAGGGCCTATATTCATCAAAAGGATGAGGAATATTATGCACAATTTATGCCAATAAAATTGAAAACTTAGATGAAATTGTCAAAATTTTTAACAGATATAAATTACCAAAACAGACACAAGAAAAAATCATGTAGTCTGAATATTCATATATCTGTTTTCAAAAGTTGAATTTGTACTTTAACTCTTCTTATGAAGAAAACTCCAGGCTTAGATGACTTTAATTCTATTTCTGATTTCAATTCTCAATATTCAATTCAATTCAGAGATGGAGAATTCTCTCAAACATTTCAGGAAGAAATAATGCCAGTTTTACACAAATTCTTTTATGACATAGAGGAAGAGGAAAATTTGACAGCATAATTCTCGACAATACCTGACAAAGACTTTTCAAGTAAAGAAAATTACACATCCACATCTGTCATAAAACTAAAGGGGAAATTTTTTTTAATTTTTAAAGTTTTTAGCAAATCGAATCCAGCAATTTAGGAAGAAAGTGCATATCATATCATAATGAGTCAGTTTAATATTTAAAAATTAAGGTAATTCACCATATTAAAGGACATAAAGGAAAAAATATATTATCAACCCTATAGATGTGCAAAATGCATTTGACAATATTCAACAGACATTAATTATAAAAACTGTTAGTAAACTTGAAACAGAAGACTTTTCTCAACCTCATCAAAGTTTTATAGCTAATGTGATATTTCATGATGAAATATTGAACATTTTTATTCTAAGGTCATTATAGGTAGTCTTACCTCTTCCATTCAACATTGCATTTGAAGTTCTAGCCAATGCAGGAAGGTAATGAAAAACAAAGCATAGTTTGAATAAAAATAAATAAAACTTTAAAAAAATATTCTAATACATTCTAATAAAATAAAAATATTTTATCTGTTAGTACATTTTAAAATACATAACTGTAATTATTTATGAACTACAACTTAGGGAATTAATCAGTAAGAGAAAAAGAGGAAATTCAATAAATCGATCTTTTTTTATTCTTCTATCACTTCTGATATTAGCTAGCATTTCATCTTCAATCATTACATAAAATATATACTGCTTTTGCTGAACTATACTTCGGTATAAGGGATATTTTTAATTATGATTTTATTCTACAGCTTACTATTAAATAATACTTTTTTTGTCTTTTTTATTTTTTTGTTATACTTTAAGTTCTAGGGTACATGTGCACAACATGTAGGTTTGTTACATATGTATATAAGTGCCATGTTGCTGTGCTGTACCCGTTAACTCATTATTTACGTAAGGTATATCTCCTAATGCTGTCCCTCCTCCCTCGCCCCACCCCACGACAGGCTCCAGTGTGTGATGTTCCCCTTCCTGTGTCCAAGTGTTCTCATTGTTCAATTCTCACCTATGAGTGAGAACATGCAGTGTTTGGTTTTCTGTCCTTGCGATAGTTTGCTGAGAATGATGGTTTCCTGCTTCATCCATGTCCCACAAGGACATGAACTCATCCTTTTTT
Source organism: Colobus angolensis palliatus (assembly GCF_000951035.1). NCBI lineage: Eukaryota > Metazoa > Chordata > Mammalia > Primates > Cercopithecidae > Colobus > Colobus angolensis. The sequence continues at coordinate 2,110,564 of NW_012117611.1, forward strand.
ATGGCTGCATAGTATTCCATGGTGTATATGTTCCACATTTTCTTAATCCACTCTATCATTGATGGACATTTCTAAGTCTTTGCTGTTGTGAATAGTACCGCAATAAAAATATGTGTGCATGTGTCTTTATGGCAGCATGATTTATAATCCTTTGGGTATATGCCCAGTAATGGGATCACTGGGTCAAATGGTATTTCTAGATCCTTGAGGAATCGCCACACTGTCTTCCACAATGGTTGAACTAGTTTACAGCCCATTAGCAGCGTAAAAGTATTCCTATTTCTCCACATCCTCTCCGGCACCTGTTGTTTCCTGACTTTTTAATGATCGCCGTTCTAACTGGTGTGAGATGGTATCTCATTATGGTTCTGACTTGCATTTCTCTGATGGCCAGTGATGATGAGCATTTCATAATGTGTCTGTTGGCTGCATAAATGTCTTCTTTTGAGAAGTGTCTGTTCATATTCTTTGCCCACTTTTTGGTGAGGTTGCTTGATTTTTTCTTGTAAATTTGTTTAAGTTATTTGTAGATTCTGGATTTTAGCCCTTTGCCAGATCAGTAGATTGTAAAAATTTTCTCCCATTCTGTAGGTTGCCTGTTCACTCTGATGGTAGTTTCTTTTGCTGTGCAGAAGCTC
>NW_012117611.1:2111961-2112787 GCF_000951035.1 Colobus angolensis palliatus
GTTTGTCTGTTACTGGTGTATAGGAATGCTTGTGATTTTTGCACATTGATTTTGTATCCTGAGACTTTGCTGAAGTTGCTTATCAGCTTAAGGAGCTTTTGGGCTGACACAATGGGGTTTTCTAAATGTACAATCATGCCATCTGCAAACAGGGACAATTTGACTTCCCCTTTCCTGATTGAATACCCTTTATTTATTTCTCTTGCCTGATTACCCTGGCCAGAACTTCCAACACTGTGTTGAATAGGAGTGGTGAGAGAAGGCACCCCTGTCTTGTGCCAGTTTTCAAAGGGAATGCTTCCAGTTTTTGCCCATTCAGTATGATATTGGCTGTGGGTTTGTATGTCCTTGCACATGAGATGGGTTTCCTGAATACAGCACACTCATAGGTCTTGACTCTTTATCCAATTTGCCCGTCTGTGTCTTTTAGTTGGAGCATTTAGCCCATTTACATTTAAGGTTAGTATTGTTATGTATGAATTTGATCCTGTCATTATGATGTTAGCTGATTATTTTGCTCATTAGGTGATGCAGTTTCTTCCTAGCACTGATGGTCTTTATAATGTGGCATGTTTTTGCAGTGGCTGGTACTGGTTGTTCCTTTCCATGTTTAGTGCTTCCTTCAGGAGTTCTTTTAAGGCAGGCCTGGTGGTGACAAAATCTCTCAGCATTTGCTTATCTGTAAAGGATTTTATTTCTCCTTCACGTATGAAGCTTAGTTTGACTGGATATGAAATTCTAGGTTGAATATTCTTTTCTTTAAGAATGCTGAATGTTGACCCCCACTCTCTTCTGGCTTGTGGAGTTTCTGCCGAGAGATCCACTG
>NW_012117611.1:2113557-2119150 GCF_000951035.1 Colobus angolensis palliatus
ATGGTGACATACAGATGGAGTTTTGGTGTGGCTGTCCTTTCTGTTTGTTAGTTTTCCGTCTAACAGTCAGGACTGTTAGCTGCAGGCCTGTTGAAGTTTGCTGGAGGTCCACTCCAGACTTTGTTTGCCTGGATATCACCAGTGGAGGCTGCAGAACAGCAAATATTGCAGAATGGCAAATGTGCTGTCTGATGCTTCCTCTGGAAGCTTCGTCTCAGAGGGGCACCTGGCTGTATGCTGTGTCAGTCGGTCCCTACTGGGAGGTGTCTCCCATTTAGGCTACTCGGGGTTCATGGACCCACTTGAGGAGGCAGTCTGTCCGTTCTCAGATCTCAAACTCCGTGCTGGGAGAAGCACTACACTCTTCAAAACTCAGTTGGAAATGCAGAAATCACCCATCTTCTGTGTCACTCACATTGGGAGCTGCAGATTGGAGCTGTTCCTATTCAGCCATTTTGGAACCTCCCCTAAAACTGTTGCAGAAACATGATCATCTACATAGAAAACCTCAAGAGACCTACAAAAGGCTACTAGAATTAATAAATGAGTTTATTAGTTGTAAAATCAATTGTGTTTCTGTATACAAGCTGCAAACATTTTGAAAATAAAATTTGAAAACAGTATACTTTGTAACAGCATAAAATAATAAAATATTCGGGGATACCTTTAATTAAATGTATATGAAACCTCCACACTGCAAACTACAAAATATTGTTGAGAGAAGTTTTAAGACCTATATAAATGGAGAGATATATTATGTTAATGACTGAAAGACTCAATGTTTCTAAGATGTCAATTCTTCTAAAATTTCAATAAATTTAGCATAATCTTTACCAAAAATGTTAACAGGCTTATTTGTAGAAGTCGAAAGGCTGATTCTAAAATCTGTGTAGAAATATAAGAGTCTAAGGCAGCCAAAACAATTTTGAAAAAGATTAAAGAAGTTCGAGGACTTACACTTCCTCCTTATGTGAGTTAGTATAAAGCTACAGTGATCACAGCACTGTTATTGGCATAAGGCATAGGGATAGGCAAATAGATCATTAAAATAGAGGAGTGATTTCAGAAACAGGCTCACATATGTAAACTCATTTGATCTTCTACAAAGGCAACAAAACAACTATATGGGGAAAGGAAAGTCTTTCCACAAAAGGAAATGGAACAGCAACTATAGAATATATTGGAAGAAAAGGAAACTGGTCCCCTACCTACACCTTACACAAAAACTAATTGAAAATTAAGAAGTTTAACACAAAACTAAAATTATAAAGCTCTTAGAAGAAAACACAAGAGATCTCTCTAATCTTGGGGGTAGGTAAATATTTCTTAGAGAAGACACATAAAGCGTTACCCATATAAGAAAAACAAAATGAAGTGGAAGAAAGCAAAATTCAAAACTTCTGTTTTTCCAAAGGCACTATTAAGAAAATGCAAACCATAGACTGAGAGAAAATATTTGTACTACAAATATCTGTCCAAGGACTTGTGTCTACTTGTGTATAGAGCTCCAACAAATCAATAGTAAAAAGAAAATCAGGTCAATTTGAACAGATACTTTATAAAAGCAAATCTACAAGTAGGTAATACATACATACAAGTATGCTCGTTGTCTTTACTTATCAAAGAATTGTAAATTAAACCATAATGAAATATCATATAGCCCCATGAGAATGACTAAAATTAAAATAATTGACAATATAAAGTGTTGCCAAAAATGAGGAACAACTGGAGGTATTATACATACATCACAGGTGGGAGGATAAATTATTAGAAATACTCTGGAAAACTACTGGACATCATCTACTGAAGTTAATATGAAGGGATATTTAATATCCCTTAAGGCCCAACACTTTTACCCCTAGAAAAATTAGTGTTTATGCCCACTCAATGTCTTATATAGGAGTAGTCATCACAATATTATTTACAAAAACTCAATGCTAGAAACAGTCCAAATATTCATCAAAAATAGAAATGGCTAAAAAATAAAACATGGTGTAGTCATGCAATGGAATATCATGCAACAATAAAAAATAGACTAATGATACAAATGACAATAAATCTCAAAAGAGTACATACTATAAATCAATTTATATGAAGTTCAAAAATTGGCAAAATTCATATATGGTGATAGAAATCAGAACAATAGGTACTTATATGGGTTAGGATTCCTTGGACGAGGTTAAGGCAACTTTCTGGGGGTAATGGAAATGCTCTATATCTTAATTGAGTGTTATACAAGTGTTCCTGTTTATACGCTTCAGATTGGCATACAAATTTCCCTTTAATTTTTTTTAAAAAGAGTATATCATAATGAAGGTAGCTCATCTCTGACTTAAAGAAGACTCTAAAATAATTACTGTGGAAAAAAACAAAACTAAAATCCCAGAGACTCTTGAAGATTACTATTAGATCTCCAAATAATATCATGATTTGTATTATCCTTTTGTTTTACTGATTTCAAAACAAAGAATACTCGACAGGATCATGAGATTAATGAATTCAATGAAATTGAGTTCAGATCTTTTGAAAGTTCACCAATTTCTGGATTTTTAAAAGCAAATGACTTTCAAATCCCCTTCAGAAACATATGCAGCAAAACAGAAAAATGTGGACTTAAAGGTCAAAATAAGTAAGTTTGTACTGCTAACAAATTTGTCTTTCAAGCTAAACAAGTTTTTCTTTATGAAACTTATGCTGAAATATGACATGATTCCAACAGGTAAAATGTTTTCTTGCATTGAACTAAATATATCCCGTAGTACTCTTACTTATTCTTAGTCATACTGCATAATGTACAACTTTGGAGGTAAATAAGCAATGAACCTGAAATTCCTTGGTGTATGTATTGCTCTGATTTGACGTAAGATATTGAACTGTGTCTATATATCTATGCAGATGTCCTAGAAATTAGCAGGACTGCAGTGGTTCTTGTATGTTTTATTTTTGTTCATCTTCACATAGCCATCCGTAAAACTATCACTTTGTCACATCCACAATACTGATGCCATTCTGCTATGCATTTAGCCAAGGTGATTGGGTTTTTCATCTCATACAGTGAAAACAGCACTTTTAGAAAGCAATTTGCAAATATGTGTCTTCATTCCTTTGGAAGGTACTAAGAATCTAAATACTGTGTCTCAAATTCCACTGGCTGTACTAGAGATTTTGAGGTAAATCAAAGGAGGTCTGTCCAGAACTCATCATGGCCCTCAGCTACAGTTTAAATGTAAACATCTTGTGTTTCTTGTTAAAGACTGTATTTTATGTACATTGGTCAAACATAAGAAGCCTAATAATGTGAATTAGAGAGATAATTGGACTTGACTTCAGAAAACTCAAGGGTAAGCCCTAGCTTTTCTTTCTTCCAGGAGTGGGAGAGATGAGTTTTCCCCTTCCTGTCTCCATATACCTTCTTACCTTTTCACATCCTGCCTACTTCCCAGGATGACTGTGAAGAACAAAGTGATAGAACAAATGTAAGAGGGCTTCAAATGTGAGGAATTGGTGGTATTTGTTATCCTGCTAGTCTATTTTAAGCTTTACAGTTTTCCAAGGCAAAGTATCAGTATACTACACCATTGCTTATGAAGTATTTTGTTGTTTGATAGTTAATGCTGATTTTCTAAAGATCTGGGCGCAATTTAAAAGCACATTTCCAACACAATCATCAAATTTAAAAAGTAGCCAATTAAGAGAAGTATTTTCCTTTTTGCTCTGCAGAATGTAATGCTAGACTTGCAATTCCTCCTATTGGTTTTGAACAAAATTAGAGTCTGGATAGAAATTCAAAAAATCAGAAAAGTAGCAAAGGAAAGAGCTGATTTTTAGAATTTTCCAAGAGTAACCTTTCAAGAAAGGTTCGTGTGTTTGTGTGTGTGTGTGTGAATACTTCAGAAAAATGCAGATAAATTTTGTGATGTGTTAACTTCTAAATAATTTTCTTATTAGTTTGTCTACCAAACTCATTTTATTTAACAAATGGATTCAAAGAGACACTAAGAAATTTTTAAATGCTGTATATTTCTGGAAGACAAGCTATTTGTATTATTCTTAAAAATCCTATCAGCATTATCTCATTCTTTAGTGGTACTACTTTAGTTTCACCCTCTAAAGCCATGGGAAATTAGCCAGAGATCAGAATTGTATCCAGAATTTGCAGTCATGAGAAACACTGATTTCTGACTCTTGAATAAGCCACTAATGGTAAAAGGCAGTAGAGCAGGTTCTTATTTCCAAGGCATTTTTGCAACAAGCCTGTGATATTTATCAATACGATTAATGTCTCCTCAAGTTTTCACGCAGATCAGCACGGTTGCCTCTACTGACAGTAATGGGTAGATTTGGAGGATGCTGCATTTATTTTAACTATGACTGATATAAGAGAGAGATCAGAGGTGAACATACCAGCCAAAAAAAAAATCATTAGTAAAAGAAGACAGGTTTTTGCTTTTTATTCTCCTCTTGAACACACATGTCAAGTTGGCAAGATAAGAAGTCAATGCAGTTAATTTTTTTACAAAAATAGTCGCTTCCATCAAAATGTGTTTGTATTTTAAACTAAATAACAATGACTACCTGAATTTTTCCCTTCCACTAGTTGTTTTGTGACACATGAAAAAAATATATATTTGAACAAAATCTGCATTTATTAATCATTATTACCTTGTTAGCCAAGAAGAAAAAAATAATTGGAAATGCAAGTTATTTGGAAGGAAAAGTCAAAATGTTTATTTTACCTTGAATTGTATACAGTCAGGCCTCTCTATTTTTAAATGTTGCTAGAAGTAGTATAAAGTGTGTTATTTCAAAATAAATTTCATTTTCCATAGTAATACAAATGTATTTAGTTAGTCCATTCTCAGCCAAGAAACTGGATTTTTAAAAAATCATAAACATAACCCCTAAAATTGCAAAATGAAAAGAACTGTAGCTATGAGCCAAGATAACTTTAAATGTAAAAAAGGTTTTAGTTTCAAAAGCCATAAAAGTACTGTAGACACCGATTACACCAGGGGTTCTAATATTCCATAAAATATTTATAACACTCACAGAAATACAGTTATATCAGATCAATATTTTACTGAAATTGAATGTATTTGTTGCTGTAATTATTAAACACTTAAATGTTTTTCGTGGTGTTCTTCGAATTTAGAAAGGCCCATTTATAGAAGAAGTAAAGAAGGGTAGAGGGCCTAAATTCCTTAAGTTTTCCAAATAAGGCTAAATTAATGCATCCTTCTCTCCTCTCCCAAACAAATTCTTCTATAGAGCAAGAGGTCTCTCAGATTTCACCCTCAGCTGTAGAATGTCTCCGAAGGCTGTCCTTAGGAAGACTGTCTCCTAAGCCCCTGTCCCTGTGGTCAGGGGCTTCCTGCATATTTGTTATTGACGTTGCTTGTTTCTTTAATACTGAAGTTTCAATGAAGAGTTTTCTCAAGATTTCTGTACTTTACCCTGTCTTATCTTCTTCATTAAAACAAAACAAAACTGGCCAGGCACAGTGACTCATGCCTGTAATCCCAGCACTTTGGGAGGCTGAGGCGGATGGATCACAAGGTCAGGAGTTCAAGACCAACCTGGCCAATATGGTGAA
>NW_012117611.1:2120264-2135374 GCF_000951035.1 Colobus angolensis palliatus
GGAGGCTAAGGTAGGAGAATTGCTTGAACCTAGGAGGCAGAGGTTACAGTGAACTGAGGTTGCGCCATTGCACTCCAACCTGGGCAACAAGAGTGAAACTCTGTCTCAAAAAAATAAAAAAAAAAAAAAAGAAAGTAAATTATCATAATGCCTTTCTCAGGCCAAAGTTACCATCTGGGGGCCAAAGAGCTTGTACCACAGAGTATAAAAATACATCTATTACATTTGTGTCCTTAAAATACCAGACAGCAGCATCTTAACTAAAGAAAAAACAACAACAAAAAAAAAACAAACAAACAAAAGTTAAATGTAGCTTAGCTGCATTTAATAGATACAGTCTTATAATATTTAGGGTTGTGCAAAAGTAATTGTGGTTTTTGCAATTTTAATTGCAAAAGATACAGCTGACAGTATCTTCTGACTCTAAGACTACTGACAATTTTAACTGCAAAAACCACAATTACTTTTGCACCAACCTAACAAATACACACAAGAATAAAATGCAGTTGTATCTGCATATATTATATAAGCATCTCCAATATCAGGTTCCCAAAAGCCTATCAGTAGCTTTATTTCTATTTTATTTCATCAGTAGTAATATTAGTATTTATATTTTAACATAAATGATTGATGACATTATTCTTGCACCTTATCCTCAACATGTCAGAAACCAAATCCATAATAGTATTAAATCTTTCCCCCACCCAGATGATCTAGTTTCCATTAGTGGCACCAACAGACCCCTCCTTCCTTTCCATTCACACTGGAAGCCAAGGAGTCATCCTCAACTCACCCCAAGTCATGTCTCATACTGCAGACAAACCAATCTTTCAAAAGTGGAAATCCTTTCTTGTCAATTCCTTGCTAGAAAAAAAGAGGGCGAAAAAGCTTTTGCCTCTTTATTACATGCTAAATTAAGCACACTTCAATTTCCTGTGTTTTAAAACTATTCAATATATTAGACATTATTAGACATCATAGTATATTAGACATCATAAATACCTCTAATTTGTACATATTGCATTCATATTGTTCCTAATATAAATTATGTTTTTTTTGTTTTTGTTTTGTTTTGTTTTGAGTTGGAGTCTTGCTCTGTCACCCAGGCTGGAGTGCAGTGGTGCGATCTTGGCTCACTGCAACCTCCACTTCCTGGGTTCAAGCGATTCTCCTGCCTCAGCCTCCTGAGTAGCTGAGAACACAAGCACATGTCACCACACCCAGGTAATTTTTGTATTTTTAGTAGAGACAGTGTTTCACCATGTTGACCAGGATGGTCTCAATCTCCTGACTTCGTGCTCCACTTGCCTTGGCTTCCCAAAGTGCTGAGATTACAGGTGTGAGCCACCATGCCTGACCTAAATTATGTTTCTTATTAGCTAAACTTAATGACTACTAAGTGGCAGGCACTGTCTTTATGCTTCATATAAATAATCTTAGATAACTTCAGGATAGATACTATTATATCTATTATATTTTATCTCTAAAACAAGTAAATCAGGATCACAAAATTAGGTAACAGATAAGGAGAATTCATTTCAGCAAAGGTTGTGGTATGTCTGAAGTAACAGCAATAACCCCTAGAACAGCAGCGACTCGGCTGACTGTATCTTCTGACTCTAAGACTAGTGGCATTAATAATTCCCTTCCGTCTGTCCTTTAACCTGAGTATAAATAACAATTTCACATGGAATTAGTGTTATTATTATCCAGAGGAATTAGGGGAGTTACTAGCAGAGGTCACAAAAATTATTATTCCTTATATTTTCTCTGAGTTATGACATAATGAAATGTTCCTGTTTGTAACTAATTGTCCTATTTCTTTGATGGCCATATCTAGATTTTCCCCAACAATTCTGATTCCAGACTTTCTGCCTATAACTCTCATAATCAAAGGCATGGTTTAGGGGAACTGCTCTAGAAGATAGTCTCAAAAAATTGTAAAGCTACATGTTGACATGACATTGTAAAGATTAGGATAGAAAGATATTAATGGCAACAGAATGAAAGGAAACCGTGGGTCCTTAGGTATTTTATCCTAAGTTATGGACTTATGATGCAAGGCTAGTGTTGCTCATGAAGGTATATAGCCAATAAATTAGGAGAAAATGGAACCTAAAACGTTCTTTCAAATGGCCAGGCAATTGAAATGAACAAGGAAGTATCCTCTCCTCTTTCTTTCATAAGCACATCTCCTTTAATGCAAAAGGAAAGAACCAAAGTTTAATAAACCTTGTGATAGTAAAGGTTTGACCAGAACAGCAACCTTTGTTTTAGAAGATGAAAATTTAGTTACTTCTCTTGAAGTAAAACCCAAATATAAATGGAATTCTTTAATATATGTGCTCAATTAATCTATTTTAGATGAGATCAAATAATAAAAAAATTGATATTTCAATTTTCTCTGAGGAGAAAATATTAAAATAAGTTTATGCACACTGAATATAAGAATGTTGAAGAAATTCTTCATTATATGTTGTGGAAGATTTAATAAAACTTGGTTAATTAATAGAAAGGTGTTTCAAATAGTATACTTTTAATTTTGAAAAACAGTTCTGTCACAAAATTTTGATATTAAAGGTCTCTTGATATACTTGGCATAAATAAATTAACTTGGATGGTTAATTAAATGTCAGATAACACACTAAGATGGCTAAGTATTTTATGGTGACTTTGGAAAATTCCAAAAGCAAACGTTTGTCTCTCAAAAGTCAAGGGATTGTAATGCCAAAGCAAAGTCTCCAGGTCCTGAAAACATTCATCATTTTTCTCCTTGCAAAATGTCTCCAAAAGGAGACCATCCAAGAAAAATTACATAAACTTGAACTATAGCTTTTGTTTTTATAAATAAGACAAAAGTATTCCTAACTAAGAAATGAAAGATGTAAATTTTCTAGGCTTTATATCTTAGGTTGCTCATTATTTTAGCTTCTCCAACCCAAGTCTATATTACTGTGCTTTTCTTTCTCCAGGGAGATAAAGAAGCTGAATTAGGGCTTCCCTTTTCCCCACTTTGTGATCGGAAGTCAACCATGGTGGCCCAGTCACAAATAGGTAATACTGATGATTTGTGGTGGTGGAAAGTGAGTGTGTGCTTGTCAGTTTTCAAATGTGTAAACCATGTTGTTCAAAGGGGTAACTTCCACGAAAACCTCCCTCCATATTCATGACACATTTGATTTTTAAATGGATCTATATGGTGCTGAATAAGAATTATTGAAGCATTTTCACAAAATGAATTCAATAAAGTAACAGTAAATGTAATTGTTATCATGGTTCTAATCCTTTTACAAAATATAACATTGTCTTTTGTGGGAGACTATTTTATGTTATTTTATTGCTGATTCCTGTTTTCTGTAATTTAATTCTTTAGATAGAGGTCAACTCAATGAAAATATTAGTGCACTTGTTCTATCACTAAGTTTCCGTGATATGCTTAATATAGTAGTGCACATTTCATTTGGAAAAATTTTCTCTCATGATGTGAATAGATTAACCAACAACAGGAAATTTGCAAAATGATAATGCTCCCAACCACATTCATTCTTATCATCTGTATTTGGGTTGGGGACTTCAAGTCCAGTTCATTATTAAAACATATTATTGCTGTGTTGCATGACTCAAATACTTGTAATAATTATTCGCTGAGCCAGAATTTTTGTTACTGAACAATATGATCAATAAACACAAGGATAGCCTCTTACCTGTGTAGTTATGCTGTGGCACCACCCATCACAAAGCTTTGGGGCAGTCAGCTGTCGGAAAGCTGCGTGCTCCGACCTTTTCCCCTTCCCATCCATGTTTCAACAGCTGTTTTTCTAGAGACCATAACACAGGTGCCTATTCTTGCTTAGTAAGTGTAAATGTGGCAGACTAAGGACCTGATTTGGCAAGCTAAGAATGGAAGTTTCTGAGGCTTGTTGCTGTAATATAAATTGCAGCCATGTTAGTAAAAGTGATGCCCCAGTTGACAGTCTACACATCTCAGGCATTTAAGAACATAGACAGAACTGGCCGGATGCAGTGGCTCACACCTGTATTCCCAGAACTTTGTGAGGCCGAGGCAGGCGGATCACGAGTCAGGAAATCAAGACCATCCTGACTAACACAGTGAAACTCCGTCTCTACAAAAAAATACAAAAGATTAGCCGGGCGTGGTGGTACGCGCCTGTAATCCCAGTTACTCAGGAGGCAGGAGAATCACTTGAACCCAGGAGGCAGAGGTTGCAGTTAGCCGAGATCGCGCCACTGCACTCCAGCCTGGGCGACAGAGTGAGACTCCTTCTCACAAAAACAAACAAACAAACAAACATAGAACTTAAAATAGTACCCTGGGTGGTCAGTTAACACTGATTTAACATAGAGGCATCCATTAAAACTATTGAAGCTTTATTAAATTAAAAATGTGTCTTATTATACACTATAAGTAATCTAGTTACTTGAAATGTGAATTACTTTTATCCAAGCATCGGATGGACAATCTTTAAATGTGCATGCTTTACAGGACATTATCCACTTAAAAAGCCCCCCTCCAGCTATCCTTCTTTATTCAGGTGGTAGTCCATTGCTCTCAGATGTATTTCCAACAACAAATTCTTGACTTGCACCCACAGCTGTCCTGGGATCTGGGATATTGCCATGTACACAGACCTCAGAATAGGTTGTTGTCTCCTCCTCTGCCTAAACACGGGATGGAAAATGCTTCCAGAGGACAATGCCCTTTTCTCTGTGTGTCATTTTCTATCTTGATGAGTACTTTAAATGTAAAAGTCTTCATTCAATGCCGACATCTCAAAGTGGTGGGATTAATGCTGTCTCCCAGAGATGTTACTTTTCTCTTCACTGATTTGACAGAACACACCCACATGCTGTGAACTAACACTTTACATCCAGAGAATAATAAACAGCAATTTGAAATATTAACACACTGGCAGAAAGCTCTGACTGATATAGTAAGAAACAAAAAGTAATTGTCGTCCTGTTACCTGAGAAAAACCTTCAATTATTTAATTTCTTTGGAGCTTAGATATGATTTCTTGTTAGTAAATAATGAAATCCAAAATGTACATGATGTGCTTTCAAAAAGGATAATTATCCTTGCTGTTGAGAGGGAACTATAGTCACTATCATTGGATCTAAATTTATTGTTAGCAATAGTGTATTATTTAAGGCTGAATAGTAAATAGAAAAGTCAATATACTTGAGTTAACAAGCTTAAATTGCGTCACTTCCATGACTTCAAGTACTATTTTATAGAGCAGTTGAACCCCATCTCTAAAGATTGTTATTAGATTAAAACAATACAAAGGGTAAGCAGAACCAATATTTTAGTTGATACTTGCTATCCCAGGATTGTCAGAGGCTCTTCATTATTTTCTGATTTCAGAATTCAGGAAATTGTAACACTTGAATTTCTCTCTCTCTCTCTCTCTCTCTCTCTCTCTGTCTCTTTCCCCCTCCATTTTGGCTTTTGTAGGTTTCATCGATTTCATAGTAGAGCCAACATTTTCTCTTCTGACAGACTCAACAGAGAAAATTGTTATTCCTCTTATAGAGGAAGCCTCAAAAGCCGAAACTTCTTCCTATGTGGCAAGCGGGTATGATATTTTCTTTTTTGCATCACTTTTCATCTTTGTGATGTTTAGTAACCTTTTCCTTAATGATTATCTATATTTCTCACATTTAGGCAGAGAATTCTCACAAGAATTATTAGGGAGTATTGCCACCTAGTGGCTTTATATTATATTGCATCTGTCTTTGAGAACTGAAGTTTAATACACAAAATATGAAATACTAAGGTGTGTACTAAGGAGAATCCAGTGTGGGGTGGGAGAGAAAGGAGGTGAGCAGCTGCCACGTGCTCAGAACTTGTACTGAGCATCTACTACCCTGCTTTTCTAGTCGGTTTTGTAAAGTTTTTCAGGTTTTCCTCATTCACCCCATATCCTGATGGTGTTTTTTGGTTTGTTTGGTTGTTACTGTTAGCTCAACCACCATTGTAGGGTTACACATTGCTGATGCACTAAGACGACCAAATGCAAAAGGTTCCATGAGCGATGGGTCCTATTCCCCAGACTACTCCCTTGCAGCAGTGGACCTGAAGAGCTTCAAGAACAACCTGGTGGACATCATTCAGCAGAACAAAGAGAGGTGGAAAGAGTTAGCTGCACAAGGTAGTGTTGTTTATGAGGCTTTACTGCCATCTCTCTCTGTCTTCACTTCTCCTCTAAGAGTTTGAATTATTTCTTCTAGATTTCTTCTCCTATAGAATGTGTAAGACCTTGATGGCATTTGGAATTTGGCTACTCTTTGATTATTCATGAGAAAGTTGGCTCATTTATTAGATAAAAAGAGGTTCTGGTTTGTTTATGCCACATGGGCTGCAGATATGTGCATCAGTGGGTGGTGGCAAACTAAATACTGAAAGATGAGATAATGAAATGGTGACAAAACTTTGTGGTACAATATAGACTCCTGTGCTTTCGTAGAGGTGCTTTCCAGCCTGGATTTTACTTGGCAAGTGGCTTTTGTGTTGCATTAAAGGTGTTATCACTTCATATCAGAGACTTAGGTGTGTTTTTTTCTGTTTCACTAAGTTGCTTTTTTGACTCTAAATTTTGACAAGAATTGGGGAAATCATTAGTAATCAACCACCACAGAAATCGAATGGGAAGGTAGCTATAGTTATTTCTGACATATTAGCTGCTTCAAATTAATTAGTCCATTTAGTAGGTTTGTAAGTCGGTATCCAAACAGTTATTATCTTTCGTGCAGGAATTAGCTTTTATATCCAGATCTGGCCCCGCCTCTTCTCACACTCATTCCCACAGCTCTGTCTCCCTCATACACTACACTCCCTGCACAATGGCCTCTTGAAAGTTTAAAATACTCCAGGGTCTTTGTAGTTATTTTTTCAGCCAGAAATTTTTTCCTTGTGCTTTTTGCAGCTTTAATATACTCAGGAATAAACTTATTTTTCTTAAAATGGATAATATAACATCAAAATAGAGTGTTAAATCACATTTATAGTCAGAAGAACACAATAGTGAAAAAGTTTTCAATTATCCCAAAAGTCAACCATAAATATAACATGTTTCCAGTGAAAATTCCAATATAGTTTTCATGGAATTTAACAAATTGATCCTAAAATCTATATAGTATTGCAAATAGCTAAGAATAGTCAAGACAATCCCGAAGGATAATAAAGGAGGAGCACTTGCCGTATATCAAAATTTACTCTTATACTGAAGTAATAAAGTCAGTGTGACTGTGATACAGAGATAATAAGATGGGTCTCAGGAATAGATCAGAGAGCCAGAAATAACACATTAATTTCTGCAGAACTTGACAGATGACAGACACACACATTCACATATTCAATCTTTTATATGTTTTCACATATTTGATGTTATGATGTTCTTCATTTCTTCCTGTGTGTCTGAGCTACTATTTGGTGTCATTTCTCTTCACACTGGAGTATTTCCTTAACTATTTTCTTATAACACAGTTATGCTGACAATTCGATTTTCTTAGTCTGGGAATGTCTGTATCTTACTTTTATTTATGAATAATTTTACTTGATTTAGAATTGTTGAATGATTTTTTTTTCTGTTACACTTTCAATGTGTCATTCTATTGCCTCTGGCTTCCATAGTTTCTGATACAATGTTGGCCAAAAATAAATTGTATTGTTGCTTCCTTGTATGTACTGAGTCTTATTTTTTTCTGTTTTCTAGACTTTATTTTGACTTTCAGCAATTTGATGATGATATATCTAGGTTTTTTTTTTTTCAATATTCTACTTAGTGTTCATTGAGCTTCTTAAATCTATACATTAATAATTTGCATCAAATTTGGGAAGATTTCTGCCATTTTGTTCAATGTTTTTCTTGTGCCTCTTTTTCTCTGTTCTCTCGTTCTGAAGATCCAGTTATGCATAACTTAGGATTCTGGAAATTGTCCCGGATGCTCTGGATCTCTGTCAATTTCTTCAATTGTCCTTGCTTCCTTCCTTCCTTCCTTCCTTCCTTCCTTCCTTCTTACCTTCCTTCCTTCCTTCCTTCCTTCTTCATTCATTTTTGATTGGCTGTTTTCTAATGATTTATCTTCAAGTTTACTGTTTCTTTCTCTGCCACCTCAATCCTACTGTTGATTTCACTGAATTAACTTTTTATCTCAGCTACTTTTTTTCAATTTTATTATTTCCATTTGCTTTTTTATAATGTCTATTTCTCTGTTGATATTTTATATTTTCATTCATTGTTAGCATATTTTCCTTTAATTCTTCAAAATTATTTTCTTTAATTTTAAAAACATATTTAAAAAACTTGTCTTGAATTTTTTGAGATCAATTTTAAAACTGACTATAAATGGCCTCTCTATGGCTCTCTAATTTCTAGGATTTTTCTATGAAATCCTGCTGGTCTACCATTTACCCCAACTTGCACCCCAACCTTAGGCTGGCAAAGCTTGGGACTTTTCCCATCTAGTCTAAGCAGATTCACCATTTTATGTTCAAGTAACCAGAATTACTTGCTTCTTTCCCATTCCATGTTGATTCTACCACATCCGGCAGGAAGGTTGGCTTTTGCTTCTATTCCCAGGTCAGAGTTGGAGAGGAAGATGGAGGAGTGGGAGTAACTTCAGGCAAGGAGGTCACAGGCTCCTGCTATTTTTACCTGAATGTCCAAGAATTTTTCAAGAATAAACGTTTCTCAAATTATTATGTCCCTTTGATTGACTTCCAGAGTCATTGAACAGTTGTTTTTATTAATGCTTCCATTTTTATACTCTTTTTTTAAGAAGAGAAAATACTCGACTTCTTTACATCACTGTAGCAGGAGGTCTTCCTCTTCACCATAGGTTTTAAGAGAATTAAATGAATTTATTAATATAATTTGCTTAGAAGTGTCTAGAGTACTAAGTGCTATATGAGTTTGCTGTTATTACTGTAACTATTATTTATTATGTTTCTGCCATGTGTTCTAGAAATAAGGGTTATAGGGCTACTATATAGTAACTAGGGGTCTCCCTAATGCTGAATTCTAAATCCAGCAAAACTATTCAGAAATAAAGAAAATTAAAGACATTACCAGATTAAGAAAATCGAATTACTATGGAAATTGGGGATACTTTCTCTATAATAAGCTGGTAAGGAAAAGCTTCACTGAGGAAGAAATAATTTAAATAAATACACAACGGAGGTTAGAAAGAGAACCATAGAGAAGTCTGGGAAGGTGGGGGGTAACAAATTTTTAAACAAAGGGATTGGCTAGCACATTATCTAGGAGACCGAGCTTGCCTGACATGCCAGAAACAATAAGAAGGGCAGTGAAGCAGGAAGAAATCGAACAAGTAGGAATAATGTAGGCAATGTGATGGGTGGGCAATGTGGTGCCTGACCTTTGGTTTTGGCCCAAGAAAGACAGGAAACCAAATGTAGAGTTTTGAGGAAAAAAAATTGATTGATACGAACTGAGGTTTCAAAAGGATTACTCTGCTACAGAATGGAAAATATTCTTTTGTTTGGGTAGTAAAAATAGAAACAAGGAGATCAGAAAGAAAGCTGTTTTTCATAACCCAGGAGAAGCATGGGAGCTTAGACCAGGTAGTAATGGTTGAGAGGGTGTATAATTTCTGGATACATAAAGACTGTGGCTTAAACCAGTATGCATGAGTAGAAGGAGGGTAAGCAAAAAGAGATTGGATTCTGGATATCCAGGTATTTTGAAAGCTGAACTGATAGGATTTGTTATCAGATTAGATGTAGGAAACAAAGTAAAGAGAAGAATCAAGAATGATGCCAGGTTTTTTGGTTTTCTTACACATTATTTGTATATAGGTAAAATTATATAATCATTTCATGGAACAATTTGGCACTCTGTAGGAAATTTAAAGATGCATGTGCCCATACTTCTTGACAATTTTACCTCTGTGTTTTTACCCCAGAGAGACTTTTGTGCATATGCATCAAAGATATGTCTAAAATGTTCATAGCAGCATTGTTCATGAGTGCAAAATAAAGTGGAAAAAAACTAAAATTGATTTATATACTATAGTATGTACTTATTATGGAACAGCATAAAACTGTTAAAATTTAACTAATCACCAACAGGAATGAAGGACACAGTGTTGCGCAAAATAAGCAAACTGCTGGGCTTTAGTAGGTGGTTTTCCTCTGACAGTGCGAAGGAGTCTGGGAGGTTTGGACCAAGCAAAATTCACCACAACGCAGCAAAGCAGCTGTGCCCAGCCTGCTTCTCTAGGTTCCTCCTCACTGGGTGGGGCATCTCTGCAGGAAATCCAGCAGCTCCAGTCAGGGGCTTACAGAGAGGACTCTCAACTCCCTGGGACAGAGCGCCTGAGGGGAGAGGAGGCTGCAGTTGCAGGTTCCGCAGATTTAATCTTTCCTGTCTGCCGGCTCTGAAGAGAGCAGCTGACCCTAACAAGGGCGACTGTCTCAGCACAGTGCATCAGCTCTGCTAAGGGACAGACTGCTTCCTCAAGCAGGTTCCTGACCTTGTGCCTCTTGACTGGGAGAGACCTCCCAACAGAGGTCAACAGACACCTCATCCAGGAGAGCTGAAGCTTCCAGAGGAAGGAGCAGACAGCAATCTTTGATGTTCTGCAACCTCCATTGGTGACAGGGTCTGGAGTGGACCCCCATCAAACTGCAGCAGACTTGCAGAAGAGTGATCTAACTGTTAGAAGAAAAACTAACAAACAGAAAGCAACAATAACAAAAGCATCAACAAAAAAGACCTCCCACAAAACCCCATCCAAAGGTGATCAGCCTCAAAGATCTAAAGGTAGACAAATCCATGAAGATGAGGAAGAAACAGTGCAAAAACGCTGAAAACTCCGAAGGCCAGAATGCCTCTTCTCCTCCAAATGATTGTGACACTGCTCCAGCAAGGACAAAGAACTGGACAGAATATGAGATGGATTAACTGACAGAAGTAGGCTTCAGAAGATGGGTAATAACAAGCTCTGCTGAGCTAAAGGAGCATGTTCTAACCCAATACAAAGAAGCTAAGAACCTTGATAAAAGGTTACAGGAGCTGCTAACTAGAATAACCAGTTTAGAGAGGAACATAAATGACCTGATGGAGATGAAAAACACAGCACAAGAACATCGTGAAGCATACACAATTATTAATAGCTGAATAAATCAAGCAGAAGAAAGGATATCAGAGTTTGAAGATCATCTTGCTGAAATAAGGCATGCAGACAAGATTAGAGAAAAACTAATGAAACGCAATGAACAAAACCTCTGAGAAATGTGGGACTAGATGAAGAGACTGCAGCTGTGATTGACTGGAGTACCTGAAAGGGACTGGGAGAATGGAATCAAGTTGGAAAACACACTTCAGGATATTATCCAGGAGAATTTCCCCAACCTAGCAAGACAGGCCAACATTCAAATTCAGGAAATACAGAGAACACCACTAAGATACTCCATGAGAAGATCAACGCCAGGGCACATATTTATCAGATTCTCCCAGGTTGAAACGTAGGAAAAAATGTTAAGGACAGCCAGAGAAAAAGGTCAGGTCACCTATAAAAGGAAGCTCATCAGACTAACAGCAGATCTCTCAGCAGAAACCCTACAAGTCAGAAGAAAGTGGGAGCAATATACAATATTCAATATTCAGCAGTCTTAAAGATAAGAATTTTTCAACCCAGAATTTCATATCCAGTCAAATGAAGATTCACAAGAGAAGGAAAAGTAAAATCCTTTGCAGACAAGCAAATACTAACGGATTTCACCACCACGAGGCCTCCCTTGCAAGAGCTCCTGAAGGAAGCACTAAATATAGAAAGGAAAAACCAGTATCAGGCACTGCAAAAACACACCAAAATATAAAGACCAATGACAGTAGGAAGAAACTACATCAACTAGTGTGCAAAATAACCAGCTAGTATCATGGTGACAGAATCAAATTCACATATAACAATATCAACCTTAAATGTAAATGGGCCAAATGCCCCAAATAAAAGACACAGACTGGCAAATTGGATAAAGAATCAAGACTCAATGGTGTGCTATATTCAGGAGATCCATCTCATGTGCAAAGACACACATAATCTCAAAATAAAGGAATGGAGGAAAATTCACCAAGCAAAAGAAAGCAGGGGTTGCGATCCTAGTCTCTGATAAAATAGACTTGAGGGCTGACGCAGTGGCACACACCTGTAATCGCAGCACTTTGGGAGGCTGAGGCAGGTGGGTCACAAGGTCAGGAGATGGAGACCATCCTGGTCAACATGGTGAAACCCCATCTCTACCAAAAATACAAAAATTAGCTGGGCGTGGTGGCGTGTGCCTGTAATCCCAGCTACTCAGGAGATTGAGGAAGGAGAATCACTTGAACCTGGGAGGCGGAGCTTGCAATGAGCCAAGATTGAGGCTGCACTCCAGCCTGGTGACAGAGCAAGACTCCACCTCACGAAAGAAAATTAAAAAAAGGAAAACAGACTGGAAACCAACAAAGCTCATAAAAGACAAAGAAGGGCATTACATAATGGTAAAGGGATCAATTCAACAAGAAGAGCTAACTATCCTAAATATATATGAACCCAATACAGGAGCACCCAGATCACAAAACAAGTTCTTAGAGACCTATAAAGACACTTAGATTCCCGCACAATAATAGTGGGAGACTTTAACAGCCCACTGTCAATATTAGACAGTTCAACGAGACAAAATTAACAAGGATATTCAGGACTTGAACTCAGCTCTGGATCAAGTGGACATAATAGACATCTACCAAACTTTCCATCACAAATCAACAGAATATACATTCTTCTCAGTATTCTAAAATTGACCACACAATTGGAAGTAAAACACTCCTCAGAAAATGCAAAATAACTTAAATAATACCAAACAGTCTCTTGGACCACAGTGGTATCAAATTAGAACTCAGGATTAAGAAAATCACACAGAACCACAAAACTACATGGAAATTGAACAACCTGCTCCTGAATGACTCCTGGGTAAATAATGAAATTAAGGCAGAAATCAAGAAGTTCTTTGAAACCAATGAGAATGAAGAAACAATGTACCAGAATCTCTGAGACACAGCTAAAACCATATTAAGAGGGAAATTTATAGCACTAAATGCCCACATCAGAAAGCTGGAAAGATCTCAAATCAACGCCCTAACATCACAATTAAAAGAACTAGGAAAGCAAGAGCAATCAATTCAAAAGCTAGCAGAAGTCAAGAAATAACTAAGATCAGAGCAGAACTGAAGGAGATAGAACATGAAAAACCCATCAAAAACACAATGAATCCAGGAGCTGCTTTTTCAAAAAAATTAAGAAAATAGGTAGACTGCTGGCTAGACTAATAAGGAAGAAAAGAGAGAAAAACGACATAGACACGATAAAAGATGATAAAGGGATATAACCACTGATCCCACAGAAATACAAACTACCATCAGAGAATACTATAAACACCTCTGTGCAAACAAACTAGAAGAAATTGATAAATTTCTGGACACATATACTCTTCCAAAAGTTAACCAGGAAGACTCAAAATCCTTGAACAGACCAATAACAAGTTTTGAAATTGAGGCAGTAATTAATAGCCTACCAACGAGAAAAAGCCCAGGACCAGATGAATTCACAGCCAAATTCTACCAGGGGTACAAAGAGGAGCAGGTACCATTCCTTCTGAAACTATTCCAAACAATTGAAAAGCAGGGAATCCTCCCTAACTCATTTTATGAGGCCAGCATCATCCTATTACTAAAACCTGGCAGAGACACAACAAAACAAAGAAAATTTCAGACGAATATTCCTGATGAACATCAATGCAAAAATCCTCAATAAAATGCTGGCAAACTGAATCCAGCAGCACTTCAAAGAGCTTATCCACAATGATCAAGTCAGGTTTGATGCAATAAACATAATCCATCACATAAACAGAACCAATGACAAAAACCACATGATTGTCTCAATAGATGCAGAAAGGCCTTTTATAAAATTCAACATCCCTTCATGTTAAAAAACTCTCAATAAATTAGGTTTGGTGGAACATGTTTCAAAATAATAAGAGCTATTTATGACAAACCCACAGCCAATATCATATTGAAGAAGCAAAAGCTGGAACCATTCCCTTTGAAAACTAGCACAAGACAAAGATGCCCTCTCCCACCACTCCTATTCAATGTAGTAATGGAAGTTCTGGCCAGGGCAATCAGGCAAGAGAAAGAAATAAAGTCTATTCAAATAGGAAGAGAGGAAGTTAAATTGTCTCTGTTTGCAGATGACATGATTCTATACTTGGAAAACCCCATCACCTCAGCCCCAAAACTCCTTAAGCTGATAAGCAACTTCAATAAAATCTCAATATACAAAATAAATGCGTAAAAATTGCAAGCATTTATATACCCCAACAATAGACAAGGAGAGAGCCAAATCATGAATGAATGAACTCCTATTCACAATTGCTACCAAGAGAATAAAATGCCTAAAAATACAGCTAACAAGGGATGTGAAGGACCTGTTCAAGGAGAACTACAAACCGTTCTTCAAGGAAAAAAGAGGACACAAACAAATGGAAAATCATACCATACTCATGGATAAGAAGAACCAATATCATGAAAATGGCCATACTACCCAAAGAAATTTATAGATTCAATGCTATTTCCATCAAACTACCATTGACATTCTTCACAGAATTAGAAAAAACTACTTTAAATTTCATATAGAACCACAAAGGAGTCCATATAGCTAAGACAATCCTGAGCAAAAAGAACAAAGCTGGAGACATCAGACTACCTGACTTCAAACTATACTACAAGACTACGGTAACCAAAACAGCCTGGTACTGGTACCAAAACAAATATATAGACCAATGGAACAGAACAGAGACCTCAGAAATAACACCACACATCTACAACCATCTGATCTTCAACAATCCTGACAAAAACAAGCAATAGGAAAAGGATTTCCTATTTAATAAATGGTGTTGGGAAAACTGGCTACCCATATACAGAAAACTGAAACTGAACTCTTTCCTTACACCTTATACAAAAATTAACTCAAGATGGATTAAGGACTTAAATGTAAAACCCAAAACCATAAAAACCCTGAAAGAGGCC
>NW_012117611.1:2135794-2141222 GCF_000951035.1 Colobus angolensis palliatus
CAATCTACAGAATGGGAGAAAATATTTGCAATCTACCCATCTAGCAAAGACATGGAATCAACCAAAATGCCCATCAATTATAGATTGGTTAAAGAAAACGTGGTACATATACACCATGGAATACTATGAAGCCATAAAAAAGAATGAGATCATGTCTTTTGCAGGGACATGGATGAAGCTGGGAGCCATCATCCTCATCAAACTAACACAGGAACAGAAAATCAAACACCACATGTTCTCACTCACAGTGGGAATTGAACAGTGAGAACACATGGACACAGGGAGAGGAATAATACACACCAGGGCTTGTCAGGGAGTGGGGGGCAGGGAGAGGGAGAACATTAGGACAAATACTTGATGCATCCAGGGCTTAAAACCTAGATGATGGGTTGATAGGTGCAGCAAATCACCATGGCACATGTATACCTACGTAACCTGCACATTCTGCACATATATCCCAGAACTTAAAGTAAAAGTTTAAAAAGTAAGCAAACTGCTGAAATATAGCAAGATTCCATTTGTAGAAAGTTTATAAACTAAAGAATAGGTTTTAGAATATGTATATGATAAAACTAAAGGACTTTTTTTGAAATATTCAGAATGGTTCTAGGGAGTAGGATGAGTTTTTTATTTAGAAATAAGTAGAATTTTACTTCCTAGATTGGGCACTAGACACACAGAAGTTCATTTTATCATTATGATTATGTCTGACATATGTGCTTTATATATGCATATATAATTCATTCATATACATGAAATATTGCATAACATTTTAAAAATGATAAGCTATTAAAGTACATCTACTAAAATAGTCATCAATTTTAAAGTCAGTGAGTATCAGATATTACCATTTTAATTTTCCAGTGCCTACCACTTCTAGTCTTATATGCTGAAAATGAAAGTTGCTTTATTACAATTGCATTGAGATGAAAATAAGCAGGTCATATGATGTTTAGCGCTTTGGAATATTAATTAAGCATCCAGGCTTTGAAGAGAATTCCAGATGTTTGGTCATCATCATATTAACCCTTAAGCTATATTTCACAGAGATCACAGAAACGCCTCCCTAGTCCTAGAGCAGTGAGAGATTGTAGATCCTTAGGCTCCACGGTATGAGGCTCCTGGGGTCATCAATAATACCAAAACTTTTTTAAAGAAGAATTTTATTCAGTAACTCTTCTATTAAGGAACTTGGAAGATCTGTCTAAGAATGTTGTATGTAGACACATTTTTGACAAGGGGCTTTTCAAAAAGTAAAACAATGCTTTTCATCATCCCCCAACTGTTTCCTTTTTTGCTTAATTTTATCCACTTATGGTGAGGAAAATGTTTTCATCAGTTCAGCATTTCTCAGCATCTTAAGTCTGCACCCTTTTCTGCACTGCTGAAGAGCTAACAGGAGATTTTAAGCCGGTGCATGGCTATTCTTCTAGTGAGGCAGGTGGAGGGCAATAATGAGAATTGTCCCTCCCTTCTATTTCCACCCATAAAGTCCCAGGCAAATCATGTAAGCTTTCTTGGCCTCAACATATGTAATTATGGAGATAATAACATTGGCCATATTGAAAGTTCACTACTCAAGGAAGCAGACATTCTCATGAATCCTTGACCAATCACCAGTTTGCTCCAGACTCTTGAAGATCTAAGAAGCAGCTTTGAGAGGAAGATACCTATGGAATTGAGGAAAAAATCAGAGCACTTTTGCCTATATTGGACCAGTAGGATGATAAATACCCCCTAATAACAAAGGAAATCATATACAGAAAAGCAATGTCTAAATTTTATAGGGTCACATAAACGTAGCTCATTTTCATTAGTGGCCTGTATATGTGTGTGTGTGTGTGTGTGTGTGCGTGTGTGTGTGTGTGCATGCACACAAAACATTCATATATGCAAGTTTATTATATATTTTACTGACAAAAAGAATGTATCACATATAATTTATAATAATAATAAAATATACAATAGCCTTTATTGTAAATTTTATATAGCTGATTCTCAAAGAATGCTTTTTGTTGACTTTTGCCAAATTATTTTGTCCCTAGTCATTTATGATTGCTACTGAAAAATGAGTATAGTTTAGAAATGAATGTTGGTTGATATTTCATTTATGCCAGAAGTATAGAACCAGGTGTGGTGGTGCATACCTGCGATCCCAGTGACTACAGAGGCCAAGGCAGGAGGATCACTTGAGCCCAGGAGTTCCAGGATGCAGTGAGCCATGATTGCACCACTGCATTCCAGCCTAGGCAACAGAGTGAGACCCGATCCCTGGAAAAAAATTGTTAAAGACCAGGCACAGTTATCCATGCTTACAATCCTAGTGCTTTGGGAGGCTGAGGCCAGAAGTTCAAGACCAGTCTGAGCACCACAGAGATACCCTGTCTCTAAAAATATGATGAAAGCATAGAAGACATAGATCAGAACTTGACTTGTTCATCAAAAATGGAGACAACTTCTTAGTCATTTGATTTGATACTGGTTTTGAATACTAGAAAAACTTTCTCAAATCACATGCTATTTATAATGTAATAGCTAAAAGATATGATACACGTTTAAATTTAATCTCTATTTTAAACATTATCTCCATCATTTTAAACAATAATAAAACAATAAGTTAAGACTTGATCCATAACTTTTGATGATATCCATGGTGTAAACACTCCCATCATGACCAGTTTCAAGCTATCAATATGATGTGTCTGAGCTTGGAGTTGGGAAAAGATATGCACATCATATATTTCCATCATACAGATATGGCAGACATATCAGGACATGTCTTAACCTCAAAACATAGATAACAGTACCATGCCTCAAAATAATTAGGCAATGGTGAGTTTTACTAATAAACATTTATTATCTTTCTTTTAAATATAATGTATTTAATTCTAAACTTATGTAATTTAATTTTTAATAATGAATGTCTTTAACAACCAGCTTGCAAAAATTCCTGAAAAGTAACAATCCGATCTGATGAGCCTGTAGGGGCCAGCTGCACCACACTGCTGTCCACAAGGCCCTGTATGAGCCATGTCTGTCTCCAACTCCTTATCTGGCTTATTCAATTTCCCGTTTATCCTCCCCTCGCTGGCTTTTGTATCTACCCCAGCCACGTTAACCTCCACACTGTTTCCTTCTTGTCTTTCTTTCCACACATCAGGTATTTCCTGCTGTAGGAGTTTTTACAGCATTTCTCTGTCAGAAACATTTTACCCCCAAATACTATGAGGCTGCTTCCCTGTCCTCCTTCAAGTCTAGCTTACATTGTAACCTTGTCAACAAGGCTGGCAAAAAATTTCAAATTCCACCCACAGCCCTCCCTTGCCCTTCTGATTTCCTCCTCAAGTACTTTCCCATGGCATTTATTCCTGTCTAGCTTATAAATAGTTGACCTATTATACTTCATTTTTATTATGTTTCACCCCCTTAAAAATAAGGTTCATTTTATAAAGGATGTTTGTTTCTATCTCTGATGTATCCCAAGCTCTTTGAACAGAGACTGGCAGGAAGTAGGAATTCAAATGATTATCTGCAGTAGGTGGGGAAGAAAGAGAGAGAGAGAGAGCAAGACGGAGGGAGAGAGAGAGAGAGGAGGGGGTAGAGAAAGGAGGAGAAGGGAAGAAGGAAGGAGAGAGGTAGAAAATCTACAATCTAGACCCCAAAATACGAAATATATGATCTTGCCATGCCCTTGGAGTCCTCTCTATGCCTTCTCTAATCATTTATTTCCATCTCTTCCACCCATGAGCTAATTACTATTTTGAATTTTGTGATAATCATTCTTTTTTTAAGCTGTTATCCCTCTTTGTATAATTTTAAACAATGTATAGTTTAGTTTTGTCTGTTTTAAAACAGTATAAATGGAACTGTGTCAAATATATTCCTTTATGAATTGCTTTCCACTCAACAAGATGCTGTTTAAAATTTATCCATGACAACACAAATGTTGTTCTGTTTCAGCAGGAATTTTTTAGATTTTGCAGAAAACATGAGACAGGAAAAAAATCCAAATATTGCACAAACATTTTTAAAATATTAGTATTTTGTTTAAGTCTGTACATATCATATCCTTAGGCCACAAATCAGGTGCATAAATAATATACCTTTCATTATTTCTCTGTGACCATAGTTTCTAGCTATGTCTCCATGCTACCTGTTTGAAGAAAATAAAGCTTATCATTTAAGTGTTTTGACTGAATCAGAGTAAGCCTGGTCAATCCAGTGTTTCTGACCTCTCTTTCCTCCTTCTTTAGATGGTGTTGCAGTCCCTGGGGACTAGCGTCATGGTATTAATGGATTTTGGATGAGCATCAGGTCCTTGCTTGACCTCTGGCCTCTCTCTCATCTTTCCAGACAGACAGCCCCCATTGGTTTTTGGCTTGTATTACCTTCTGACTGTGACCCCTTGCTTCCCCAAAGCAGGTCCCCTCATCTTTGATTTCCACAGCTTGCTTACTCTCTTTTTTTCTCCTTCTCATTGTACTTCTCAGGGCTGAAGGACACGCTGCTCTTCACATCACAGAGTCACTGGGGTTGACTGAATACTGCAGGCGCTCTCTCAGGCTCTCCTGCCCTGACATTCTACACAGCCTCCCCTCCTCTATTCCTTGCACGCTGAGAACACCCACCTTGTTCAGAATGCTGGATAAGGGAACATGACAAAGATCTTCTCTAACCCCTGGATCCCTGACTTTTTCTCAGAATTCTTTCTTGCTTTCCTCTCGGAAATAACTCAAAACACACAGGGATAGCCAAATTCAGAGAGCAGGTCCCGTCTCAGAGATTATAACTGTCTAAGTCTCTTGAATCTTCCAACTTTTTTCTCCCTTACACCTTACTTTTGGTTTCATAGGGGGTGAAAAAAATGTCACTGGAAGGGTAAGGAGTTAAACTTTTCCCTCCTCCAATTTGAAAGGCACCTTCATACCCCTTTTTGCTTCTCTTGGGGAAAACCTAGATCCATGTCCAGGGAGTGAGAAACCTGGATCCCCTCCGCAAGTATGGGTGGCAAGGTAGAACTTGATTAAGTATTTTCCAAAACCTTTTAGACATGCATGGATGTGGCTTTTGAATTTGAAGACAAAGGATAGATGCCTTTGTTTCTGGGGTAGCTTGGTAACAACCCCTGTGTCTCCTTGTCTAAATAGGCATGAGCCTGTGATAACAAACAAGAAGAAACAAAACCAGATCAGCTAATAATTCACAGTATCAGCTCATCAAGACACACAATAAGCTTTTGCAGTTGTTTGAGGAGAGAAGTGAAAAACAATGTGTGATTACTAAATTAAGTGTATTTAAAATACTATTATTCAAAGAACATTTATCAAACATGTTTCATCACTTTACAGAAAAAAGATTAGAAGCTTATTTTTTCTTTTAATTATAATTTCTTTTGATTTATTATAATTTCTATAAATTATTATAATTT
>NW_012117611.1:2141272-2190558 GCF_000951035.1 Colobus angolensis palliatus
TCAAAATGCAGAAATCACCGGTCTTCTGTGTCCTTCGCGCTGGGAGTCGGAGACTGCAGCTGTTCCTATTCGGCCATCTTGCTCCGCCCCTATAATTTCTTTTAATTAAGTAATTTAATGTGATGGAACTGAATCATGTGATACAAATTAAATGCATAATTTTATACCCATTGAGGTTAATAATGTCAAAGACATATTTCAGGAGGAAACTGAGCAAAAAAAGAGACATTTTTTATTATGGGGAAATCCGAATGAAAGAACAAAGCTGGAGGCATCATGCTACCTGACTTCAAACTATACTACAAGGCTACAGTAATCACAACAGCATGGAACTGGTACCAAAAGAGATATATAGACCAATGGAACAGAACAGAGGCCTCAGAAATAACACCACACATCTACAACCATCTGATCTTTGACAACCCTCACAAAAGCAATAGGGAAAGGATTCCTTATTTAATAAATGGTGTTGGGAAAACTGGCTAGCCATATGCAGAAACCTGAAACTGGACCCCTTCCTTACACTTTATACAAAACTAAAGAGCTTCTGCATAGCAAAAGAAATTATCATCAAAAGAAACTACCATCAGAGTGAACAGACAATCTACAGAATGGGAGAAAATATTTGCAATCTATCCATCTGACAAAGGGTTAATATCCAGAATCTATAAAGAACTTAAACAAATTTACAAACAAACAAACAAACAACCCCATCAAAAAGTGGGTGAAGGATACGAACAGACACTTTTCAAAGGAAGACATTTATGTGGCCAACAAACATGAAAAAAAGCTCATTGTCACTGGTCATTAGAGAAACACAAACCAAAACCACAATGAGATACCATCTCACACCAGTTAGAATGGCGATCATTAAAAAATCAGGAAACAACAGATACTAGAGAGGATGTGGAGAAATAGGAATGCTTTTACACTGTTGGTGGGAGTGTAAATTAGTTCAATCATTGTGGAAGACAGTGTGGCAATTCCTCAAGGATCTAGAACTAGAAACACCATTTGACCCAGCATTCCCATTACTGGGTATGTACCCAAAGGGTTATAAATCATTCTACTATAAAGATACATGCACACGTATGTTTATTGTAGCACTGTTCACAATAGCAAAGACTTGGAACCAACCCAAATGCCCATCAATGATAAACTGGATAAAGAAAATGTGGCACATATACCCAATGGAATACTATGCAGCCATTAAAAAGGATGAGTTCATGTCCTTTGCAGGGACTTGGATGAAGCTGGAAACCATCATTCTCAGCAAACTAACACAGGAACAGAAAACCAAATACAGCATGTTATCACTCATAAGTGGGAGTTGAACAATGAGAACACATGGACACAGGGAAGGGAACATCATACACCAGGGCCTGTCAGAGGGTGGGAGACTAGGGGAGGGATAGCATTAAGAGAAATACCTAATGTAGATGACAGGTTGATGGGTGCAGCCAACCACCATGGTATGTGTATACCTCTGTAACAAACCTACACATTCTGTGCATGTATCCCAGAACTTAAACTATAATAAAAATAAATATAAAACAAATGAGATAACCTGTTCTGTTTTATGCAACGTGTAGAACAATCTTAAGGTGTTAATTGAATTATGTAAACTATTTCTTCCAAGGAAATACTTAAAGGATTATAAAAGCCAGCTTAAAAACTTGAGGACTGTAACAGAGTATAAATAGTGAATTTGCCCTTCTTTCTGTACAGTGTGTAATGTAGAGAACTGTTAAAATAAATGCAAGAAACAGTTGTTTTACCCTCCCCTGATTGACTCTCAGAGTTTCTCTTGCTCCCCCTGAAGAGTATCACAGTTTGAATCAGGCCGAGTCTTCCTTTTGCTTTCAGAGGATGTGAAAAAGTTGTTATTGAAATAATAAACAAGTAATCAATCTGAGTACCGCCTTTATATTCCTCCTTTGCTTCTCTGTGAAAAACCTAGGTCTGCGTCCATGGACGTCATCGGGAAATAAGGCTGAATGGCTTCTGACTCCATTCCCAAGCTCTGATTCTGTGGACACTTAGAGAGGCTTTTTCAGTGAATATTTTCAAATCACGTTTAGTACTGCTAGATAACAAGCTGCTCAGGGAGAATGAATAGCAGTGTTAGCCTTGGCACCCCACCCAAACCAGTTACAGAGCAGTGACTCTCAAAGACCTACATTCCCCTGTGGTATTTATCTGTAGTTTTTATCTCATGTGTCTCTGTGAGCTTTCTGAGCACATTTTTTTTTTTTTATTTGCCAGCAATGCCTATTAGTACTCACCAGTGGGCCTCACTCTTCCACATCTGTTGCTTAGAGAAAATAAAAATTGGTTTTTTGAAAGTAACGAAAACATGTCAATGTTGCTTATAAGGCATGTGTTTGTAAAATATTTGCTATTCCTTTCCACTATCTTTTTAATTCAATCAAAACCCTTCATGTAAAGCCTACCTCACTTTACATTATAACTTCTAAGTTCCCAGGACTGAATCCTAAGCAATTCTGAGAGAATATACGTGTACATTTTAGATTTCAAAAGGGACAAATAATCAAACAGAGGAAAACAAAGTCTTTCAGAAATAAAAACTAGAGCTTGCTATCATTCTCTAATTATAGTTCAAAATGCAATTAGAAGTTTAAATGAGATCATGTTAGTAATTTTATATATTTTAAATTATTAGTAAATTAAATGAATTATTATATTATACATTTCCTTTATTGTTCTTATTTCCAATTTAACCTCTTCAGCTTTGTCTTCAGGTCATGTTCTACATCATGTTAGCAGTACAATAGTGCAGGAGTATGCATTTGATAGAGTGGAACTTTCAGAAGATAAGAATCATGAAGTTCTAAGAAGCGATATTCAGAGTCACTTAACCCTAGAAGAGCTTAAATAATTGTTTGAATGGTGAGTGTGTGCTTGTGTGTTATCCATTCATTCACTCATTCCTCTATTACAAAGGTATAACTCAATAGTTTTCAACCTGGGCAGCCTATCAGCATGATCTGGACTACTATTTTTTAAAGTTCAACATGACCTTTCTCCAGTTCACAGAGGAAGGTCCAGGTAAAACACTTTTGTGCATTTAAATCAGTGCAACAGGACGTGTAGGGGAAGAGCAGGAAATATCAGCTCATGGTCAGGATAAGCCAAGTACAGATCTAAATCTGAGCCAGCTTCACCTTGGCAGGATGAACTCAGGAAATGGCAATGGGAACCTTTGTAGTTATATCCATCTAGGGATAGGACAGTTCCATTGTGTCTATCCCGCATGATATCTATATTTTGGTTCATACTGCCGTACCCTGGAATGTTTGCTCTCTACTCCTGGGAAGACCAGTGGACAAGGTCATGACTGGTCCTGGAACATGAGGTTACTCTTCACACAACTTGAAGTCTAGCTACGCCTATGTTTTCCTATGTCTCTACCTTTGGTTTTGTTCTTCCCTCCTCATAGAATGCTGTTCCTGGGCCCCCTCCTCCATTCTGCTTATTAAAATCCTACCTGTTTTCCAAGATTCAATTAAAATGCCATCTTCTCCAAGAAGCCTATCACTTAGTTTTATAAACATAGCTGTCTCTTTCATACTGTAGTGTAGTTAGACTGCTTATCATATTCTACCTTGCATTCTCAAAATAAGAAGTGAGAAATGCATTTGCAGGAGGCCTACTCAAATTAGAGTTCTAGTAAGAGTGAAGCTGGACAGGACACATAACTACACATGCCTTATCGAGGTTCTGGTATTCTGCTTTGGGTACGTGCACCATTTCTCTATGCAATGAGAGCCACTGTGTATTATGAGATATGATTGGAGTATGTTTCAAATGTAAAAACTATGGATTTTGACAAAAGGTAGAGAACCACTAATCAAGTCATTACAAAAATATTTATAGAGACCCCCTATGTGCCAGTGCAAACAAATGCCTATCATCTTTTTTCTTGAGAGCAGAACTCAAAAGGTGCTCAGCATCAGATTTCTGGTGCCTCCTACTCAGGGCTACGTAAGAGCTCTGTCAATGTTGATTAGAGGAAAGTTGGTTCCACTTTGTGGAAGTCTGATGTTAATGGTGAGTCCACATAAATGAAATAGTATTACCCACTATTTGGTACTATGTTTTTGTTTGTTAGCTAAATGACATTAAAAATCTAATAAATCACAAAAGGGCAAACTGAATGTAAGGGTTGTTCCCCAAAAGTTTCTCCTCATGTTTTATGTCTGCATTTGCTATGTTTTCTGATACCTCAAACCTAGTCACTTGCTCTAATTGTACTTTGCAATATAAGTAATGCATGCAAGAGTGCATGGGAGTTTTGTGGCTTCTGAAAACTCTGAGACAAGAAGTATGGAAATTTGGGAAGTAGAGGTAATAATGGGGAAGGGAGGATTGGGTTGGATGTTGCACTGTCGAACAGAGATGATGGGGCAGAGTAAGCTAAAGTCTTTGGGTACAGGGTATGGAACAGCTCTCAGAGACAGTTCTCTCATTCTGGTGCCGCTCTCATCTAATAGGAGTTTGATGTGTGACCAGAATTTGACTGGGTTCATGTGTAATGCTCACACCAAGGACAGACTCAAATGCTCACACCAAGGACAGACTTTGTCATATACCCCCAATAACTGGCCCAGTTCCAAGTACTAAAAGTACTTCCAAATTATTGGAAGCTCTGTTGTCTTAACCTTACACCTTGAAGAACAGAAATCCCTTCTTTTGTCACCGCTCTTCTCTTCTCTCTCCAAAACCTATAGGTTTCTGTTCCTCTTGATTTCAGGTCTCTGTCCATCTCTCTTCTCATTCTCCTTCTAAAATACTCCCAATTTTTCAGAACAATTTAGTTCTGGTCTAAAGATTAATCAGTTCAACAAAGGAAAAGCCTGATGGTTTCCCTAAAATGACATCTATAATTCTTCAAACAAAAATCATGTACCCTACATAATATGCAATGCTGCATATTGTCTGGGTTGATCATGATTTGTCTGTTATTTTCAACTTAATTAGAATTTCTAAATATATTAATTTCCTCATTACCCTCAGGACATTTTTCAAAATCTTAATCACTGTACCTATGACCTACATTTGTAATTAGAAAATATCACATGAGTTACGGAGTTAGATGGTTGCTTTATTTTTTAATATTTTATGGTTTATTTAAATTATGTTTTCGCTAGAAAAGCTCATAAATTTTCTCAGTAGGAAACAAAAAAATGGGAATAGGTTTTATATCACTGGTTAAAAAATTTAAAAACAAAACTAGAAGCGTTTTTCACTAGAAGTAAGAGAAACATTTAAAATTGATGGGAAAGTATTAACATTATTAAAAGATCAAATTTGCCTTACGATTAGCATAGTATTTTAATATATCATGATAGTTCACTAATTAAACTTTATATATTGTTTATATTCTTAAAATGCAATATTGTGTATTATGTATTGTAAATAATCTTTGTAATTATGTTGGTGTTAATGCCAAATCAAACGTAGATTCATATTATACTAACTACATATTTATGTTCCAGGAAATACACTTGAGTTTTATTACAGTCACTATCCCGTTTAGTCAGACGAATAACCCTACAATTTAGATATTATGATATCTAAATCCAAGGTGAGAACTGAGGTCTAAGGCAGTGAAGTAAGTCTCCAGCATCACAGGTATATACATGTATTACAAATGAATCTAACTTTCTCATTTCTTTTCACAGTTTCATATAGCACACAGAAAATTCTATGGTATAACTACACGGTAGGAGTAAAGACAGAAAGAGGAAAGAGTTTCCTGTGAAACCTTACCCCAAAGACTAGCATAATTGCTTCATCAAATCTACTTCTGTTTAATCTTAGCACAATTTATCCAATGAGCTTACAAATGTGCTCATAAGATTAGTTATATCTCACAGATATTTTTATTTTTAAAAGTTGAAAATTATGAATTTGGGAGTGAAATTTTATATCATTTATTTATTCACCCATTGGCCATCTATACAAAAAAATTACAGCTAACTGTACAAGAAAAGAATTTTAGTCTGACAAAAGTGAAGCTCACTCAGAGAAGCTAAATTATTTGTCTAACATCACAAAATTAATTTTTGAAAAGGTGAGGCTTTTCATCTACGTTGCTCAAATTCAAAATCAGTAACCTGTATCGTTCTATAAGTTAATTGTGATGGGTTGGTTTAGTTAAATTCTCTAAACTTCCCTCCAGAGCAAAAAGTGTGTTCCAAATCTACTGCTGGAAGGATTCTGACAGCAGCAGAACTTAAGGATATTTTAAGTGATATTGTGTGTGTGAGTCTGTGTGTGTGTATGAAAAAGAGAGAAAGGGAGAATGTGCGTGCGTGTGTGTGTGTGTGTGTGTGTCCCATCCACTCTATTTGCATGGGTGACAAAAGTAAGAAAGAAGGTAGAAGGAGCATGCCTGCATTCCCATAGAGATTATTAGCTGGCTTGGTGATGATAAAATGTTTTCCCAAAAGTGGCAGGACTAGGACAAGAAAGGATCTAGGTTGGTAGGAAGATGAGTTATCAGATGATGTACTCTATACTAAATTTATGAGTAGGGGTGGTCTGTGAAGCTCAGCTGTCTTGGAGTAACTCTGAGATGTTTGCTCATAGTTAGATATAGTCAGGATATTAGAAGTTATTTCCAGAGATTCCACTAATCCTCTTCATCCAAGATATGCATTTTGTCCCTCCCATTTGTTTAATGGGAACCCTAGCAGATGGTCCTTATTGAGTATTATAGATTTTTTTATTTCTCTGTTTCGTATCTCATTGTTATGATTAACAATTTTAGCCAATACTGTCTTTACTATTATTTTAGTTGTATCACTCAGAGCTTATGACATTTGTTGTGTTGATACACAAAATCTATGCCACATTTGTGTGCAAATAAATATAACTAATTCTTATGGTGTAACTTTCAGCATTTATGTTTCAGTATGTTTTTTTCAATGTACAATATTCTTTCCTTAAAAGTGTATTTCCCTAACTCTACTAAACTAGAAATGGAATCAATATAAAGTCTGGTAAATAGTAAAGAGAAGAAACCTAATTTCAATGAGTTTAGTTAGGATTGTTCTAAAACCCACATGTAGCCAAAATTGTCCTTCTATAGTTTATCTTAATGCTTATGAGTTTACCAAATGCTTATGAGTTAAAGAAATTATTTATGATTTTTATATTAAATTACAAAAAATTAAGAGTATATTGTGAATGATTATAACTTGTCAGATACACACACATACACATACACACATGCACACAAGACTTAATAATTTTCTTGATGCCTTTTCAGGAGATTAAGGAATGATAGAGCACAATTCCATGTGAAAATCATGTTATAACCTATGTGACAGCATTAGCCCTTCCAGGTCTGTAATTCAATCAGAAATTTTGTTGTTGTTAGCATATTTCAACATTTTTTAAATAGGAGAAAGATATTTTCTGTGGAGAAAGGAAAAGGAAACATGATTTTATTCTATTTTATTTTGAAAATAAATCACAGATAGAATATCATTTCTTTACATAATAAAATTCTACATCCAAGTATTTGCATACTATTTGTTAGCAGACAATATTAATAGGTTTCAAGATAATCTCTCATTAGATTCTGAGAGTGTCTGCTCTAGTTGATAACAACTAGAGTTGGACTCTATAGGAATCCAGGCAATAATTCAAGTAGAGTAAAAAGTAAGTTGAATTATAAAAAAAAGAATCACCTTAAGATCACCACTGATGAATACAAGAATCACAAAAGTTTCAATAGCAAAAGCAAAGTATATTAAAAATTAAAGAAAATATGTCAATTATGTTTCTCTTCATAATTTTACCACAGTAATTTTTTACAAACATGGCTGATTATAAATGGGAATTACGTTTTTTTCACAACTTCTTTACAGCATTTTCTCTAAATTATTAAAATAAGTACCCGCTTTTTTTTTCAGAAGCAAGAACCAGTTCACAGAAGCGTGAGTTTATCCATCAGTAAACACCTTTAAGTAAAACCTCATGCAAAAGGTGGCAGCTCTAATTTGACCAAAAGACTTGGCGATTTTGATATGCTTGCTGGAAATCTACCTTGTCCTGTGTGAGAAAGGGAATCCATTTTTGCAGATTGCACAATAAGCATCATGAGCCATATAAATAACAGCTATAAACTCCTTAATTCACCGGGCTCAACCACTATCAAACAGATTCATCTAGTGGCTACATCAGCACCTTGTGCTTTCAAATATCTGTTTCAATGGGATTTTGTGGCATTTGTCTTTACCGAGTGCCAATAAATTTTCTTTGAGCAACTAATTGCTAATTTTGTCATTTCTACAATAAAGCCTAGTCCACCTGTTTTCACCTTAGATTGTCCCTTTTCTAAACCGTCAGAAAGGTAGTGCAAATTGTTTAAAAAAATTATCTTTTACATTAATTCTACCATTTGTCCTAAGGTATAGATATCTTTGAAAACATATTTATATTATAGTGAGAGTGAATGGCAGGGATGAAATGTATCATCCAAAAACCCACCAGGTTGGCGAAATAGTAGAAAGATGAGTTTTACTGGCAATATCAGTTTGCAAATTGGGAAGAGACAGTCTCCAGTGTGTACCAAAGATGCTCTCTCTTCAAAGAGGGAAAGGGTAGTTGGGTTTTTATGCCTCACAGAGTCTGTATTACACAATAGAGGCATACATATTTAGCAGGTTTGGGGAAAAAGCTATACATATTTATGAGCAGAGTCAAGCACATGCCCAATGGGTAAACATATATGTAATGTACATCCCATGTTTATTCTGGGGTGAGGATTTAGCATTAAAGTGAGAAGGAATTTGGCTCTTTCTGTTAAAGAAATATAGGATACAAAGACAGTTTGTAGACAGTCTCTGCAAGCTGGCCAAAACTGGTTTCAGATCTTCAGTTACTTCTCAGGAAAGAATGTAAGATTGCCCCTCAGTCTTCTTAAAGTTGCAGTGGTGTGGGCTATAAATCAGTTAGGAAGTGTCTGACAATTTTTCTGATATCTCTTATTGTTAGGGAGTTTAGCAAGAGTGTGGTTTTTCTTGTAGCTGTAGAAATTTAGGAAGTTTCCATGACAGTCAAGCTGTCAACACTCAACCTGGAAGTAACTTCTGTTTCCTTAACCTTAGGGTTCATCTTAGTTAATAAATGGGCATTTATTTTGGTCTTTCAGAACATATATGGTTTACTGTACTGTTTTTGTTGGATTTGAAATTGACTTGTTTTCTACATAATTCAGCTTAAGGTTAGCTAAGTTATTTCTTCCTGGAAAAAGTCTGGTTTTTAAGAGCTGCTTTCCTACATCTTCTTTTACTGTTATCAGTTTACTTAATAGTTACCTAAGCTAGACTAGTAGGAGCACTCCAATAATTAATTAGCTAAGAATAGCTGATGTCCAGTACTGAATAATGTATTTCACAAATAAGTATATTTATTTCTTCTCTCTGGCCTTGCCTTCTCATGGGAGGTGGAAAACTTGTCTATAAAATATCATCAGATTAGTCAAGGTTCTCCAGAGGGATGGAAACAATAAGGAATACATGTGGAATGAAATTTATTAGGGAGAATTGCCTCATGCAGTCACAAAGGCAAA
Source organism: Colobus angolensis palliatus (assembly GCF_000951035.1). Taxonomy (NCBI): domain Eukaryota; kingdom Metazoa; phylum Chordata; class Mammalia; order Primates; family Cercopithecidae; genus Colobus; species Colobus angolensis. The sequence continues at coordinate 2,150,880 of NW_012117611.1, forward strand.
GTCCCATGATGGGCCATCTGCAAGCTGGAGAGCCAGAAAAGCTGGTGGCTTGATTCAGTCCAAATTCAAAAGCCTGGGAACCAGGAATGTGAACAGTGGAGCCCCAGCCTGAGGCTGAAGGCCTTAGACCACCCCGCTCCCAGGAGGCTGTTTGTACAAGTCTCAGGGTCCAAAGGCTGAAGAACTTGGAGCTGAATGTCCAAGGGAAGGAGGATAAACAGCAGCTTCTGTGATGGAAGTTTCCTACTCAGAAAGGGAGAGAGAGAAAGCCAGAGCAAGCTGAGTGTCTCCCTTCTTCTACCTGCTTTGTCCCAGCTGCTCCCCCAGCTGATTGGATGGTGCCCACCCACATTCAGGGTAGGTCTTCTTCTCTCTCAGTCCACTGACTCATGGGTTAATCTTCTCTGGAAACAGTCACCTAGGCACACCACAAAACAATGCTTCACTAGCCATCTAGGCATCCCTCAATCCAGTCAAGTTGGTACGCAAAATTACCCATCACAAGTCTATCCCTTGCCAGCTTGGCACCCATTATGCACCTCTTTAAACCACACCTAATCTCCAAATGAAGACTATAAAAAGGTCATAATTCTGTCCAACATGATAAAACTATCCTGTTTACAAGTCAACATGTACTAATCCTATCCTCAGAAGAAAAGATAAAGTTCATGAGTGTTGTTTACTCTTCGGATCTCCTGCAATTCAAATCTGATATAAAATTATAAAATTAACAATATTCAAAGGCTGATATTGTCAATAAATCTTACGTTACATGATAAAGGAAAAATAGAGAAAAGAAAACAAAGATACTTGTTTAAGACATGTTAATATACATACAAATGTATTCTTAACAAAATAGGAAGTACTTATGAAAATTACAGTCCTCGTTTCTGTATCTGGCCACATGGCTGTATATGGTATTTATACATGTCTTCTACTACCCATTCTATATTCCCTTTGCCTTCAGTAAGCACCTCAGCTGGTCATGGTTCTTTGCCTGGCAGGGTGACCCAAACCTTCATTCCTGAATAGTCTGGGCAATTCATAGTCCAGCCTATATTGAGTGGTTGTAGTTTCCCATTGACCTTCATCACAGGGCAGGGTAATACTAACAGCTGCTCTAAGGAATCTTCTGTATTCCAGAAACACTATTCTTTATCTCCATTGTAGAGCAGTAGGCCAATTTCCCCTTAGTAGCCTAGATCAATCACCCTAGCCAACACCCTAACTCCCTTTTTAGCCTGTTGACTCAAGAATCACGAGGAACCCAAAGCAGCCGAGTCACAGTTTTAATTCCCAGTTCAACGGAATCATTTTTGTGTCTCCTAGTAAAAGCATTCCTCCCTCTGGAACCAAGTTCCCTCCAGAACTAGGTCAGAAGAACATAATGTTGCAGGAACAGTGAGAAAAAATTTTGCTAGTGGGTCACTAGGGGTGATGGTAAGTAGTTCTACTTCCATTTCTACCCATTGATTCCCAGACCTATGATTCCTGGCTATGGGAGAAACAGTACCATATATTGGATGCTGATTCAGAACATATACAGCCTTCTGGAAAAATCTGTCTCAGCCCTGTAAAATATTGTCACCTAGCTGGTACTATAGAAGCCATCTTCTTCAGCATAATGGGGAACATGCTAAGACCAGTGAATTCTATGAGCATGAGCTGATTGCTGCTCTTTTTCCTTGTGAAGTGAGTTCCTTGGTCAGAAACAATGCTGTGTGGAATAGGACGGCAGTGAATAAGCCATTACATAAGTCTACAGATGGTAAGATGGTAGTTTTGGCAATAGCATTGTATGCAGGGAAGACAAATCCATATCCAGAGTAAGTGTTTATGCCAGTAAAGACAAAATGCTGCCCCTTCTGTGATGGAAGTAGTCTGATGGAATCAATCTGCCCTGGGGAATGATGCCATATTAGGGCTCACTGTGGGTCTCTGAGTGCTTAGTCTGTTGGCCTCTGAGTGCTCACTATTGGTCTGTGAGTGCTCAGTCTATGGCGAGGCAGTAGCCAGATCAGTCTTGGTGAATGGAAGCCCATGTTGCTGAGCCCATGAATCACCTCGATCCCTACCACCATGGTCACTTTGTTCATGAGCTCATTGGGCAATGACAATGGTAACGGAGGAGGAGGCTGACTGGTATCCACAGAATGAGTCATCCTATTCACTTGATCATTAACACCCTCCTGTGCTAAGGTCACCTTTTGGTGAGTATTCATATGTAACACAAATATTTTTGCATTTTTTGCCCACTCAGAGAGGTCTATACACATAACTGTTCCCCAAATTTCTGTATTATCAATATTCCAATTATGTTCCTTCCAAGTCCTTGACCATTCAGCCAAACCACTGGACCAGGTATTCTCATCCTCTGTCAACTGATTGTGGGGAACTCCTTATGAAGGCATAGTACAAACTGGGAGAGAGGAGGCAGTGTAGAAGGAGTGAGGACTATGGGCATTTGGGCTGCTTCATGTAACTTACCAGTGTGCCTTCAGGACCTGCTTCAGCCCGATCATGTGTATACCAGTACCATCTAACAATAGAATACTGCTGTGTCTTCCCAACTATGTGGCTTAATGGGCCAAATAACACCCAGTTAATGGTAGGCAGTTCAGGTCACATGGTAATTTGCTGGTCCAAGGCCAAGCATTCAGCTTTTACTAAGGCCTAGTAACAGGTCAAGAGCTATCTCTCAAAAGGAGAGTAGTTATCTGCAGATGATGCCAGGCCTCATTGCAGAATCCTAAAGACCTCTATTGTGATTCACCTGTAGGGCCCTGCCAAAGGCTCCAAACAGCATACCTATCTGCCACTGATACAGCAAGGACCATTGGAGCTCTTGGGTCACATGGCCCAAGTGGCAGAGCAGCTTGCATAGCAGCCTGGACCTGTTGCAAAGTCTTTTCCTGTTCTGTGCCCCACTCATAACTAGCAGGGTTTTGTGTTACCCAGTAAATGGGCTAGGGTAACACACCCAAATATGTTGCCTTTATAATCCAAATAGGTCCACTAGGCATTGGGCTTCTTTCTCAGTTGTAGGAGGGGGCCAGATGCCAACAACTCATCATTTACTTTAGATGGGCTACCTTTACAGGCCCTACACCATGGGACCCTTAGAAATTTCATGGAGATAGAAGGCCCTGAAGTTTAGTTGGATTTATTTCCAGGCCCCTGACAATGCACATGTCTTGCCAATAAATCCATAGTGGTTGTTACTTCTTGCTCACTAGGTCCAGTTAACATAATGCTATCAATGAAGTGAACAGGGTGATATCTTGTGGAAGGGAAAAACAATCAAGATCCCTGCAAAACAGATTATGACATAAGGCTGAAAAGTGGGTATACCCCTGAGGTAGGAAGGCAAAGGTGTATTGCTGTCCTTGCCAGTGAATCAAACTGCTTCTGATGGGCCTTATGGACAGGTATGGAGAAAAAGCATTTACCAGAACAATAGCTGCATAACAGGCACCAGATGTGTTAATGTATTCAAGAATGAAACTACATTGGATATAGCAGTTGCAATTAGAGTCACCACTTGGTTAAGCTTACAACAAGTCACTGCCATTCTCCAGGATCCACCTGTCTTCTGTACAAGCCAAATAGGAGAGTTGAATGGGAATATGGTGGAAATCACCACCTTTGCATCTTTCAAGTCCTTGATGGTTGCACTAGTCTCTGAAAACCATTCAAGAATGCTACCTTATTTTCTATTTACTATTGTCTTAGGTACAGGCAGTTCTAATAGCTTCCATTTGGCCTTTCCTATCATAATAATCCTCATCCACTAGTTAGGGAACCAGTGTGGGGATTCTGCCTGCTGCTAAGTCTGTCTATTCCAATAATGCATTTTGAACTGGGGAAATAACTACATTATGGGTTTGGGGACCACTGGACCTGAGCTAAAGCTGCATTAATCACTTGACTCCCCTAAACCTCTACTACAACTGGAGGGCCACAGTGATGTTTTCAGTCTCTTGGAATCAATGTCAGTTCAGAGCCAGTGGCCAGTCATCCCCGAAAAGTCTGATTATTTTCCTTTCCCTGATACAAGGCCAGAGGTCCCTTTGGGGAAATATAGGAGAAAGACTAACAGTATAAATTTTATGTAGTGCACCAGGGCCTTTCCTCAATGGGACCTGGTCTCCCCTTCACTTAAAGGGCTCTGGGTCTATAAACTGGCTCAAGTCTAGAAATTGATCAAGGGGCAGTGATTCCCTGTTGTCATGATTCGAGTTAGGATTTTGTTCACTTGACCCAGAAATTTTGTGCTTCTACAGTTCAAGTAAGAGCACAGTAAGCTTCCCATCTATTTTACTTCTAGGAACATAATGATTAATTAGTCAATGCTGGAGGTCTACACAAGTCAGATTATTCTGATTGTTGCTTTGCCTCTGCTGTTAATTCCAGTAACTATGTCCACCTTGCCTTTGGCATTTGAGTGCCATCACTTGGTCTCTGCCACCCAAGGATCCAATTATTCCCATTGCATTTGTTTTCTAATTGAGTGATTGTAGTTCCCACTGTAAGTTCTGGAATGCAGAGAAGAGCAGTCACAGAAATATTTAAGGATGCTGGTGCTCCCCTCACAAATTTATTTCTTAAAATATTAGTGAAAGGTGTATCTTCTGGACCCTCCCAGTGTGGGTGAGTAGGTTTTATGTGACAAGTTCACCGTAGCATTCCAATTTCCTTAAGCCTTTTAATTCCCTCCTCTAAATGAGACCACGGTAGATCAGGCCTCCCCAGCTCACTCATGGGGTGGGCTATCTTTTTATTCATGTTTCAGCCAGTCAACCAAATAAACTTATAGTGCCTTTTATCACTCCTTGAGCTGCAATATTAAATGCAGAATATATGCTTAGTGGGCTCATATCAATAAATTTGGCCTCATCCTTTATGTTTCTCCCACCACAATCCCACATCCTTAATGTCCATTCCCACGCAGGCTTCCTGGATGTCTGCCGGTATCAATTAGAACACTCAAGTAGTTCCTTTGGAGTATAGTGCACCTCCTTGTGGGTCATACTCTGAACCTCGCCTCTGGGATTTGAGTCTAGTTATAGGTTTAGAAGCAAAGAGGGGTGGTGGGGGTGGGTCTTGAGGAGAACCAGCATTGTCTTGCCTGGCAACTGCTGCAGGGGAGACCATTACTCTTTTTTCTGGCAATGCAGTTAATCTCAGAGAGGGGTGGAAAGGAGATACCACTGTGGGTGGGGGTGCCCCTGCCTCTGGGGGTGGAGAGGACACTCACCCTGGCAAAAAATACTCACCAGAATTTAGGAGCTCAATGCCCCCAGCTCCATCAGGATCATCCCTCACATCCCCATCCCCATTTAGATAATTCCATTTTTTTTCCCAACTAATGTCCTCACTTTAACAGTAGACACCAGTAGAGGCCGAGAGTTCACCTTTCTTTATAATTCAGCCAATGGCATGCTGAAGGCTTATGTTTGATTTTCAGCAGTTTAAGTCCTGTGGCTACGGAAAAGGAGATTCTCCTTCAGGACACATTTAGCAACTTTTAGGGTATGTATGTGCATCTGGAGCTGGGAATTGGAATCCCCAATCTCATCTTTTTCTTTCCTCACTTTGTCCAGTGATACTAAGAGCACCCAACTAACTTCATTATCATTCACTGGTTTTCCACAAGAGTTTGAAGGTATGCATAGAGTCACTAAACTTACCTCCTGAAAGTGGTGAATTAGGAGCATCAAGTGCATTTATTTTGTGTATCTCTATAAACAGTTCATGCCAAAGACTATTTAGGTTTAATTAGATTATAGAGTCAGTTCCAGAAATCCCAAAACCCATTAATGAAATTCACTTTAAAAATACTGTTCCTCTAGAACCATTCCTGGCATCAGTGTCTGTATTAGTCAGAGTTCTCCAGGAGGACAGAACCAATAGGATATACATGAAAGGGAATTTATTAGGGAAAATTGGCTCACACTGTCACAAAGGCAAAGTCTCACCACCGTAGACCATCTGCAAGACGACGAAACAGTTGGTAGCATGGCTTTGAGGGAAGCTGGTAGTGTGACCACTGAGTCTGAAAGCCTCAAAACCAAGGAGGCCAAGAATGCAGCCCCAGTCTGAAGCCAATGGCCTTAGAGTGTCCCAGGAGGCGGCTACTGCAAGTCTCAGAGTTTAAGGGCCAAAGAACCTGGAGTCTGGTATCCAAGGAAAAGGATAAAAAGGTGTTTTACTCAGGAAGAGAGAGAGAGAGAGGTCAAAAGAGAAAGCTGAGCAAGACGAATGTCCCCCTTCTCCTGCCTGCATTGCTCTACCCACATCCCTAACTGATTGGATGGTGCCTGCCCACATCGAGGGTGGCCCAGTTCACTGACTCATGGTTCAATCTCTTCTGGACACACCCTCACAGCCATACCCCAAATCAGTATTTCACCAACCCTCGATCGAGTCAAATTGACACCTAAAGTTAATCATCACACTAAGAAAAGCCAAAAACATAAGAGGCAGTACATTACACCCAGGGAGGGAGCACAGTATACGGTTAGGATCTAGGACTCCAGAACTAGACCATCTTGTTCAATTCTGGTTCCTTACTTTTTAGTTATGCAATCTTGGACAATTTGTTTAATCTTTTTTGTGTTTCAGTTTGCTCATTTATAAAGTGAGGATCACAAAAATAGTCTCTTGTCTCAAGAGCTGTTAGGAAGATTAAATGAGTCAATATATATAAAGTGTTTAGAACTTAGCATTTTCTACAATAATTCTTTTTTTTTTTTTTTTTTAATTTGAGACAGGGTTTCACTGTGTCACTCAGCCTGAAGTGCAATGGCATAATCATAGCTCACTGCAGCCTCAAACTCCTGGGCTCAAGACATCCTCCTGCCTCAGTCTCCTGAATAGCTAGGACTACAGACACACACTACCATGCCTGGCTAAATTTTTACTTTTGTAGAGATGTAGTCTCACTGTACTCCACAGGCTGGTCTTGAACTCCTGGACTCAAGTAATCCTCTCTCCTCAGCCTCCCAAAGGGCCTGGATTATAGGCATGAGCCAATGCACTCAGCCTACATTCATTCTTATTATCCTGGGCTCACATATGCTCCTTGAGACTGAATGGATAGGCTTCCTTAAAGAAGTGTACTACAGAAAAATATTACTTGCTCATGACGATTTTGATATATGTAAGATTATGCTTAACTCATGACAAAACATGCAACGGCGCAGTCCATCAATCAATCAAGTGAACTGCTGTATGATGAATTACCTTGATAGGTGATTTTTATCACCTTTCCATTCTTAATTAACCTATCAAGATAGTCTATAAAGTTTATCCCCAAATATCTTTAAAATCCATCCAGTTTTCTGTGCGAGTAAATCAAGCAATGGAATTAGCTTGTTCTGAATGGCTACTAGAGCTGCTCACTCTATATAGTTATAAATGAACCATCTTTATCTAAATACTTTCTATTAAGGCTTCTGCCACTTCATATATCTGTCACAGAACACTTTGGGGGAAAAAGGGATTCTAAAAAAATGTTCTGTAAGCCTAAATTTTCTCAAAAAAGGGCACTTTAATTAATCCAGTGAACTTGGTTTATGACAATTCAATTCTTTCCTGAAGGGATTTTTACCATTTAAATTTTTATCTCTTAAAGTATGCCTAGATTTAGACTGTATACAGCCCAAACTCTTCAGCTTCCCTAATTTTACTTCTTCTAGGACTGCTATTTATACTTTTGCTAATATAATTTTCTCTTGTTAGTGATAGGAATCTAGGAAATTCCCAGTAATCATGCAAAAAATGTGTAACTAAATTATTTGATCTCTGTCATATGTATCTAATTTCTGTATTTTGTTCTTTCTCCAAAGAAAAAAATTATACAAAGTGAAAAGGAAAGGAAAAGTGATCTAAAAGATCTCTTCAGGTAGGATTCAGTATGTCTTCACGCGAAGATAGTGAAACCTACAAGAATCTGATGCTCAAAGTTTATTACAGTGTCATCTTCAAAACACAACCAAGGCCTATTCTTTAGAAGATAACTGGGTAGTGAGTGATCTTGGAAGCCATGCACTAATTTTGATTTATGTCAGGAAATTTTTGTAGAGTTAGCAGTAGAAATTCAGTCTAAGTTAATATCAACTCAACTATATTAACTCATCACTCTGGACATGGGATTCATTCAGAAGACTCTTGTGTTCCTACATTACCCTTCCATCTGAGATGAGGCTTCTATAAAATATAAAGGCATGTCTGTCGATTCAGAGAAACTCAGAAACATCAATAAGAAACAAAAAATTCATCAAATAAAGGCAGTACAACAACAGTAAGAGAATAGTTTCGATGTTATTTTGATGTAGAGATAATAAAATACCCACAACTTATTTTAAATAAGTTTGCCTCCATCAGGACAATCAACTTGTTACATGAGTCTTTAGAGATTAGAGATTCTACAACTTACCAGAATTCTGACTGAAAGTTGTAGATCAGTAAAGTACTTTGTGACTAATTGCTTAAAGTGCTTTTTATTTTAAAGCATGAATTTACAAGTTTACTTCAATAGGAGCAACTTGCATATACACCCAAGGGAGACAATTTCTTCCACTACTACATTCACAAACTGTATGTAGATGAAGCTAGCTTTCTCCACATATCCCATCAAATAACCCCCCATCATAGCCAGCCAATGTTAGGTATCAACATGTACATAGCAGAGAAAGAAATAACATGGAAAGACTTTTGTAAGAACCCAGGAGCCTTTCTCCACCAGGTTAAAGGATAGCTGAATATGTGGAATTGATTTCTATCTTGACTGATTCTTAGGCCCAATCAACATAGCTACTACTAACTCTCTAAAGCCTCTTAGAGTTAAGATTCGGTGGCTTCAAGCTAAAAGATGAGATGAAAAACATTTATTTCTGGGGGCATTTGGTAGCTCCAGTTCAACTCAGTTTACAAATTTGTTAAACATTGTTTACAAAATACCATCAGGGATATCTTTAGACTCCTAGAATTTTGGATTATGCATACCACTAGCCTCTGATGACTTGTTCTTCCATAACAGATACTGACATGGTGAATATTATTTAGGTTGGTAAAGACTGCAAGTGAATTTAGTCTCCATGAAAAACATTAAGAGAAAAAAATCAAAGAAAACTTACTTTCCTGACTCTTCTCTCATCCTCCCCAGAAGGAAACTCACACAAAAAAGTGCCCTCTCCATTGAAAAGTTTGTTGATTATAAACACTAAAATTGGGTCTTAGAGTCTATAGAAACTTGTGATATTTGCAGTCTCTAGGTTAGAAACAGTTCATAGCTGTTGTTACGTTTGAATATGCAAAGTGTGCACAATTTGAGATCTTTAAGATCTACAATGGATGCTTAGCCATGGTGTTGCAGGATGGAGAGTCACAATTCATCAAAATAGGCCTGGCGTGGTGGCTCATGCCTATAATCCCAGCACTTTGGAAGGCCAAGGCAGGCAGATCACCTGAGGTCAGGAGTTTGAGACCAGCCTGGCCAACATGGTGAAACCCTGTCTCTACTAAAAATACAAAAATTAGCCAGACATGGTGGCAAGCACCTGTAATCCCAGCTACTCAGAAGGCTGAGCCAGGAGAATCGCTTGAACCCGGGAGCTGGAGGTTGCGGTGAGCGGAGATTGCACCATTGCACTCCAGTGTGGGTGACAGAGCAAGACTCCATCTCAAAAAAATAAAAAAATAAAATAATAATAATAATGATAATAAAATAAATTCATCAAAACAAAAATGATAACAGGGTTTGTGCTCCTCTACATCTTTGGATTTTTTAAGCATAGATACTTCAGTTATATATTTATCCTGGATTTTAAATAAAATAACTTCTCATTATTCTTGGAGCCCCAATGTCTATTATTTCTCCTTTATGGTATTAACAGCCCTTTACTTTGAAATCCCCATGGGTATAGGACTTGTGCAGGCCTTGCTACTGGATTCTTTTTAGCTTATCTTCTACTGCTGGGTTTATCACAGATAACAGTAGTAAAAAGAGAATCTTATTTCTTACAAGTGCTGCTCACACTTCTTACTACCACACTACCCAGCCACCCCTGAAGAACTGAATTTCAAATCCTAGCAGCTTGTCAGAGAAGGAAGATGAAAAATGTCACGTTTACTCCACATTTCCCAACTGGAAACGTCACTGTTGTACTTTTCCAGATGACTAAGAATGCTACTGCCCTTTCCAATCAGTAGTACTTTCCCCTTTGAGTCAGGGCCTTAGCACCACGTTACCAAACTCTTCAACTTAGTAATAAAATTCATGGCTCTGGGGTTGAAAGCCCAGCTCTGTCACTTAGATGGTGTATGACCTTGGGTAAAAAAAAAAATGTTGAAAGGATAAGATGATAAAATATGTGAAGCACTAAGCACAGTGCTTGGTACATGGTAAGAATTTTCTTAATGTTTACTATTGTTTTTACTGTTGCTACTAATATTGTTCTTAATAATTACAAACTTAAGTTATTCCTCCTTACTAAGCTATGTTCTTATGCAATTTCCTGTACAGATAACCTAGGATTAAATAATTTGAGCTACAGTAACACTTCATGCTAAAATACATATAGACAGATTACTGATATGGCTGTTGAGGCCTCACAATCATGGCAAAGTCATGGCTTACATGGTGGCAGCAAGAGAGCTTATGCAGAGGAGCTCCCACTTATAAAACCATCAGACCTTGTGAGACTTACTCACTACTATGAGAACAGCATGGGAGAAACTGAAACCATGATTCAATTATTTTCACCTGGTTCCCCCCGTACACGTGGGGATTATTATTATTATTATTATTGAGACGGAGTTTCTCTCTTCTTGCCCAGGCTGCAGTGTACTGGTGTGATCTCGGCTCACCCGCAACGTCTGCCTCCCGGGTTCAAGCAATTCTCCTGCCTCAGAATTGATCCCCGAGCAGCTGGGGTTACAGGCATGCGCCAACACGCCCAGCTAATTTTCTGTATTTTTAGTAGAGATGGGGTTTCTCCATGTTGGTCAGGCTGGTCTCGAACTCCCGGCCTCAGGTGATCCACCCGCCTCGGCCTCCCAAAGTGCTGGGATTACAAGCGTGAGCCACTGCACCCAGCTGACACGTGGGGATTATTATAGTTCAAGGTGAGATATAGGTGGGGACACAGCCAAACCATATCAATTTCCTAGAGCCTTTCATGATAACAATGAATTACACATGTTTATCCTACGTGTATATATCTAGTCCATATTTAGTCAGATAGAATTTAAAATATAAATGTGGTTGGGTATTGCATCATTTTAAGGTTATTGCATGAAGAGCCAGAATTTCCCAGCTAGACCTGGTGGCTCATGCCTGTAATACCAACACTTTTGGAGGCTGAGGTGAGCAGATTGCTTGAGTCCAAGAGTTCAAGACCAGCTTGGGCAACATGATGAAACCCCATCTCTACAAAAAATATAAAAAAGTACCTGGGCATGGTGGTGTGCTTGTGTGGTTCCAGCTACTTGGGAGTCTGAGGTTGGGAGGATCACCTGAGCCCAGGAGGCGGAAGCTGCAGTGAGCCATGATAGCACCCCTGCACTCCAGCCTGGGTAACCAGAGTGAGACTCTGCCTTAAAAAAAAAAAAAAAAAATCAGAATTTAAAATTTGAAATATGTTTTATATTCATGCTTGGGCCCATTTAAAAAAACAAGCTTACAACAATGAAAAATTATGGGTGAGTGATTTCAAATAAGTGGTAAAATTACATAATATGAATGCCTTATTGTTTTTTCTGGCATTCTTAAAGCTGCGCAATTTGAAAAATAATTTGTTAGTAATAGTATTATGTTATAAAATCCCACACTGAAAGTAGATCCTTCAATTAATTTTTTAACTTGTAAATTGAGAAATGGTAACAAACCGGAAAATTTAAGAATTGATTTTTAAATGATTTCTGTAGTAGTCTGTCCTCACACTGCTAATAAAGACGTACTTGAGACTGGGTAATTTATAAAAGAAAGAGGTTTAATGGACTCACAGCTCCACATGGCTGAGGAGGCATCACAATCAGGGCGGAAGGCAAAGGAGAAGCAAAGGCGTGGCTTACATGGAAGCAGGCAAAAGAGGAAAGAGGCACGGGAACTCCCGTTTATTAAACCATCAGATCTCGCGTGACTTATTCACTACAATGGGAACAGTATGGGGAAACTGCCCCCATGTTTCAATGATCTTCACCTGGCCCTGCCCTTAACACGTGGGGATTATTAAGCTCAAGGTGAGCTATGGGTGGGGACACAGCCAAACCAAATCAGCTTCCTAGAGCCTTTCATGATAAAGATGAATGATACATGTTTATTTGACAGGTATGTATCTAGTGTACATGTATAGGAGAGAGAGAGAATTAATGGTTTATGTTTAGAACAATGCACCTCAGGATTTTTTGTTTTTGTTTTTACATGATTGTCATCATCAAAGCAAATTCAATCATATTCAGCATTCTCCATTCAGGCACAGAAATGGATTTATGTATTGACATTTTTACTAAAGGCAATTGAAGTTTGTTTTTTGTTGTTGTTGTTGTTATTGTTTGTTTGTTTTCTTCATCCAGCTTTACAAAGAAAACTCAATCAACCAGAATAGTTTACTCAGAGTACTTAAAGGAAAGCCAAAATGTTTGCATCATTTTACAAATTATTTTTTCCAAGTTCTAGCTTTTGAAACTCACTTAGGTAGATAGTTAAAATCAATATTCTATAGTTAATTTGTCCTATTTATAAAGATAAAGAATATGTGAATTTTTGGCACATCTCTCACATTCAAGTACAGCCATCACCCTAATAGTGTACATTGTACCCTTTATGTAATTTCTCATCCCTTGCCTGCCTCTGAATCTCCTACCCTTCAGTATCTCCAACATCAGACTCAATTTTCCTCCCATTTTTCATCCTAATTGAGAAATTAGAGCAACCCCATGTTGCCTTCCACATCAGCTTGCCTCTAAGAGCCAAATCTGAGCATTTCCATGACTGATTCCTGCCACTCTTTACAAGAGATAAAGCGTGATTTGAATGGTCTTAACTTCACCACTCCAGAGCTGCTGTCTCCATTGCCACCACCATCTTCTCTACCTTCAATTAATGCCCGTACATTCTTACCATCTCCCTGCTCTCAGACCCTGCTTTCTTTTAAGAAGATCTGCAATTCAGTCACAAAGTTCCCTTCTAGGAATAATAATATTTTAATAGGTATCTGAGCCTTCCTCTAAAAGAATGACACTCTGATGGAGAAATAATTGCTTTAACCAGTGGGTAGGAGCTCACAGTAGTTTTCTCAACTGGGCTTCATTCCTTTCTTGGCATATATCATTTTTCTTTTCAACCTCCTGCCTTTGCTCAGACTCCACTATACCTCCTCATCCCTTCACTAAGAGCATACTCCTACCTGTGTGCCAACAAAATATATACAACCTTTTGACCCAATTTTAGACAACTCTTTCAAGGAGCCAATTCAACTACCTTCTACATTGTTAAACTCTTTCAGTGTAACTTAAGCACTAAGATTTCTAGCTATTTGATAAGGTATTAGCTGCCCCAAGTTGAGTATAATTTCACTGATTTGCAGATGAATATACATATGAATTTTTCATTTTCCATAGATCACCTGTAAAACTCTCTACATATCTAGATGCCTAGCACATATGCATTGGGTGTAAGTCTAAATCTTGCTAAAGTAAATTGCTGTATTTTCCTCAAAATCAGATGTTTCTGTTTTTCTTTAGTGAACCAATACATAATTTACCTATTTCTTGATTTGTATCTTATGTAACACTTTAAGGTATTATTTTCTCTAATTTTACAGGATTGGAGCTAGCATATTTGGGAATTAAGTGGAATTTTGTTTTCACAGTCTTCTTTTTCTTCTGCCTGGTGTGCAGTCCTCTCTTATCTTACTGTTGCCTTCATGCATACTGCAAAGTAAAAGAACACATACAACTGCTTCTTCTCCAAATGCATTAAAATTAAGAGGAAAAAAATAGGGAAAGTATTTCCCCTGGTATTAAAACAGATTTCTTTTTCCCAGCATGTAAGGCAAACTACATTATATGGGTGCCAGAACACCAATTAAAATCAGAATATCTGATTTATCCTACATTACCTTTCTCCAGTGACTGTAACTTTAATCTTTGATCACCAATGTATTCTAGTTATCGGCAACGTAAACTATATAAATGGTCTAAAAGTAAAACTGAAGCAACTTAGAGACGTGCCTGCTTAAGGAAATACTGTTAAACATAGCAAAGATAATATTCTTCTCATGAAGAAATAAGAATGCAGTGTTACTCAGAGCTAGTATTTCTGTTGAAAAGACTGCACAAACCAAATCTGTGTTAAGTATATTTCAAACACCGTTTACTATTGCTGTTAAATTGAAAAAATTAACCAGGGCATTGCTCTGAGGAATAGCTTGTGATTCTGTCTCCCAAATTCACCTAGGCTATGGTGCCTTAGAAGAGTCAGTTACCCCTCTAATCATGACTTTCTCATCCTTAAAATGAAAATCATAACAATGATTTTCCTACTCACATGCAGGGATTGTTGGGCTAGGTAAGTCAAAAATAGGGAGTGCAAAATAAGCTATTAAATCATTTTGTTTTTTATATCTACATGAGAAATGATCTTTTAATTACGGATTTGAGGTATTAGAAAAATACAAAAAGAACAACAAATTTATTTCCGGGGTAGGAAAATTACTATTGAAAACAAAACTAATTTTTTAAAAGAGTGAATTTAAAGTCTATTTAAAGAAAAATATTAGGTAAGTGAGAGGATAGGTGGCATATGAATATGGCAGAAATGGTGAGGGTAGGTTACTCATGATTGTAGCTTGGGAAACAGTCAAACTAGAGGGCAATATTCTGGTTGTCCTTTTTCAGAGGGATCCAGCCACTTGTTGGCTTTAAGACTTTGGGCAGATAGCTTTCAAGCTATGTCTCAGCTTCCACAATTGTTTAACCTTACTTTATATGGTTGCTGTGAAGGAGGCCAGGTGTGGTGGCTCACACATGTAATTCCAGCACTTTGGGAGGCCAAAGCAGGTGGATCACCTGAAGGTCAGGAGTTCAAGACCAGCTTGGCCAACACGTGAAACTCGTCTCTATGAAAAATACAAAAAAACAACAAACAAAAAACAAAAAAAAATTAGCTGAGCGTGGTGGCGGATACCTATAGTCCCAGCTACTTGGGAGGCTGAAGCAGGAGAATTGCTTGAACTCAGGAGACTGAGGTTGCAGTGGGCTGAGATCAGGCCGTTGCACTCCAGCCTGGACAACAACAGCAAAATTTCGTCTCAAATAATAATAATAATAATAAAAAATTTGCAGAGAGGATTCAGGGAAGTGAGGTGAGTGAAGCACTTAGAATAGTGTCTACCACCTAGTAGGTATTCACAAAGTATTGATTATTATTGTCATATTTTCAATTGTATAATAATTTATCCTAACAGGTTATTTCTCAGATAGTGAGACTGACTGGAGAACAAAAGTCTCTAATATCCACTTGATAGTGTGTTTGTTGTAATTCCCTGCAAGTGTTATTTACAGCACCAGGAGTCTAACACATTATGATTCTAATATGGGAAAAGCAAGCTCAAATTGCAATCTAAAAGCCTAGATTAGCTAAATTTAGAGGATTTCTGTTGGTTTTGGTGTCTCTCTATAACAACTATCCCCTCGCTCTTCCTTGAAGAATTGAGACTATTTACAAAGCAAACCCATAATATTTCTTATCATTTTACAAATTACTTTTGTTAGACTTGAACTTTTGAAACTGGTTGAGATGAATACCTAAAACTCTTTGAAATGAACAGAATTATTGATATTCCTTTATTTTCACTCTTTTTCCTGGCAGACAAACAAGTTTATATGCAATTTCTTTGAGCAGGCCACTTGCGTTCATTCCTAATGAGCAGCTTTCTATATGTAGGACCTTGCAAACCCTTTCAGTAAAATGAAATTCAAAGGTCAGATTACTAGTCTTCTTGAAATATCAGTGAATTAAAAGCCAGCCGTTTTGACTTCAGGTTATCTATTTATAATCTGCATTGTAGAAAGTCAACTGATTATTCTGGGCCTATTTCTTGCCTGAAAAATGAAGTTAGACTAGATCAAGTTTTAATGCAGGGTTATATAGGGAGGGTCAGAATACTTAGAGACGGATTTCTTTTTACTAGTCTTTAACTGAAATTTATCATTTCCTTCATTTGTAGGAAAGAATATACATAAACATTTATGGTATTTTTGTCATCAATAGAACTATATATCTATTTATTTATTATATACTTATACACTTACATTTAGTGTAGCAACTTTGAAGTATCATTTGATATCATTTCAAAACAGATAGTAGACCTTCAATTAGATATTTTAATTTAGAGCATTAATAAGGAAGCATATATAATACTATAGCACATCACTAGGTTTATGTAAATATGTTGATAACTGTATTTTGATTAGAATTCGTAGTAATCATATATATTTTATTTTATTTATAAATTTTACTTTGAAAAGCTGGCCATAGATTTCACCAGACTACAAGAGGGGCCTATGATTCAAAACCGTTTGGAGCCTTGGTATATGGGTGTTTCTCAAAGCCTTTATATGGTACACTCTTGGGCCATGAAAGTCATCTTAATGATATTTAATGGATTGAAAATTCAAATTACTTCCTTTTTATGGGAGAATGATATGTCAGAATAATATGACTTCCTTTTTTATGACGTACTAAGGGTCACTAACAAGTATTATTGCCCAAGTTAATTGTAAAGGCTTCTACAACTAAAGATTTATCAACTAGAGATAATATAATTTGGATTTGCTGAGGACTCTACTATCTGGCTGTCATGAAATTCCTTAGCAATTGTGTGTCTACCACTGAAAAGAGCTGGAATTTTAGTTTTCAAGGAAGACCCTTCTTCAGTGCTACAAAACTCTTATCATGAGTTCATCATAGTTTTTAATTGTTGCTAATCATATGTACAGAATTATTATTGGGTATAATATGTGTATTATTTGGGGATTTGTTATTTTTTATAATTGCTGCCTTGTTACCATTTGATTACTTTCTTCATTTTTCTTTTACTCATTTATTACTGCTGATTTCTTTATCCACTAGAAATAAGATAAATACTTTGGTGGTGGATGGCCTTAGGGTCCTTTTTCCATTGTAAAAAGTTCTCTAAAAAATTTTGAGAACCAGTGAATTAGTTGATTACTTCTATTCCTTTCTCGTAATTCAGTCTGTTCTTTTTACTATGTTCTGTTCTATTCTAGACTGTTTTGTTCTGTTCTAATCTAGTCTTAAGTAACAGAACATTAAATCTGAAGTTTAAGCCAAGACTCTAACATGATAAATTTCAGAAAAAAACCTGATTTTTGAGACAAGAATTTCAAAGAAGATTCATAACTCAGTAATAAGATGCATAAAACCCTTTCCCAATTCAAACAAACGAAAGGGTCAGGTTATTGAGCTCGAAAAAAAGATTTATGAAGAGGATTTCTTTAAAAACTTATCTGCTATTGGGAAAAGTGTAGAAATGCTTCCTTCTTCACCTCAAATCAAGGGAGGAGAACTTCACCAAGACCCTTGGGGAGATTGAAGTTAAGAAGATACTGGGAATGGAATCTAGTTCCTACCTGAGAGATCTAAAGAGTTAAGTGGTAGCAGGTGAGCCAAAAGAGAGACAGCTGTGTAGGTTTCAGCTTTTCTTCCAGTCATTTATGGAAACAAATGCCTCAAGAGTGTGTCATGTGAACCAAATGTACCCACCCACATTTGGAAGGGTGATGAGACCTCAGCTGACAGAAGCTGGAAATGTACCAACAAATTTACAGGAGCTGTGGACATTGCAAAGAAGCCAGAGATTCATGGGTCTTACCAACCTGGTAAAAAGCCATGGTCCTTGGCAAGAAGTCCGTTAAGAGCCCATGAGTGTGCTTCTTATAAGAAAATAAAGGCAGCTGTAAATGCCTGCCAGGTCTAGTGAGTGCAAAGCCATCCTACAACACTGCTGCTCCTCTTAGCCTTCTTCTCTCCCCTGCTCAGGAGTCCAAAGTAGCCAGTGGAGAGAGAGCAAAGAAGAAATGAGAGAAACATCAACCATACACACCTCACCCCGCTCCACACACATGCACCATTTTTGGGTTCTGTAACAAACCCAAGGTGGGAAAGGAGTCTTATCTTTGTTTGACGATGTGTATTACATGAGACCAGACCTTCTATTGTCTGATTTGAGACTTTGGCAACTTAATGTGATCACAGGATGTTTTTAGTTCTCTAAGAATGATCAGGAAAGTAATGAGACTACCTGACATTTTTATCTTGGCTGAGAAGATAAGTCCCCACCCTCCATATTTTAAAGACAAAATTGCTTTTTAATAGCATCTGATAAATTCTGTATGTCCACTAGTTGCATAACCTCAACAAAAATCTGCTGTAACTGAGTTGATACAATCCTACATGTTAAAGGAATTATAACAAAGTTAATTGGCACAAAGTTTAATTGTTAGAATATGTTTACTCAAACTTCAGACAGAAAGAACATTCCATTATGTGTGACTATTTCCTGAA
Source organism: Colobus angolensis palliatus (assembly GCF_000951035.1). Classification (NCBI taxonomy): domain Eukaryota; kingdom Metazoa; phylum Chordata; class Mammalia; order Primates; family Cercopithecidae; genus Colobus; species Colobus angolensis. Next base: position 2,169,475 of record NW_012117611.1, read on the forward strand.
CTATCAAGATATTTCAAGTAATTGACTCAGAAATTAATTTTTGTTTATTTTGTTTACTTTGTTACTTATGTAATGAGACTCTTTTATCTAAACATTTTGCTTTATACTTCTGTTTTCATAGATTCTCTACAACCTCTCCAGAAATGTTGAAAGATTTTTCCATGCTAATATTTTATTTTTCTTCACAGTTTATATGGAAATTGAGTGATTCTAAGATTAGTTTGTCTTGACAGATTGTATCTTAAACACTACTATCCTTTCATACTCATTTTTAAAAATTCATGCCAACTAAAAAGTGTGTGGTAAAAGACATTGATCATTAGAAGGTTTAGTTAAAGGAATTTGTTTCCATTAAAAAATATTCAGAAAAAAACACATGATTTTTTACATGAGATTTAATAATGTTTAAACATGTTTCATCTATTTTATTTCTGTATTCTCAGATTAAATCGCAGCTTGAGAAAGTTATGTAACCAACAAAAGACAGCTTGTTATACTATGTAGATCCAGAGGCTGAAAGGAAAGTGTTTGGTATCTTTGAAAACATGTGCCACAAAATTCATTGTAAAATTCAGTCTTCAACATTTTACAAAGTTCTTCAGTCTCCTAATCTTATTAGTTTTTTCCAAAGCTTTATTTTGTTTTGTTTTGGTTTTGTTTCCTTATGTTTTTAGGTGAACCTGATCTTCATAAGAACTCAGAAGACCTAGTAAATGCTGAAGAAAAACATGAGACACATTCATAGGCCTGAAACACTTTAAAGATTTCTGTCATTTTGAACATGAGAGGTAATTTTATTTTATAGACAAGAAACTTAACTTCTAAAATAAATGGTTTGCAGAATACCATTAGAGATGAAATTATCTTATTTAAATGCCTTCTTAGATTTTTTTTACAATCTCTATTAATTCTTTGAGACAAAATCTTAACAGGTAAACTTTAAGTATTTACCTTTTCAAAGAGTTCTTAATTTGTTAATCAACAAAAATTATATTTACTGGGACTGAAATTTTCATTCTTTAAAAATAATTTTAAAAATGGCCAGGCGCGGTGACTCACACTTGTGATCCCAGCACTTTTCGAGGCCAAGGCAGGCGAACCACAAGGTCAGGAGTTTGAGACCAGCCTGGCCAACATAGTGAAATCCTGTCTCTACTAAAAATACAAAAAACTTACCTGGGTGTGGTGGCAGGCACCTGTAATCCCAGCTACTTGGGAGACTGAGGCAGGAGAATCGCTTGAACCTGGGAGGCAGAGGTTGCAGTGAACAGAGATCAGGCCACTATACCCCAGCCAGGGTGACGGTGCAAGACTCCATCTCAAAATAATAATAATAATAATAATAATAAATAAGTTCATGGGAATGTTTAATCCTCATTTCTTTTTCCATGTCATGTAGGAAATATAAATGTTTTAGACTGATTTCTTGTTTTATTTCATGTAAAAATATGTTTATACCCAGTAATTAAAACAAAGCAAGTACATATTATAAAGCAAATATCATGTTCGTTAAAATCTGTGAACATGTGCATTTATGGTTCTCTTTTTAAAAATTCAGCTTCTAGGGCTTGTTTTCAGTCTATCAAATTATTAACTCTGGGAGTGATGCCTTGAAAATTTGAATTTTTGATAAGCCAGTCTGTTGATATTTCTGTCCACTAAAATTGAGAACTCACTTGTCTTGAACCGATGGCGGAGATATGGGCAGTTAGAAAGGAGGGATGTGTATTTACAATCGAGATGTCTTAATATCTACTAAAAATAAGAAGAAGTAAAGAACAAAATCCAAGTGTTGTAACACATCCTGTTGTTGGGGTGGTGGGTTGGGGCAAGAGAAAATGCTGAGGGTACCATTCCAAACCTTAGAGATCTTGCTATTAGTTCCACAGCTGTTACTTCAGATGTGAAAGTGTTAAAATGTGATTTGCTTTTAAAATAGTTTCTTCCTCAATATTCTTGAGTTACAAAGACAGTTAGTTGTAAAACTGTCTTTTATTCATAAGAATAGTTTCATTAATAGCAACAATAAAGTGTCAGGCACTGTGGTGAACATCTTGTATATATTATCTCACTGAATCTTCTCAACGATTCCAGAGTTAGTGAGTGTGATCCCTATTTTGTATATAAAGCTTGGAAAGAAATCGAGTTCAAAGTGACTATTCAGCAATGAAAACCCATGTCTATCTTTAACAAATATATTGTTTTATATGCTACATCAGTTCCTCCCCCTACTGTCTATCCAGACTATAAATTTATTACCTCGAGAGCCCATGATCATTTTAGAAGACTCCTTATGTCCTCATGATACACAGTGAAGCCCCAGAGGTATATTTTAGGGAAAACTAATTCAGTGGAATATTTATAGATGCTTTAAGTCACAAAGGGTTTTGTTGGCAAATGTGTATCTTTATAAAACCAAGTACAACAAAATTAAGAATTTTTCCTACAGGTCATATTCAAGCCAGTATACATCACATCGCATCCAAACAAAACTTTAGGATCAACATTTCCTAGACATTTATGATAACGGATCTTAAATATTTATGAAAATTTTCCAAAAATTGTGTGTAGATAACAGGTTACCAATACATTTGTAAAAATAACTGTTCATTGTATGAAAATACTTAAGGCAATTTATATGCATACATTTGTATATCTATATATGTGTGTGTGTGTATATATATAAATGTATAACTGTAAGTAAGAGTCTGGCATTTCATCAGAAAAGGTTTTGATGAGATTCAGTTGGCAGTTAAGGAAGTACCTTTTTGCATTTTTCTTTTTCCTTCTTTTTTTTTTTTTTTTTTTTTTGGAGACCGAGTCTCGCTCTGTTGCCCAGGCTGGAGTGCAGTTGCACGATCTCAGCTCACTGCAACCTCTGCCTCCCAGGTTCAAGCAATTCTCCTGCCTCAGCCCCGCAAGAAGCTGGGACTATAGGTGCACGCCACCACTCCTGGCTAATTTTTTTGTGCTTTAGTAGAGATGGGGTTTCACCATGTTGCCCAGGCTAGTCTCAAACTCCTGAGCTCAGGCAATCTGCCTGCCTCGGCCTCCCAAAGTGCTAGGATTAGAGGCGTGAGCATGAGCCACTGCACCCGGCCCCTTTTTACACTTTTCAACTAAAAAAAACCCAAAACTAGAACAGTTTGCGGCCCCCTCAAACTAAATATAATATTTAAGCCCGAGTAGATGATTTGGCAATTTTTTTTTCTGTCAAGGCCAATTAAATTATTTAGCTTCCTTCTCAGTTTGAGAAAGCCCTGTCTTTGGTGCACAGTCTTTCAGGAAATGTGGTCTTCAGTAGCACCTTATAAATTTTGTATGTTCACTAATTATGTAACCTCAGTAGAATTCTGCTGCAACTGAGTTGATACAGTCCTTCAATATATGTTAAAGGAATTATCTCAAAGTTAATTGGTGCAAAGTTTAATTGTTGGAATATCTTTATTCAAACTTCAGACAGAAATTCACATAGCTTCAAAAACAAGTAGGTCTTTTAAAAGAGGGAAGTGGACAAGGTCTAAAAACAACAAAGAGTGGTGACAATTGGCAACTGTGACTCAGGCATGGTGTCTGGGAGATAGCAGGCAGTGATCAGTCCTGGAAACAGAGAGGACACAGCACCCCCAATCTGAAGGCTACAGTCAGCCACTCTTTGGCTCTGACAGATTTTTACTCTGAAAGAGCAAGGGCCCAGTGTTGCCAGCTGTTTCTAGTGGTTAAGAAAAATTCTTAATGTAAACTCTTCCAATTTTTCCTGTTGACTCAAAGTTTTTTGAAATGCTTTGTGGACAAGAAAAAATATGTCTGAGGGTCAGATTTGGCTTGCAGGGTTTCTGTTGCAAATTTAGCACACCTTCTTTGTGACTGATAGCTAATTCTTTGCTGGCTGCAATCACAGAAAGTGTAGGATGTTATAGCAGCCTGGCGATGTCTCTGAAAGCCATTGCCTGCTTTGTTCTCAATGTGTAGGTGCCACTGTGAGGCACTTTCCCAGAAAATATTGAGCTCTAATTAAATCTGTGCCGTGTTGAGATTTCATAAATCAATGTGCAACACTACACTTAGGACAAGAAAAAAGCCCTTGAAATCTACTTTTCACATTGTTGTAAAATTTCACCACCATTTCTAAGAGATTTTAGTCCATGAAAGTGTTTTGTTTTGCTTAAATTTTTCTTTTATGTTTTTGTTTATTAAAGGAAATAAAATAGAATGGTTGGATATATAATCCCAGGCTGCTTGATTATTTAAAAAGCTAATGGCATATCATTTATCACATGATCTTTCTTGAAAGATATGTCAGGAGATTCTGGCATTTCAAAAGCAAGCCACTGTCAGACCTGTTATGCACTGGGAGGAAAGCGTTCCCTATGGTGACCACAGCCTACTGTTTAATGTTGTGGGCTATACAACAGAAGATCAAAAATTGATGATTTGTGGGCTGTATTTAGTCAGTAGACTTGCCTGAGCTTTCACACTGATTTAAAATATCTTTTGGAATGTCTTTAGGCAGGGCTTATGTTCTTTAGTTGACTATGGTCCCTGTGAGTCTAGTTGTTTTACACTCACACTGGCCCACTTAACTCATTTACACTACCTGTCAGGCCTATATGCCTATCTGATCTAGAGAACCAGTTTTTACTGGGATTGAACACACACATATACAAACACATGCACACACACCCAGAGCAGAAATAGGAAGAGAAATTCCAACTGGTATAAAACCACCCTCTATTAGAAAGATAGTAGATAAAGAAAGCAGACCGGGCACGGTGGCTCATGCCTGTAATCCCAGCACTTTGGGAGGCCAAGGCGGGTGGATCACAAGGTCAGGAGATCGTGACCATCCTGGCTACCATGGTGAAATCCCATCTCTACTGAAAATACAAAAAATTAGCAGGACGTGGTGGCAGGTGCCTGTAGTCTCAGCTGCTTGGGAGGCTGAGGCAGGAGAGTATTATGAACCAGGAAGGCGGAGCTTGCAGTGGGCTGAGATGGCTCTACTGCACTCCAGCCTGGGCGACAGATCCAGACTCTGTCTCACAAAAAAAAGTAAGGAAAAAAAAAAAAGAAATCCCTTATTTTTGACAAGGTATGTAAAGTGCAATGTGAATTGCCACACAGTAATTGATACCTGTGTATGACTAAGTGATGACCTTCAGTTTCTATGTTTTCTTTTCTTTTTATTTATTTATTTTTAAATTCACAAATAAAAATGGTGTGAACATTTTTTTTGAAATTGTGGAATGGCCAAATCAAGCTGATTAACGTATGATTAACATATGTGATTAACATTACTTCACAGGCTCATCTGTTTTTGTGGGGAGAATATTTAAAATCTACTCTCTTAGCAGCAGTTTTCAAGAATATGATGCATTGGTTTTTAACTGCAGTAACCATGTTTTACAGTAGACCTCTTGAACTGATTCCTCCTATCTAACTGAAATTGTGTACTCTTTGATGAGCATGTGCCCAACCACTCCCCACTCTTCCTTCTCTGATCTACATTTTCATTTGGATTTTATTTCAGGACAATGAAAACATCCTAAATTCTCAACTTTCCACAAAGCTATAGCTTCTTGTTCAACATAGAATTGGATTGGGCCATTTTAATTGACTCCTATACAAGGAATTAAGAAGAACATAAATTTTGAGCTAGCAACTCTGGTCAAATAAATACACTCAAGTTTTTATCAGAGTTTTTGGCCAGAGCTTCTGCCATTTTTTTCCCTCCACAATTTGGCCTTCTTCAATCAAGCCAGAGAAATTTTTGAGACAAAAGTCGGACAGTTTTTAATTTTTCTTGCTTTTACCCTGTCATAGTGACTGTGCAATGCATGTGCAGAAGATGGGATATTTTAAAATTTACTTCCTTGCACTGTCTTACACAGAGTGCTATAACTATAAATTTTTCAAGGTCTTAAAGAAAAGGAAGCAAAAACAACATTATGGAAAAAAAATTTTTTGCTCTGCTGGGGAAGAGACTATTTAGATTGTCCTTCTTATTTTAAATGCATGGGAACAGAATGACAGGCGGGATGCTGAGGAGCTGGTTGAAGCATCAGAGCAATGCTACAATCCAACAGTGGAGCATTAGATCCCCAGCTAGGTGGCCTGATGAACACTGCATTTGTAAACTCTCATACTGGGAAATGGCAGTGAAACCTTCCTCTGAATCCGTGTACCAGCCTGCGTCCAGCCCCATGGTTTCAAAGCACGAATGCATTACCTCCATGGGTGTGGTTACAAGTAAGTCACATGCTATCTACAGTTCATGATAACAAGACCATCAGCCATTGGTGGAGACAGACACTAGAATGGAAAATGAAATTTGCCAGTGGGATGTTTATCCCATCAGAATGTAACAAAATACATTACCAGTCAAGAGATAAGAGACAAGAATGTGTGTGTGTGTGTGTGTGTGTGTGTGTTCAAAAATGTCTATGAAAATGAAAACTCACACTTTTCTGTACAGATAACATTATTTGACGTGACTTTTATATTTTACTACACAGAAACAAACTGCAGCCCTCAGAGGCCCTGCTTTCTTGTCATGTTTTGCCTGAGCATGTGCAAACGCTTTCCTTTGCTCAAAGCTGAAAAACTACCTTTATGTGTTATCTGACAAGAAAGGTCAAGCACAATTAGATGTTGTAACTTTTCACTGTACAAGCATTGCAATGATTGTGAGCTTCAGTGAATTTATCTTTGTGAAAGGTAAAAATTGGCTGCAAAGAATCAAGAGTAGCCATCAATGAAATCATGCAAAGGAGGATCCATCCATCCTAATGAGTTTTCTGCTGCACCTGCTTCCTTCCTGGGTTCCACAATGTTAAGCAATATTTTAGAAAAGGGTACAATCGGGAGCTTTTAAGCCTAAGTGGTGAGATTTTATAACTCACAACTTAGATCTCTTTTAATGTGTAAGCCATATTCTATATGCATAGTTAGTATGCATCATTGTAATTTAAGACATATTTGAATGTAGGCTGTATAAAATGCTTTTAATTGTTCTGTGAATAGATCCTTGGCTTTAGTGCCACCTGAATCTTGTGCAAAACACAGCTTAATAATTGAATTCTATCATAAACATTACAATGTAATTGATATTTTAAATGTAAGCAGTAAGATTGATCTATAATAATGTGCTGGGAAAAACATTTATAGATATGTACATCATGGTTACTTTTTGTCCTTTCAAATGGACTTTTTATTTCTATTTATGGAGAGACTGTAACTACTGCTTTTAATGTCTTTTTAAAACAAGCTATTTACCAGCTAGAAAATATTGTGCATTTAAAATAGAGTCTATCTGGGGAGTGTAATTACTGTTGTTCCTATTTGAGCCAGTTGTCTTTCAGTAAAGCTCTAGAATCTCTCAAAGAAGTAAATAGAAATACTGCTTCTCAAATGTCGTAGGAGGCATATCCACTTTGTTTCTATCAATATTTAAGATCTATAAGACCTTATTACTAAAAAGTAGAGGAATATAAAGAATTCGTCAATTTCTGTATATGGCTTTAACCTAATTTCCCAGGTTATGCGACTTATAAAGCACTGTGACCAAACTTCCAGAGAGAGTGCAAAAAAAAAAAAAAAAGTTTCACTCCTTCAGAAGAATTGTCATGCTGCTGCTGTACTTATTTTCCTAATCTCTCTCTTTCTATCTGCTACACTCCCTCCTTCTCTTTTTTTTTTTTTTTTTTGAGACGGAGTCTCGCTATGTGGCCCGGGCTGGAGTGCAGTGGCCAGATCTCAGCTCACTGCAAGCTCCACCTCCCGGGTTCACGCCATTCTCCTGCCTCAGCCTCCCGAGTAGCTGGGACTACAGGCGCCCGCCACCTCACCCGGCTAGATTTTTGTAATTTTTAGTAGAGACGGGGTTTCACCATGTTAGCCAGGATGGTCTCGATCTCCTGACCTCGTGATCCACCCGTCTCGGCCTCCCAAAGTGCTGGGATTACAGGCTTGAGCCACCGCGCCAGGCCTTTTTTTTTTCTTTTAAGCTTTTATATTTCTTCCTTTGTTTTCCTCTCTGTAAGACAGCTACTACTTAGCACTAATTAGTAGAAAGTCAGAGTGGAGGTTATCTGTGCCTGTCCTTTCTGCAAACATCACTATTGAGGCCATCTGAAGAGAGGGATTGATAGGTTAGGCTGCTGCGCCTTGAATGTCCTGCTTTGCATTTTTAGCCTCAGATTCCCAACACATATATCTCGGAGTTTATATGCCTTTTCATTTAACCGAAACCTCTTTTATTTAATTTTTAACATGATAACCTACAATTGTTGTGTTTTTATTATGCTGTATTTTTCTGTATTTCTTATTACATGTGATTGCTAAATAAATCATGTTTGAGGGAAAACTTTGTGAAACATTTGGCGTTTTATGTAATTCAATTTAGTGGGGCATTGAAAAGTTGGAGAAATTGGGGGAAACCCAAAGGAGACCAACTTAAAAATTGATAGGAGTTTTTTAAGAAAGTGCTTTTTGCTCCATTAAAGAAATACTGATTGAATTACTTATTATTATACCTATTATTCATAAGCTCCTGGCTGGAAGCATGGTGCATATATGAATATATGCACCATGAATATGAATATATGAATATGGAAACCTTTCTTCTAGAAATTTCAAGTTGTATAAAGGAGATAATCTACACAGACTATAATTTATACATAATAACTAAAATGCCACATAAAAATGTAACGAGCTGCAAATAAAATGCACCTATGTGTATTTGAGGAGGTAAAAAACTGCTTCTGTCTTCAGAGCTTTCAAGACTAAGTGTTGCATCAGTTGGCATTTAACAAATAAAAATAAAAGTTTATAAACATTGCCTATTTTCCATGTGTGGCCTCCATGTAAATGCTTAACAATATTATCTCAAATCCTCACAATAATACAGTAAAGTGGTGTTGATATAAGCAGAGGAAACCAAGTCTCAGAGAAAAAGCTTTGTCCAAGGCCATACAGGTCTCTGTTGGCAGACTCCACACTGGATTTGGTTCTGTGTTTCTCCGGCACCTTGTTTTCTTTCTACAACATCCACGTGGGGCTGGGCAGAAGCACAGCAGTAGGAAAAGCTCTGTGATGAAGAGCAACGTGAATAAGGCAACACCAGAGAAGAATAAAGAAGCAAAGAGTGTTGAGTCAAGGTGAAGACCCAGTGAGTCTCAATTAATTGAAATAAGAGTAACTGGCATGGTACGTGTGAAACCTTAGGCTGTGTCTCTATGAAGCCAATGAATTCCAGAACAAGACGTAAAAACTTAACTGGTCATCAAATATGTGACACCTAGCTGAAGTTTTTACTTTAAGTATGATTATGTGATGCATTTCCACCTAATATCAAAAGCTTTCAAAGGCTATATTTTAAATATAAAAGTCTGTATTTATATTTAGAAATATAATTTAGATATAAAACATGTATTTCCTTTGGAAGCTACAATATATTAAGCCTTCTGTCCTCTGTTTAAATGTTTTTCTAAATACAGCAAAGCTTATCTACCATTTAGTACAAGTCCTAGACAATAAAGACAATGTATATATTAGAGTCACAAAAGCAAACACCTAATAATGTCCTGCATTATTACATTATTCTTTTAATTTCTTTGGAGGTAATTGTAAATATTTAAGATACATTTTCTATATATGGGCCAACATTATGTTTAAAGTTCTAGTTGGGGCTTTTTATCCCTTAATAACATTAATTAATTTCTAGGTAATTTGCTTAATATGTGCGAAGGTTGGAGAGTTTCGTTTGCATCTCAGTTGATATATTTTATCTCTGACAATTAAAGAGTGTAATTATGTAGTGTTTGTTTATTGTAGTCATACTAGTGCATTATATTATTTTCTTACATTATCTCTTTTACTTCCTACAACTACTCTGTAAGACATTATTATTCCTTATTATATTTTTAGTTCTTTGAGAAACCTCGGTACTCTTTGAGATTGTACTTACTTACATTCTCACCAAAAATGTATGAGTTCCCTTTTCTCTGTATCTTTGCCAACGTCTGTTATTTTTTTACTTTTTAATAGTAGCCATTCTGACTGGTATAAGATGATGTCTCATTGTGGTTTAAATCTGCATTTATTTAATGATTGGTAATGTTGAGCATTTCTTCATATACCTGTTGGCCATTTGTATGTTTTCTTTTGAAAAATACCTATTCATGTATTTTGTCCACTTTTTGATGGGATTATTTGTTGCTGTTGTCGTTGTTGCTGCTGTTGAGCTGTTTGTGTTCCTTGTATATTCTGGATATTAGTCTACTGCTGGAAGCATAGTTTACAATTTTTTTCCCTGTTCTGCAGGCTGTTTGTTCACTCTACTGATTTATTTTGCTGTGCAAGGAGCTTTTTAATTTAATTAAGTCCCATTTGTTTGTTTTTGTTTCCTCTGCTGTCAAGGTCTTAGTCATAAATTCTTTGTCTAAAGGGATCTCCAGAACAGTTTTTGCCAGGTTTTCTTCAAGTATTTTTACTTTTGAGTCTTATGTTTAGGTCTTTAATCCATCTTGAGTTGATTATTTGTGTATCGTGAGAGACAGGGGCTCAGTTTCATTCTTCTGCGTATGGCATTCCAATATTCCCAGCACCATTTATTGAAGTGTCCTTTATCTGATGTATGTTCATGTCAACTTTGTCAAAGATGAGCTGGTTGTAAATATGTGGCTTTATTTCTGTCTTCTCTGTTCTGTTCCATTGATCTATGTGTCTATTTTTATACCAGTACCACACCGTTTGGCATGGCTTATCAGTTCATCAAATGGTTAAACATATATTTACCATATGACCCAGAAACTTCATAATTAAGTATACATCCAAGGGAAATGAAAACATATAACTACATAAAAACTTGTACATGAATGCTTATGGCATCATTATTCATAAGAGCCAAAGGGTGAAAATGACCCAAATTCACCTGTCAGTTGATGAATTAATAGCGTGTGATATATCCAGACAATGGAATAATATTTTGTAATTTAAAAAGAAGGAAACATTGATACCTGTCATAAAATAGTTGAACCTTGAAAACATTCTAAGTGAAAGAAGCCAGTCCCAAAAGACAATATATTATATAATTCTGTAATATGATATGTTCAGAACAGGCAAATCTATAGAGACAAAAAGTACATGAATAGTTATCTAGGACTAGTGGGGAGAAGTAAGAGGGATGGAGGATTGTAGGATTAGGGCTAACAAGAGCAGTGTTTCTTTTGGGGACAATGAAAATGCTCTAAGGTTTATTTTGGTGATAGATAGTCAACTTTGTGAATATACTAAAAGCCATTGAATTTTACACTTTAAATGTGTGAATTGTCTAGTATGTGAATTGTATCTCTATAGAACAGTAAAAGTTTGGGGAGGGAGTACTCATACACACTGCAGTGTGAATGAATCTTGAAACTATTATGCTGAATGAAGTAAGTCAGACACAAAAAGACACATATTGTAAGATTCAATTTATGTGAAATGTCCAAAATAGGCAAATCAATAGAGGCTGAAAGTTGATTAACACTTGCAAGGGACTAGGGGAAGAAAGGCAAGGGGAGTGACTATTTTTTTTTAACTTTTGAGTTCAAGGGTACATGTGAAGGTTTGTTACACAGATAATCTTGGGTCATGGGGTTTGTTGTACAGATTATTTCATCACCCAGGTATTAAGCTTATCTGGAAGTGACTATGAATGGGCATGAAGTTTGTTTCAGGGTAGATGGAAATTCCCTGAAATTAGACAGTAAGGATTGTTGCAGAACCCTATGAACCCTGTGATTGTGGCAGAACTAAAAACCACTGAATTGTACATTTTTAAAAAGAAAATAGGTACAATCTTTTAGTTAAAAAATAAATAAATTATCTCTTTTTAGTGTATACTGCTGAAGTTAATGGTAAGTGTAATTATCTGACTATATTTACTTTTAGCCTCCTAAAGATATTTCAAGTTGTTTATGAAGCAATTAGGTGTTTCTTTCCAACTAAAGTGCATTAAGCTCTAAAGTAAATGTTTAATAATTAACTTTTATAGATTTAAAAAATACTTTCTTAATTAACAGCATGTAGGATTAATGTAACACTATGACTCACTCACACTGTAATGTTTTTGCCCAAAAGTATATTAGCTCCAGATTCAAATGTAGAACCTGGTTGAGTCATGAAGGGACATTTATGGGCTCTGACTGCATCCAGTCAAGCCATTAGGAACTTGGTAAGAGCAACTCTGCACAAAGAATAATCAGTTTACTTGTGTTCAGATAATAAATCTGATGACAAGATTTCAACACCCATGGTTATGATTATATTAATTTTAACTGCTATCTGAAAATGCAGATTATATTGACCCACTCAGAGTTGTTTCACATAAAATCTCCTAAGGCATAATTTAGGTGATTTAAATCAAATAATCTATATTTTTTCTTAATCAAGTTCATAAAACAAGATTTGAATTTTTAACTTTTTCAGCAACTTGTTGACATAGTAGACAATGGGCATTTACAAGCAGAATCAAGGACAGACAGAAAGATTGATTAAGTGGCACTTAAGAATGTTGGAAAGTTTTAAAAAATTCACTGAATAAATAACATGAGTTGAAATTGTGAAATCTCTGTTTTAGCCACAATACTGAAAAGGACAAGGATTTAGTTTTCTATTGAGCTTATATTTTAAATGGGGAGTAAAATATAAACTTAAACAAACTAATGAATGAATGAACAAATAAATGAAATAGCATAGTGTATTTGAGGTGAGAAACTATATAGAGATAATGAGCACAGTAAGTAGAAAGGAGTGTGCAAGGGAAGAGATGGGGATATGCTGCAGTGTTAAATAGTGTGATCAGAAAGGGTTTCATTATGAGATGAGAACTGTATGGATATTTCTCCAAAAATTAAAAATAGAACTACAGTATGATGCAGCAATCCTACCACTGGGTATGTATCCAAAGGAAATACAATCAGTGTTCCTATGTTCTTTGCAACATTATTCACAAAAGTCAAGATATGAAAGTTACCTAAGCATCCATAAATAGATAAATGAATAAAGAAAATGTGGTATATATTATATGTACAATAGATTGTTATTCATTCTTGAAAGAAGGAAATCCTGTCATTTGTGATAACATGGATGAACCTAGAGGATATTATGCTAAGTGATATGAGCCAGGCACAGAAAGACAAGTCAGTACTGCATTATCTTACATATACGTGGAATCTAAAAATGACCAACTCATAGAAGTAGAAGACAGAATAGCGGTTACCAGGGGTTGGCAAAAAGGTGAAGGATGGGGGGGATTGGGAAGATGTCGATCAAAAGATACTATATTTCAGTTAGATAGAAGAAATAAGTTCAAGAGATCTGTTGTACCACACGGTGACTAGAGTTAGTAACAATATATTGCACACTTGAAAATGGCTAAGAAAGTAAATTTTAAGTGTTTTCATCACAAATACATAAGTTCATGAGGTAATGTATGTGTTAATTAGCTTTATTTAGCCATTCCACAATGTATACATATATAAAAATATGATAAATATGTATTAGGTTGATGCAAAAGTAATCATGATTTTTGCTAATATAATTTTTGTTAATTAAAAAATAAATTTTAAAAAAGCTAATGTCTATCAATTGGGTGGTTAATAAACAGTTGAAATGAATAAAGAGGAAATTAGAGTTAAACAAGGTAATCAAAGGGTGGTAAGATAATAGTTCTGAAAGAGCTACCAGCAAGAGTGAAATCCCTAATGTGCAGTTGTGTGGAAACTGGCTTATAACTGTTCACAAACGCTCATTGTTAAATTATCAGAAATTGTTTGAGCCAGTTGTTAAATATGGTCATTATTAAACATTATATTACATACACTTAAAATTAAATAAAATACATGAGAAACAAAGATATTCATTACTTCTTAATCATTTTACTACATTTTATTGATGATCTTGAAATTATTTACTCCTGTTCTTTCTGTATTATGAATACAACATAATGATGTACTTCTGTGCATTTCTTCCCAATTCTGTGTTCAAAGATGTCACAATGCTCATTTGAAATCTCCAATGGTGGAAGTACTTAACATCACAGAAGCTGGCAAACACTACAAATCAGGGCTTTCTTTCATGTTGTATTGATTATCTAGACACAAGAAAGAGAAGAATGTTAGTAATGCATATTGAACTTAAAAGTGTGCTGTATCCTATTATTTCAAGATCTTAGTCAACTTCATATATAAAGCATGCCATGCTTCTGGTTTAATTTTTCTAGGAAATTGCTGTGGTTTCTTCTTCTTTTATATATGCAAGTGTCCTAGTCTGTTTTGTGTTGCTATAAAAGAATACCCAAGACTGAGTAACTTATTAATTAAAGAGTTTTATTTAGCTCTTGTTTCTGCAGGCTGGACAAGAAGCATGACACCAGCATCTGCTTTTGGTGACAGCCTCAGACTGCTTCCAATCATGACAGAAGGCAAAAAGGAGCCAGTCTGAACAGAGATCACATGGTGAGAGAGGATGCAAAAGAAAGAGGGAGGTACCAGGCTCTTTTTAACAACCAGCTCTCACAGAAACTAATAGTGAGAACGCACTCATTCCTGTAAGGGTGGCACCAAACCTTTCATGACTAGGCCCCACATCCAACATTGAGAATAAAATGTCAACATGAGCATTGTGAGGGACAGACATCCAAACTACAGCAATGAGTCTCACTTGGCTAAGGAGTTTTACCTATACACTGAAGGAAGATCAGAGAGGCTAAATAGATATAACATGCTTAACTTTAGGGTGACAGGATGGAGATAGAACTACAAGCTGAGTGGAATGCACGTGCCAGAAAGAGTAGAATGCCAACATCTATCCTAGGAATCATAATTTCCAAACAGTTAATTTTTACCTCTGTCAAAAAGAACCCTGTTAATTTTTCCTGGGAGTAAATGCTGCATTACAAGCATTTGTAAAGGGGATGTGGAGAGAAAACTGGGGTATGTGACCTATAGGTAGACTTTTAATTAATTACGCTGATTACCCTGCTTTGATTTCCCTTTGATATGGTTGAGGTGTCTCTCCACCCAAATCTCACCTTGAATTGTGATCTCTATTATCTCCATGCATTGAGGGAGTGATCAAGTGGGAAGTGATTGGATCGTGGGATGATTTCCCCCATGCTGTTCTTCTGATAGTGAATGAGTTCTCGTGAGATCTGATGGTTTTATAAGGCCATTTTCCCTGCTCTTGCTAGCTCCCTCTTTCCTGCCGCCATGTGAAGGTCTTTGCTTTCTCTTTGCCTTCCACCATGGTTGTAAGTTTCCTGAGGCCTTCCCAGCCATGTGGAACTGGGAGTGAATTAAACCTCTCTATGTAAGAAAAGGTGGCATATAAGCCTACACCAAATGGTTAATAGGAGTTCTTTCTGTGCAATAGTACTAAGTAACTTAACTTTTTTTCTTTTCTATATTTCCCAATTTTGCAAATAAACATATTTACTTGCTTAATACAATTGCTTTTAAGGACATGTTACTTTCTGATTTTAAGTTTGCAACTGGTAACATCACTGCTGCCTTCACCAGTTGTCTAGAACTGGCTGATTGGTTATTTTTAATAATAACATTAACCAATACTGTCTCAGAAGATTAATTTGTCTTTCAGAACTGGGGTAATTTTTGTTCGTTCATGTTACTTTAGCTGCAATCAATGAAAGGGAGTTTTTACAAAGATAATCAGAGCGTAGATAAGTTTTCACAGGATATTCTTATTTTCTACTTTCATGTTTTTCTCAACAGTACTTTAAATGGCAGCATACAGATAAATGAAGATCTGTTAATGTCAGCATTGATTTTATAATCCCTAAGCACAAACTCAAATGGGATCTGATGTCTGACATGACTTTTTTATTCTTATGGAATAAGTATGGCTTAAGAAACTATGGCTTCGTTGTTTGTAAAGCAAATATTTACAACTTTACTGCATTCCTTGACAATCTGCCTTAAGGAAGAATATATGACTTACTTTTTGCCTAAAAATTTTGTTTGGTGGATTTTTTGATGTAGGTATATATACATATATATTTATAAAATGTATATTAACAAATATTTCTTTATATCCCAAACAATTAAAAATATATGGTCATAGACACCATTATTCTGCAATTCCTTCTGGGGGAGATAAGAGGTGTTAGAACATCAATCTCACTTCTTTGGAGGAACAATAACCTGGTTATACCAATAGCTTGCCTGTAAGGTGTAAGAAAGTAATACGTTCCTCACTAGGAAATACATAACTGCCTTTGTGACACTGCAGTTAACTCTCAAGTTGGGGATATCTGATTGTGTGGGGTGTGAGAGTGAGGAGAGATGTCTTTTCTAGTTTCTTCATAACATTTTGCATTCAGGGGTCTCAACTAAGAACAATTTATTGAGGTCCGTATGTATTATTAGATACATTTGGGTGTATGGGAATAGCTGCCTTAGTCTCAAAGTGAATCATATTGAAGCAAAACGCTAAATGAATGTATTTTGAACTATCTGTATCAAATAGATGATATGTCCTCCTCAGATTAATTCAAAAGTCATTCTTTAAATATGTAGTCAGTGAAGTTGTCAGTCTCTCACATTTGTGGCCAGTGAAGAGCAAAAGTATGAAAAGGTTGCCAGAATCCATAGCATATCACCTGCATGACAATAGAGCTGCTGTTAGCGACACAAATATTAGTGGAAAATTCAAAAACCTAGGGTTGAGGGCATAATTACATGTGCCAAATCATGCTTAAAACTTAAAAGAGGTTACAGAGCATTGGATGGGGAGAGAGAATGCAAAGCCAAATTCTAGGTGAAAGGCATAGAAGCATAGGGATTGTAAGAAAGACTTTGTGAAAATCATTCTGGTGGAATGACTGATAAGCACCATACTCATCCCCCATATTCTAAACTAGTCATATCAGTCAGTCAAGCCATTGTTGAGAAGACTTAAATGATTACTTCATGGAGAACTCTCCGGAGGAGTGGACTGGCAAAGAAATATGTGTAGATATAATAGTTAATCAGACTTAATATTTTATGTTAAATTTGGAATCTGTGTATATTATTTAAAATATTTGTAATAAAAATAATTGATATATTAGCTTTGTGGGTTTTAGCTGTGAGAAAATAGGATGTTTTTGTAAACTGAATTGTGATATTTATAAGAACTCAGTTCCTGGCTTGTGTTAATTTATTTATTAGATTAATAACATGTAATATCATGTTTAAATATATATATATTTAATTCATAAAATTTAGTTTAGTATGCTTAAGAGAATGTACTTCACTAAGTTTGTAGGCAAGAACTACTGGTTAGGAAACATTAACTGCTTAACTTGGGTTAACCATTAATTTTAAATAAGATGAAAGAGACTACTCTCATTTTTATCCAAATATTGCTTATAAGTTAAAAAAAATAGATGAACTAAAAGGTCTAAGGAAAACTAATCTTTTAGTAAAATTGAATATTAATTTGAAACTCACAAATATTAAAACTCATGTCAGCCTGCCACAATTGATAATATAAATTTGTATATAATACAATTGATAATGGCATTCTATTCCTCATCAAGTGTCAGAGAAAGTTTATAGTTCTAGGTATTTATGGAAGTGGGAAAAAGTGGACAGAGGGTTCAAAGAAATGAGGTCAGGTATGGAAACATTGAGGTCAAAGTCTACCCATCCACAAGACCTCAAATCATCCCCATCAGTATTTAACTTAAAGTGGGCAACAGCCACCAGGTGGTGCCAAACTACAGCCCAAACCAGTTGTGGATTTAGCTCACACAGACAAACCACTGGGCCTCATTCTGACTAAATATGTGAACTTGAACCAATTAATTCATTAACCTCACATTAATTGAATTGCACATTTTCATAAAATTCAATTTCTGCCCTTCAATCACAGTGTAATGTTGGGATTTGTGACTATAAACAGATTTTTGATTCTCAAGTTTTCACCTAACACATTTAAAAATTTTGCATTCATAGACACAGTTGCCTTATAGAAGATGGGAATTGTACAACGCTCCAACTTTTCTCTGTCTGAAGTTATTTGGACTCAGTACAATTTATCTGGTGTTATTAAGAATATTAACTTGGTCTACATAATCAATGGTACCTAGAGAGTATTCCACAAAATTATTCTGTTTATAAAGTTAGTAAAATAATTTGTTAATACTTTATCCCAAATATCAAATATGCTATACATAATTTGTTACATATTTACATGAAGATAAATATGTTTAACAAATTGCATCTGATATTTACAAGTAACTAATGAAATTGAAACTCTAATTGGTATTCAATGTCAGTCCATTTGTAATGTAGTCATGATTATGATGGGAGTAAATAGGCAAAAGTCTTTATAGCCTTCTTCTTCCTGGACATCAGGCTTCATCATATGTTAACAGAGAGTAAATGAGTTGTCTCCTAGAAGTAAAGCTGATATGCAAATTGTAAGAGGTTCCTTTATCTCTGTATAGTTATCCAATGTTCAGATCTGTGCATGTCTATGTACTCTAAGTATGCATAATCAACTTAATTTTTATGTTGTGATATTATCTTTATTTTACTAATTGGTGCTAATCCATGAATTACAGAAACACTTTCTTGTATGCCATGAAATGCCTGCAAATGTGTGTATCTGTGCTATATCTATCTATGAGAAAGGTTTATCACCTAGGCTGAACACTTGGGTTTCTCCCGTGGGTTTTTTTTCTATCTCTTTGTAAAGATGACCTGTCTTCAAAAGAATCTCTTGCTCCTGGGGGTGAGACTAATCTAACTGACTGAACTAAAGCTTCACTATAAAGAGATTTTATGTTCTTTACATGCTAATTACAGTAGTGCTGTGAAAAGCCACCCAGAAAAATAGGTCCAACACAAGCATGAAGCTATGAAATACATGCCAATTTATGTGAACCTGTACAATACTAGTTCATCCAACCACCCAACACTCTCCAAAAGGATCCCTTAATATATTAGAATATAGACTGGCTCACAATTAAAATTTACCATTTTCTTTTAAAAAATATTTTTTAAATTTTTTGACTTAATTGTATTTTTTAATTGACAAATAATAATTGCCATATTGATACATATTCATGGAGTACATAGTAATGTTTGGATACCTATAATGTATGGTGATTAGATGAGGGTAATTAGCATATCTATTATCTCAAAGCTTTATCATTTATTTGTGTTGGGAACATTCAATATCCTCTTCCTAGCTATCTGAAACTACATCATACATTGTGGTTAACTAAAGTCATCCTACAATGGTATAGACTTCATTATGATATAAATTTAGTTGGTGGCAGCCTACCAGGTACATAGGTCAGAGGGGAGACAATCCTGTAATCAATTATATGACCCAGAGAGCAGACTGTGATCATTGAAACAAATTTATAAAATAAGCATAGACCTGACCTTGGAGGCCCTTGTTTGAACATATCTTTACAATCGTTTGAATGGCATGCCTCCAAAAAATTCAGCAATACCCCATTGGTTTTCTTCCCAAGATGTTAAGAGCAGTAAGCAGTTAGTATTTAAGATAACTGATAGGATCATGAAGAAGCTTCATGGAATTTTAATGATAAAATCTGAGTTGAGGGGAAGCACATTTTAAAGTGCTTGCATTTCTTTCTATGGGACAGTAATTCAAACTATTTTTTAGTAAAATATGTAAGGCTAAAGTGTTAACATCAAGTATGTTAGCAAAATGAGTAAAATTTTAGAGTTATGAAAGCAATATCAGCCAAAAAGAAAGTAAAAGTATTTCTACTCAAGGCATATAAATTTCTGTATTAGAAAATAGACCCCTGACTTTGTTGAGGGGTGGTCCATTTGTCAAGTTGTAAGTAGTCAATAACTGTCTATCTCTTGAAGACATAGAGAATACCAAATGTCTAGATCCCAAGTACCTAATATTGTGCTAAGACCTTTTGGATCTTCAATAAAATCTAGTGATTGACAGCGAATATAGATCACACTTTTCACAGTCTCCGTATCAAGAGCTTTTAGTTTGGTAAGTTTGTTTGGCTTCCTTACTGTCAAGTTTGTGCATAACAAAATGGGATAAGAGAAACAGGTCTCTTTTGATCTTTAAAACTATACCGATTTGCCCCACCAATTCCAAGTACAATAAATAATCAATTAACAGCCTCTTTCTGGAGATATACATATATGTAAGTGTATGTTTTAACAAAGTGAATGTTTTAACTAAATGGCATAAAAATGAAAAAGATGCAATTCCTACCTTCAAGGCACTATAGTCCCTAAGGGAGACAGGTTCATAGTGGTGTAACAGAGGAATAGACATGTGCTTAGTCATACTCAAGTTATAGAAATAAGATGAGGTAACAGTTTTCAAGGGCTTTGAAAAGTTAAGTATATGCACAATAAACCTATTGTTATTAGTACGTGGAATTGCCTTAATTTGAAAGTAAATAAATTGAAAAGAATTTTAATTTTTCTTACACTATATTCCACATTCTTGACGAATTGTGTATTGTACATCCTTCTTGGTATCTCTGGATCTATACAACTTTGTTCCAATTGTCTTTGTATTCAGATTGGCTATGTTCACTGAGCAGAAAAAATGAAAATTGTTTTTTCAGAATGATGGTGTCCAATGGTAATTTGCAATAATATTGATTGGAAAAACAAATATACCTGTATTCAACATGGTCAATCAATATTCTCTGGAACACGGGTAGATCTCAAATTGTGTATTTAATTTGATCAATATTATGTTGCAGTGTCAATAAATGCATAATTTTATTTCATCTCAACAATGTGAGTAGAATCAAAGTCCTAGTTTAAACGAATCTACTGGGTAATTAGACAGTTCTCTCTGAACTCAGTAGTGGCATTCATTCATTGGCTTCTGTAACATGTTTTTATTGAATCCTTACAATGCAACAAGCACTGTACCAGGTGGAGAGTATACAGACATGGAGCAAACAGATAAATGTTTACGTTGGTCAAAATCTTTTCTACTGTGAGAGGAAAATCCAAACAGGATAAATATAGAAA
Organism: Colobus angolensis palliatus; assembly: GCF_000951035.1. Classification (NCBI taxonomy): domain Eukaryota; kingdom Metazoa; phylum Chordata; class Mammalia; order Primates; family Cercopithecidae; genus Colobus; species Colobus angolensis. Next base: position 2,190,525 of record NW_012117611.1, read on the forward strand.
ATATATAGCATTAAGTGCTACAAAAAAAAAAAAA